>NW_026622775.1:72728370-73063370 GCF_023065955.2 Ursus arctos | reverse complement strand
CTAACCGTAACCCTAACCCGAACCCTAACCCTAAAACTTACCTGAATCCGAATCCAAACCCTAAACCTAACCCAAACCTAACCCTAACCCTAACCCTAAACCCTAACCCTAACCCGAACCCTAACCCAAACCCTACGCCTAACCCTAACCCTAACCCTAACCCTAACCCTATCACTAACCGGAAACCTAACCCTAACCCTAACCCCAACCCTAACCCTAACCCGAACCCGAACCCTAACCCTAACGCTAACTGTAACCTTAACCGGAAGCCTAACCCTAACCCTAACCCGAATCCGAATCCAAACCCTAACCCTAACCCGAAACCTAACACTAACCCTAACCCTAACCCGAACCCGAACCTGAACCCGAAACCGAACCCGAACCTGAACCCTAACCGTAACCCTAACCCGAACCCTAACCCTAAAACTTACCTGAATCCGAATCCAAACCCTAAACCTAACCCAAACCTAACCCTAACCCTAACCCTAAACCCTAACCCTAACCCGAACCCTAACCCAAACCCTACGCCTAACCCTAACCCTAACCCTAACCCTAACCCTAACCCTATCACTAACCGGAAACCTAACCCTAACCCTAACCCCAACCCTAACCCTAACCCTAACCCGAATCCGAATCCAAACCCTAACCCTAACCCTAAACCTAACACTAACCCTAAACCTAACCCGAACCCGAACCTGAACCCGAAACCGAACCCGAACCTGAACCCTAACCGTAACCCGAAACCTAACCCTATCCCGAACCCGAACCCTAACCTTAACCCTAACCCGAACCCTAACCCTAACACTTACCCGAATCCGAATCCAAACCCTAAACCTAACCCAAACCTAACCCTAACGCTAACCCTAAACCGAACACTAAGAGGAACCCTAACCCAAACCCTAAACCTAACCTCAACCTTAACCCTAACCCTAACCCTAACCCGTACCCTAACCCGTACTCTAACCCACACCCTACCCGAACCCGTAACGTAACCCTAACCCTAACCCGAACTCGAACCCTAACCTGAACCCTAACCCAAACCCTAACCCTAACCCTAACCCTAATCCTACCCCTAACCCTAAACCGAACCCCAACCCGAACCCTAAACCGAACCCTAACCCTAACCCTAACCCGAACCTGAACCCTCAACCGACCACGAACCCTAACCCTAACCCAACCCGAAACCTAACCCTAACCTTAAACTGAACCCTAACCCTAACCCTAACCCTAACCTTAACGCTAACGCTAACCGTAACCTTAACCCGAACCCTAACCCTAACCCTAACCCGAATCCGAATCCAAACCCTAACCCTAACCCGAAACCTAACACTAACCCTACCCCTAACCCGAACCCGAACCTGAACCCGAAACCGAACCCGAACCTGAACCCTAACCGTAACCCGAAACCTAACCCTATCCCGAACCCGAACCCTAACCGTCACCCTAACCCGTACCCTAACCCGAACCCTAACCCGAACCAGAACCGTAACCCTAACCCTAACCCGAACTCGAACCCTAACCTGAACCCTAACACTAAACCTAACCCGAAACCAAACCCAAACCCTAAAGCTAACCCGAACCCTAACCCTACCCCTAACCCTAAATCAAACCGTAACCCTAACCCTAACCCGAATCCGAATCCAAACCCTAACCCAAACCCTAACCCAAACGCTAACCGTAACCCTAACCCGAACCCTAACCCTAACCCTAACCCTAACCTAACCCAAACCTAACCTAAACCCTAACCCTAAACCGAACACTAAGAGGAACCCTAACCCGAACCCGAACCCTAACCTCAACCTTAACCCTAACCCTAACCCTAACCCGTACCCTAACCCGTACTCTAACCCGAACCCTACCCGAACCCGTACCGTAATCCTAACCCTAACCCGAACTCGAACCCTAACCTGAACCCTAACCCAAACCCTAACCCTAACCCTAACCGTAAACCTACCCCTAACCCTAAACCGAACGCTAACCCTAACCCTAACCCTAACCCTACCCCGAAATGTAACCCTAACCCTAAACCGAACCCGAACCCGAACACTAACCCAAACCCTAACGCTAACCCTATCCCTAACCTGAACCCTAACCCTAACCCAAAGCCTAACCAGAACCTGAACCCTAACCCTAACCCTAACCCTAAACCCTAACCCTAACCCTAACCCTAACCCGACCCTAACCCTAACCCTAACCCGAACCCTAACCCTAACCGTAACCCTAATCCTAACGCTAACCATAACCCTAACCCAAACCCTAACCCTAAACCGACCCTAACCTTAACCCTAACCGAAACCCTAACCCTAACCCTAACCCTAATCTGAAACCGCATCCTACCCTAACCCGAATCTGAAGCCGAAACTGAACCCTAACCCTAACCCTAAACCGAACCCAAATCCTAAACCTAACCTAACCCTAAACGGAACCCGAACCCTAACCCTAACCCTAACCCTAACCCTAACCCTAACCCGAACCTGAACACGAAACCGACCCCGAACCTGGACCCTAACCGGAACCCGAAACCTAAACCTAACCGTAGCCCTAAACCTCACCCGAACCCTAACCCTAACCCGAACCCTAACCCTAACCCTAACCCGAAACCGAACCCTAACCCGAACCCTAACCCTAACCCCAACCCTAACCCGAACCCTAACCCTAACCGTAACCCTAACACGAACCCTAACCCTAATCCGAACTCTAACCCTACCCCGAACCCTAACCCTAACCCTAACCCGAACCCTAACCCTAGCCCTAACCCAAACCCTAACCCTAACCCACCCTAACCCTAATCCTAACCCTAACCCTAACCGTAACCATAACCCTAACCCGAACCCTAACCCTAACACGACCCTAACCCTAACCCTATCCCTAACCTAAACCATAACCCTAACCCTAACCCTAACCAGACCCTAACCCTAACCCTAACCCTAACTCTAACCTGAACCCGAACCCGAACCCTAACCCTAACCCTAACCCTAACCCTATCACTAACCGGAAACCTAACCCTAACCCAAACCCTAACCCGAACCCGAACCCTAACCCTAACGCTAACTGTAACCTTAAGCGGAACCCTAACCCTAACCCTAACCCGAATCCGAATCCAAACCCTAACCCTAACCCGAAACCTAACACTAACCCTAACCCTAACCCGAACCCGAACCTGAACCCGAAACCGAACCCGAACCTGAACCCTAACCGTAACCCTAACCCGAACCCTAACCCTAAAACTTACCTGAATCCGAATCCAAACCCTAAACCTAACCCAAACCTAACCCTAACCCCAACCCTAAACCCTAACCCTAACCCGAACCCTAACCCAAACCCTACGCCTAACCCTAACCCTAACCCCAACCCTAACCCTAACCCTATCACTAACCGGAAACCTAACCCTAACCCTAACCCCAACCCTAACCCTAACCCGAACCCGAACCCTAACCCTAACGCTAACTGTAACCTTAAGCGGAACCCTAACCCTAACCCTAACCCGAATCCGAATCCAAACCCTAACCCTAACCCGAAACCTAACACTAACCCTAACCCTAACCCGAACCCGAACCTGAACCCGAAACCGAACCCGAACCTGAACCCTAACCGTAACCCTAACCCGAACCCTAACCCTAAAACTTACCTGAATCCGAATCCAAACCCTAAACCTAACCCAAACCTAACCCTAACCCCAACCCTAAACCCTAACCCTAACCCGAACCCTAACCCAAACCCTACGCCTAACCCTAACCCTAACCCCAACCCTAACCCTAACCCTATCACTAACCGGACACCTAACCCTAACCCTAACCCCAACCCTAACCCTAACCCGAACCCGAACCCTAACCCTAACGCTAACTGTAACCTTAACCGGAACCCTAACCCTAACCCTAACCCGAATCCGAATCCAAACCCTAACCCTAACCCGAAACCTAACACTAACCCTAACCCTAACCCGAACCCGAACCTGAACCCGAAACCCAACCCTAACCCTAACCCTAACCCTAACCCTAACCCGACCCTAACCCTAAAACTTACCTGAATCCGAATCCAAACCCTAAACCTAACCCAAACCTAACCCTAACCCCAACCCTAAACCCTAACCCTAACCCGAACCCTAACCCAAACCCTACGCCTAACCCTAACCCTAACCCTAACCCTAACCCTATCACTAACCGGAAACCTAACCCTAACCCTAACCTCAACCCTAACCCTAACCCGAACCCGAACCCTAACCCTAACGCTAACTGTAACCTTAACCGGAACCCTAACCCTAACCCTAACCCGAATCCGAATCCAAACCCTAACCCTAACCCGAAACCTAACACTAACCCTAACCCTAACCCGAACCCGAACCTGAACCCGAAACCGAACCCGAACCTGAACCCTAACCGTAACCCTAACCCGAACCCTAACCCTAAAACTTACCTGAATCCGAATCCAAACCCTAAACCTAACCCAAACCTAACCCTAACCCTAACCCTAAACCCTAACCCTAACCCGAACCCTAACCCAAACCCTACGCCTAACCCTAACCCTAACCCTAACCCTAACCCTATCACTAACCGGAAACCTAACCCTAACCCTAACCCCAACCCTAACCCTAACCCTAACCCGAATCCGAATCCAAACCCTAACCCTAACCCGAAACCTAACACTAACCCTAACCCTAACCCGAACCCGAACCTGAACCCGAAACCGAACCCGAACCTGAACCCTAACCGTAACCCGAAACCTAACCCTATCCCGAACCCGAACCCTAACCTTAACCCTAACCCGAACCCTAACCCTAACACTTACCCGAATCCGAATCCAAACCCTAAACCTAACCCAAACCTAACCCTAACGCTAACCCTAAACCGAACACTAAGAGGAACCCTAACCCAAACCCTAAACCTAACCTCAACCTTAACCCTAACCCTAACCCTAACCCGTACCCTAACCCGTACTCTAACCCACACCCTACCCGAACCCGTAACGTAACCCTAACCCTAACCCGAACTCGAACCCTAACCTGAACCCTAACCCAAACCCTAACCCTAACCCTAACCCTAATCCTACCCCTAACCCTAAACCGAACCCCAACCCGAACCCTAAACCGAACCCTAACCCTAACCCTAACCCGAACCTGAACCCTCAACCGACCACGAACCCTAACCCTAACCCAACCCGAAACCTAACCCTAACCTTAAACTGAACCCTAACCCTAACCCTAACCCTAACCTTAACGCTAACGCTAACCGTAACCTTAACCCGAACCCTAACCCTAACCCTAACCCGAATCCGAATCCAAACCCTAACCCTAACCCGAAACCTAACACTAACCCTACCCCTAACCCGAACCCGAACGTGAACCCAAAACCGAACCCGAACCTGAACCCTAACCGTAACCCGAAACCTAACCCTATCCCGAACCCGAACCCTAACCGTCACCCTAACCCGTACCCTAACCCGAACCCTAACCCGAACCAGAACCGTAACCCTAACCCTAACCCGAACTCGAACCCTAACCTGAACCCTAACACTAAACCTAACCCGAAACCAAACCCAAACCCTAAAGCTAACCTGAACCCTAACCCTACCCCTAACCCTAAATCAAACCGTAACCCTAACCCTAACCCGAATCCGAATCCAAACCCTAACCCAAACCCTAACCCAAACGCTAACCGTAACCCTAACCCGAACCCTAACCCTAACCCTAACCCTAACCTAACCCAAACCTAACCTAAACCCTAACCCTAAACCGAACACTAAGAGGAACCCTAACCCGAACCCGAACCCTAACCTCAACCTTAACCCTAACCCTAACCCTAACCCGTACCCTAACCCGTACTCTAACCCGAACCCTACCCGAACCCGTACCGTAATCCTAACCCTAACCCGAACTCGAACCCTAACCTGAACCCTAACCCAAACCCTAACCCTAACCCTAACCGTAAACCTACCCCTAACCCTAAACCGAACGCTAACCCTAACCCTAACCCTAACCCTACCCCGAAATGTAACCCTAACCCTAAACCGAACCCGAACCCGAACACTAACCCAAACCCTAACGCTAACCCTATCCCTAACCTGAACCCTAACCCTAACCCAAAGCCTAACCAGAACCTGAACCCTAACCCTAACCCTAACCCTAAACCCTAACCCTAACCCTAACCCTAACCCTAACCCGACCCTAACCCTAACCCTAACCCGAACCCTAACCCTAACCGTAACCCTAATCCTAACGCTAACCATAACCCTAACCCAAACCCTAACCCTAAACCGACCCTAACCTTAACCCTAACCGAAACCCTAACCCTAACCCTAACCCTAATCTGAAACCGCATCCTACCCTAACCCGAATCTGAAGCCGAAACTGAACCCTAACCCTAACCCTAAACCGAACCCAAATCCTAAACCTAACCTAACCCTAAACGGAACCCGAACCCTAACCCTAACCCTAACCCTAACCCGAACCCTAACCCTAACCCTAACCCTAACCCTAACCCTAACCCGAACCTGAACACGAAACCGACCCCGAACCTGGACCCTAACCGGAACCCGAAACCTAAACCTAACCGTAGCCCTAAACCTCACCCGAACCCTAACCCTAACCCGAACCCTAACCCTAACCCTAACCCGAAACCGAACCCTAACCCGAACCCTAACCCTAACCCCAACCCTAACCCGAACCCTAACCCTAACCGTAACCCTAACACGAACCCTAACCCTAATCCGAACTCTAACCCTACCCCGAACCCTAACCCTAACCCTAACCCGAACCCTAACCCTAGCCCTAACCCAAACCCTAACCCTAACCCACCCTAACCCTAATCCTAACCCTAACCCTAACCGTAACCATAACCCTAACCCGAACCCTAACCCTAACACGACCCTAACCCTAACCCTATCCCTAACCTAAACCATAACCCTAACCCTAACCCTAACCAGACCCTAACCCTAACCCTAACCCTAACTCTAACCTGAACCCGAACCCTAACCCTAACCCTAACCCTAACCCTAACCCTATCACTAACCGGAAACCTAACCCTAACCCAAACCCTAACCCGAACCCGAACCCTAACCCTAACGCTAACTGTAACCTTAAGCGGAACCCTAACCCTAACCCTAACCCGAATCCGAATCCAAACCCTAACCCTAACCCGAAACCTAACACTAACCCTAACCCTAACCCGAACCCGAACCTGAACCCGAAACCGAACCCGAACCTGAACCCTAACCGTAACCCTAACCCGAACCCTAACCCTAAAACTTACCTGAATCCGAATCCAAACCCTAAACCTAACCCAAACCTAACCCTAACCCCAACCCTAAACCCTAACCCTAACCCGAACCCTAACCCAAACCCTACGCCTAACCCTAACCCTAACCCCAACCCTAACCCTAACCCTATCACTAACCGGAAACCTAACCCTAACCCTAACCCCAACCCTAACCCTAACCCGAACCCGAACCCTAACCCTAACGCTAACTGTAACCTTAACCGGAACCCTAACCCTAACCCTAACCCGAATCCGAATCCAAACCCTAACCCTAACCCGAAACCTAACACTAACCCTAACCCTAACCCGAACCCGAACCTGAACCCGAAACCGAACCCTAACCCTAACCCTAACCCTAACCCGACCCTAACCCTAAAACTTACCTGAATCCGAATCCAAACCCTAAACCTAACCCAAACCTAACCCTAACCCCAACCCTAAACCCTAACCCTAACCCGAACCCTAACCCAAACCCTACGCCTAACCCTAACCCTAACCCTAACCCTAACCCTAACCCTATCACTAACCGGAAACCTAACCCTAACCCTAACCCCAACCCTAACCCTAACCCGAACCCGAACCCTAACCCTAACGCTAACTGTAACCTTAACCGGAACCCTAACCCTAACCCTAACCCGAATCCGAATCCAAACCCTAACCCTAACCCGAAACCTAACACTAACCCTAACCCTAACCCGAACCCGAACCTGAACCCGAAACCGAACCCGAACCTGAACCCTAACCGTAACCCTAACCCGAACCCTAACCCTAAAACTTACCTGAATCCGAATCCAAACCCTAAACCTAACCCAAACCTAACCCTAACCCTAACCCTAAACCCTAACCCTAACCCGAACCCTAACCCAAACCCTACGCCTAACCCTAACCCTAACCCTAACCCTAACCCTAACCCCAACCCTAACCCTAACCCTAACCCGAATCCGAATCATAACCCTAACCCTAACCCGAAACCTAACACTAACCCTAACCCTAACCCGAACCCGAACCTGAACCCGAAACCGAACCCGAACCTGAACCCTAACCGTAACCCGAAACCTAACCCTATCCCGAACCCGAACCCTAACCTTAACCCTAACCCGAACCCTAACCCTAACACTTACCCGAATCCGAATCCAAACCCTAAACCTAACCCAAACCTAACCCTAACGCTAACCCTAAACCGAACACTAAGAGGAACCCTAACCCAAACCCTAAACCTAACCTCAACCTTAACCCTAACCCTAACCCTAACCCGTACCCTAACCCGTACTCTAACCCACACCCTACCCGAACCCGTAACGTAACCCTAACCCTAACCCGAACTCGAACCCTAACCTGAACCCTAACCCAAACCCTAACCCTAACCCTAACCCTAATCCTACCCCTAACCCTAAACCGAACCCCAACCCGAACCCTAAACCGAACCCTAACCCTAACCCTAACCCGAACCTGAACCCTCAACCGACCACGAACCCTAACCCTAACCCAACCCGAAACCTAACCCTAACCTTAAACTGAACCCTAACCCTAACCCTAACCCTAACCTTAACGCTAACGCTAACCGTAACCTTAACCCGAACCCTAACCCTAACCCTAACCCGAATCCGAATCCAAACCCTAACCCTAACCCGAAACCTAACACTAACCCTACCCCTAACCCGAACCCGAACCTGAACCCGAAACCGAACCCGAACCTGAACCCTAACCGTAACCCGAAACCTAACCCTATCCCGAACCCGAACCCTAACCGTCACCCTAACCCGAACCCTAACCCTAACACTAACCCGAATCCGAATCCAAACCCTAAACCTAACCCAAACCTAACCTAAACCCTAACCCTAAACCGAACACTAAGAGGAACCCTAACCCGAACCGGAACCCTAACCTCAACCTTAACCCTAACCCTAACCCTAACCCGTACCGTAACCCGTACCCTAACCTGAACCCTAACCCGAACCGGAACCGTAACCCTAACCCTAACCCGAACTCGAACCCTAACCTGAACCCTAACACTAAACCTAACCCGAAACCAAACCCAAACCCTAAAGCTAACCCGAACCCTAACCCTACCCCTAACCCTAAATCAAACCGTAACCCTAACCCTAACCCGAATCCGAATCCAAACCCTAACCCAAACCCTAACCCAAACGCTAACCGTAACCCTAACCCGAACCCTAACCCTAACACTAACCCGAATCCGAATCCAAACCCTAAACCTAACCCAAACCTATCCCTAACCCTAACCCTAAACCGAACACTAAGAGGAACCCTAACCCGAACCCGAACCCTAACCTCAACCTTAACCCTAACCCTAACCCTAACCCGTACCCTAACCCGTACTCTAACCCGAACCCTACCCGAACCCGTACCGTAACCCTAACCCTAACCCGAACTCGAACCCTAACCTGAACCCTAACCCAAACCCTAACCCTAACCCTAACCCTAAACCTACCCCTAACCCTAAACCGAACGCTAACCCTAACCCTAACCCTAACCCTACCCCGAAATGTAATCCTAACCCTAACCCTAACCCGAACCCGAACACTAACCCAAACCCTAACGCTAACCCTATCCCTAACCTGAACCCTAACCCTAACCCAAAGCCTAACCAGAACCTGAACCCTAACCCTAACCCTAACCCTAAACCCTAACCCTAACCCTAACCCTAACCCTAACCCTAAACCCTAACCCTAACCCGAACCCGAACCCTAACCCTAACCCTAACCCTAACCCTAACCCTATCCCTAACCTGAACCCTAACCCTAACCCAAAGCCTAACCAGAACCTGAACCCTAACCCTAACCCTAACCCTAAACCCTAACCCTAACCATAACCCTAACCCAAACCCTAACCCTAAACCGACCCTAAACTTAACCCTAACCGAAACCCTAACCCTAACCCTAACCCTAATCTGAAACCTCATCCTACCCTAACCCGAATCTGAAGCCGAAACTGAACCCTAACCCTAACCCTAAACCGAACCCATATCCTAACCCTAACCTAACCCTAACCCTAACCCTAACCCTAAACGGAACCCGAACCCTAACCCTAACCCTAACGCTAACCCTAACCCGAACCTGAACACGAAACCGACCCCGAACCTGAACCCTAACCGTAACCTGAAACCTAAACCTAACCGTAGCCCTAAACCTCACCCGAACCCTAACCCTAACCCGAAACCTAACCCTAACCCTAACCCTAACCCGAAACCGAACCCTAAGCCGAACCCTAACCCTAACCTGAACCCTAACCCGATCCCTAACCCTAACCCTAACCTGAATGCGAACTCGAAACCTAACACGAACCCGTAAACTAACCCTAACCCGAACCTAACCCTAACCTAACTCTAACCCTAACCCGACCCTTACCCTAAGCCTATCCCTAAACTGAACCCTAACCGTAACCCTAACACTACCCCGAACCCGAACCCTAACCCTAACCCTAACCCAAACCATAACCGTACCCGACCCGAACCCTAACCCTAACCCTAACCGTAACCATAACCCTAACCCGAACCCTAACCCTAACCCGACCCTAACCCTAACACTATCCCTAACCTGAACCATAACCCTAACCCTAACCGTAACCAGAACCTAAACCTAACCCTAAGCCTAACTCTAACCTGAATCCGAACCCTAACCCTAACCCTAACCCTAACCCTAACCCTAACCCTAAACCTAACCCAAACCTAACCCTAACCCTAACCCTAAACCAAACACTAAGAGGAACCCTAACCCAAACCCGAACCCTAACCTCAACTTTAACCCTAACCCTAACCCTAACCCGTACCCTAACCCGTACTCTAACCCGAACCCTACCCGAACACGTACCGTAACCCTCACCCTAACCCGAACTCGAACCCTAACCTGAACCCTAACCAAAACCCTAAACCTAACCCGAACCCAAATCGTAAACCACACCCTAACCCTAACCCGAACTGTAACCCTAACCTTAACCCTAACCCTAACGCTAACCCGAACCCTAACCCTAACCGTAACCCGAACCCGAACCCGAACACTAACCCAAACCCTAACGCTAACCCTATCCCTAACCTGAACACTAACCCTAACACAAAGCCTAACCAGAACCTGAACCCTAACCCTAAACCTACACCCTAACCCTAACCCTAACTCTAACCCTAACCCTACGCCTAACCCTAACCCTAACCCGAACCCTAAGCCTAACACTTACCCGAATCCGAATCCAAACCCTAAACCTAACGCAAACCTAACCCTAACCCAAACCCTAAACCAAACACTAAGAGGAACCCTAACCCAAACCCTAACCCTAACCTCAACCTTAACGCTAACCCTAAACTTAACCCGTACCCTAACCCGTACTCTAACCCGAACCCTACCCGAACCCGTACCGTAACCCTAACCCTAACACGAACTCGAACCCTAACCTGAACCCTAACCCAAACCCTAACCCTAACCCTACCCCTAACCCTACCCCTAACCCTAAATCGAAACCTAACCCGAACCGTAACCCTAACCCTAACCCGCACCCTAACCCTAACCCTAACCCTAACCCTAAACCTAATCCGAACCCAAAACCTAAACCTCACCCTAACCCTAACCCGAACCGTTACCCTAACCCTAACCCTAAACCTAATCCGAACCCAAAACCTAAACCTCACCCTAACCCTAACCCGAACCGTTACCCTAACCCTAACCCTAACCCTAACACTAACCATAACCCCAACCCTAAGAGGAACCCTAATTCTAACAGGAACCCTAACCCGAACCCTAACCCTAACCCTAACACTAACCCTAATCTGAAACCTCACCCTACCCTAACCCGAATCTGAAGCCGAAACTGAACCCTAAGCCTAACCCTAAACCGAACCCAAATCCTAACCCTAACCCTAACCCTAACCCTAACCTGAACCTGAACACGAAACCAACCCCGAACCTGAACCCTAACTGTAACCCGAAACCTAAACCTAACCGTAGCCCTAAACCTCACCCGAACCCTAACCCTAACCCTAACCCTAACCCAAACCCTAACCCTAACCCGACCCTAACCCTAACCCTACCCTAACCCTAACCGTAACCATAACCCTAAACCGAAACCTAAGCCTAACACTTTCCGAAACGTTACCCGAACCCTAACCCTAACCCAAAGCCGAACCGTAACCCGAACCCTACCCCGACCCTTACCCTAACCCTATCCCTAAACTGAACCCTAATCCTAACCCTAACACTAACCCGAACCCTAATCCTAACCGTAACCCTAACCTGAACCCTAACCCTAACCCGAACCCTAACCCTACCCCGAACCCTAACCCGAACCCTAACCCGAAACCTAACCCTAACCCGAACCCTAACCATAACCATAACCCTAACCCAAACCCTAACCCTAACCCGACCCTAACCCTATCCCTAACCTGAACCCTAACCCTAACCCTAACCCTAACCAGACCCTAACCCTAACCCTAAGCCTAACTCTAACCTGAACCCGAACCCTAACCAGAACACTAACGCTAACCCGAACCCTAACCCGACCTAACCCTAACGCTATCACTAACCTGAACCCTAACCCTAACCCTAACCCTCATCCTCACCCAAACCCTACGCCTAACCCTAACCCTAACCCTAATCCTAACCCTATCACTAACCGGAAACCTAACCCTAACCCTAACCCTAACCCGAACCCGAACCTTAACTCTAACGCTAACCGTAACCCTAACCCTAACCCAAGGCTAACCCTAACCCGAACCCTAACCGTAACCCTAACCCGAACCCTAACCCTAACACTTACCCGAATCCGAATCAAAACCCTAACCCTAACCCGAACCTAACACTAAACCTAACCCTAACCAAACCCAAACCCTAATGCTAACGCGAACACTAACCCTACCCCTACCCCTAAACCAAACCCTAACCCAAACCCTACGCCTAACCCTAACCCTAACCCTAACCCTATCACTAACCGAAAACCTAACCCTAACCCTAACCCTAAACCTAACCCTAACCCGAACCCTAACCCTAGCCGTAACCCAAACCCTAACCCTAACCCGACCCTAAACCTAACCCTAACCCTAACCCTAACCCTAACCCTAACCATAACCCTAACCCTAACCCTAACACGACCCTAACCCTAACCCTAACCCTAACCTGAACCATAACCCTAACCCTAACCCTAACAAGACCCTAACCCTACCCCTAAGCCTAACTCAAACCTGAACCCGAACCCTAACCCTAACCCTAACCCAACCCGAACCCTAACCCGAACCCTATCCCAAACCCTAACGCTAACTCGAGCCCTAACCCGACCTAACCCTAACCCTATCACTAACCTGAACCCTAACCCTAACCCTAACCCTCATCCTCACCCAAACCCTACGCCTAACCCTAACCCTAACCCTAACCCTAACCCTATCACTAACCGGAAACCTAACCCTAACCCTAACCCGAACCCGAACCCGAACCCTAACCCTAACCCTAACCCTAACCCTAACTCTAACCCTACCCCGAACCCTAAACCTAACCCTAACTCGAACCCTAACCCTAGCCGTAACCCTAACCCGAACTCGAACCCGAACCTTAACTCTAACGCTAACCGTAACCCTAACCCTAACCCAAGCTAACCCTAACCCGATCCCTAACCTGAAACCTAACCCTAACCCTAACCCGAACCCGAACCCTAACCCTAACCCTAACCGTAACCGTAACACGAACCCTAACCGTAACCTGACCCTAACCCTAACCCTATCACTAACTTGAACCCTAACCCTAACCCTAACCCGAACTCGAAGCCTAACCCTAACGCTAACCGTAACCTTAACCCTAACCCTAACCCTAACCCGAATCCGAATCCAAACCCTAACCCTAACCCGAAACCTAACACTAACCCTAACCCTAACCCGAACCCGAACCTGAACCCGAAACCGAACCCGAACCTGAACCCTAACCGTAACCCGAAACCTAACCCTATCCCGAAACCGAACCCTAACCCGAACCCTAACTCTAACCCTAACCCGAACCCTAACCCTAAGACTTACCCGTATCCGAATCCAAACCCTAACCCTAACCCGAAACCTAACACTAACCCTAACTCTAACCCGTACCCTAACCCGTACCCTAACCCGAACCCTAACCCGAACCCGAACCGTAACCCTAACCCTAACCCGAACTCGAAACCTAACCTGAACCCTAACACTAACCCTAACCCGAAACCAAACCCAAACCCTAACGCTAACCCGAACCCTAACCCTACCCCTAACCCTAAACCGAACCCTAACCCAAACCCTACGCCTATCCCTAACCCTAACCCTAACCCTAACCCTATCACTAACCGGAAACCTAACCCTAACCCTAACCCGAACCCGAACCCTAACCCTAAACCTAACCCTAACATGAACCCTAACCCTAACCGTAAACCTAACCCGAACCCTAACCCTAATCCGAACTCTAACCCTACCCCGAACCCTAACCCTAACCCTAACCCGAACCCTAACCCTAGCCCTAACCCAAACCCTAACCCTAACCCGACCCTAACACTAACCCTAACCCTAACCGAAACCATAACCCTATCCCGAACCCTAACCCTAACCCAAACCCTACGCCTAACCCTAACCCTAACCCCGAACCTGAACCCTAACTGTAACCCGAAACCTAAACCTAACCCTAACCCTAACCCTAACCCTAACCCTAACCGAACCCTAACCCTGACCCTAACCCTAACCCGATTCTTAACCCTAACTCTAACCTGAACGCGAACCCGAAACCTAACACGAACCCGTAACCTATCCCTAACCCGAACCTAACCCTACCCCTAACCCTAACCCAAACCCTAACCCTACACGAAACATAACCTTAACCCTAACCCGAACCCGAAACCTAACCCTAACCCTAACCCAAACCCTAACCCTAACCCGAACCCTAACCCAAACCCTAACCCTAACCCAAACCAGAACCATAACCCGAACCCTAACCCGACCCTTACCCTAACCCTATCCCTAAACTGAACCCTATCCCTAACCCTAACCCTAACCCGAACCCGAACCCTAACCTCACCCTACCCTAACCCAAACCTGAATCCGTAATTGAACCCTAACCCTAACCCTAACCCTAACACTAACCCGAACCCGAACCCTAACACTAACCGTAACCCTAACCCGAACCCTAACCCTAATCCAAACTCTAACCCTACCCCGAACCCTAACCCTAACCCTAACCCTAACCCTAACACGAACCCGAAACCTAACCCTAACCCGAACCTAACCCTAAACCTAACACTAACCTGAGCCCTAACCATAACCCTAACACGAACCCTAATCCTAACCCGAACCCTAACCCTAACCCTATCACTAACTTGAACCCTAACCCTAACCCTAACCCGAACCCGAAGCCTAACCCTAACGCTAACCGTAACCTTAACCCGAACCCTAACCCTAACCCTAACCCGAATCCGAATCCAAACCCTAACCCTAACCCGAAACCTAACACTAACCCTAACCCTAACGCGAACCCGAATCTGAACCCGAAACCGAACCCGAACCTGAACCCTAACCGTAACCCGAAACCTAACCCTATCCCGAAACCGAACCCTAACCCGAACCCTAACCGTAACCCTAACCCGAACCCTAACCCTAACACTTACCCGAATCCGAAACCAAACCCTAACCCTAACCCGAACCCGAACCCTAACCCGAAACCTAACCCTAACCCTAACCCTAAACCTAACCTCACCCTAACCCTAACCCTAACCCTAACCCTAACCCGAACTCTAACCCTAACCCTAAACCTAACCCGAACCCAAACCCTAAACCTCACCCTAACCCTAACCCGAACCGTAACCCTAACCCTAAATTTAACCCTAACCCGAAACCGAACCGTAACCCTAACCCTAACCGTAACCCTAACCCTAACCCTAACCCGAACCCTAACCCTAACCCAAACCCTAACCCTAACCCTAACCTAACCCCAACCCTAAGAGGAACCCTAACCCTAACCGGAACCCTAACCCGAAACCTAACACTAACCCTAACCCTAACCCTAACATGAAACCTCACCCTACCCTAACCCAAACCTGAACCCGAAATTGAACCCTAACCCTAACCCTAACCCGAACCAATATCCTAACCCAAACCCTAACCCTAACCCAAAATCTAATCCTAAACCTAGCCCTAAACCTCACCCGAACCCTAACCCTAACCCGCACCCTAACCCTAACCCTAACCCTAACCCTAAACCTAATCCGAACCCAAAACCTAAACCTCACCCTAACCCTAACCCGAACCGTTACCCTAACCCTAACCCTAAACCTAATCCGAACCCAAAACCTAAACCTCACCCTAACCCTAACCCGAACCGTTACCCTAACCCTAACCCTAACCCTAACACTAACCATAACCCCAACCCTAAGAGGAACCCTAATTCTAACAGGAACCCTAACCCGAACCCTAACCCTAACCCTAACACTAACCCTAATCTGAAACCTCACCCTACCCTAACCCGAATCTGAAGCCGAAACTGAACCCTAAGCCTAACCCTAAACCGAACCCAAATCCTAACCCTAACCCTAACCCTAACCCTAACCTGAACCTGAACACGAAACCAACCCCGAACCTGAACCCTAACTGTAACCCGAAACCTAAACCTAACCGTAGCCCTAAACCTCACCCGAACCCTAACCCTAACCCTAACCCTAACCCAAACCCTAACCCTAACCCGACCCTAACCCTAACCCTACCCTAACCCTAACCGTAACCATAACCCTAAACCGAAACCTAAGCCTAACACTTTCCGAAACGTTACCCGAACCCTAACCCTAACCCAAAGCCGAACCGTAACCCGAACCCTACCCCGACCCTTACCCTAACCCTATCCCTAAACTGAACCCTAATCCTAACCCTAACACTAACCCGAACCCTAATCCTAACCGTAACCCTAACCTGAACCCTAACCCTAACCCGAACCCTAACCCTACCCCGAACCCTAACCCGAACCCTAACCCGAAACCTAACCCTAACCCGAACCCTAACCATAACCATAACCCTAACCCAAACCCTAACCCTAACCCGACCCTAACCCTATCCCTAACCTGAACCCTAACCCTAACCCTAACCCTAACCAGACCCTAACCCTAACCCTAAGCCTAACTCTAACCTGAACCCGAACCCTAACCAGAACACTAACGCTAACCCGAACCCTAACCCGACCTAACCCTAACGCTATCACTAACCTGAACCCTAACCCTAACCCTAACCCTCATCCTCACCCAAACCCTACGCCTAACCCTAACCCTAACCCTAATCCTAACCCTATCACTAACCGGAAACCTAACCCTAACCCTAACCCTAACCCGAACCCGAACCTTAACTCTAACGCTAACCGTAACCCTAACCCTAACCCAAGGCTAACCCTAACCCGAACCCTAACCGTAACCCTAACCCGAACCCTAACCCTAACACTTACCCGAATCCGAATCAAAACCCTAACCCTAACCCGAACCTAACACTAAACCTAACCCTAACCAAACCCAAACCCTAATGCTAACGCGAACACTAACCCTACCCCTACCCCTAAACCAAACCCTAACCCAAACCCTACGCCTAACCCTAACCCTAACCCTAACCCTATCACTAACCGAAAACCTAACCCTAACCCTAACCCTAAACCTAACCCTAACCCGAACCCTAACCCTAGCCGTAACCCAAACCCTAACCCTAACCCGACCCTAAACCTAACCCTAACCCTAACCCTAACCCTAACCCTAACCATAACCCTAACCCTAACCCTAACACGACCCTAACCCTAACCCTAACCCTAACCTGAACCATAACCCTAACCCTAACCCTAACAAGACCCTAACCCTACCCCTAAGCCTAACTCAAACCTGAACCCGAACCCTAACCCTAACCCTAACCCAACCCGAACCCTAACCCGAACCCTATCCCAAACCCTAACGCTAACTCGAGCCCTAACCCGACCTAACCCTAACCCTATCACTAACCTGAACCCTAACCCTAACCCTAACCCTCATCCTCACCCAAACCCTACGCCTAACCCTAACCCTAACCCTAACCCTAACCCTATCACTAACCGGAAACCTAACCCTAACCCTAACCCGAACCCGAACCCGAACCCTAACCCTAACCCTAACCCTAACCCTAACTCTAACCCTACCCCGAACCCTAAACCTAACCCTAACTCGAACCCTAACCCTAGCCGTAACCCTAACCCGAACTCGAACCCGAACCTTAACTCTAACGCTAACCGTAACCCTAACCCTAACCCAAGCTAACCCTAACCCGATCCCTAACCTGAAACCTAACCCTAACCCTAACCCGAACCCGAACCCTAACCCTAACCCTAACCGTAACCGTAACACGAACCCTAACCGTAACCTGACCCTAACCCTAACCCTATCACTAACTTGAACCCTAACCCTAACCCTAACCCGAACTCGAAGCCTAACCCTAACGCTAACCGTAACCTTAACCCTAACCCTAACCCTAACCCGAATCCGAATCCAAACCCTAACCCTAACCCGAAACCTAACACTAACCCTAACCCTAACCCGAACCCGAACCTGAACCCGAAACCGAACCCGAACCTGAACCCTAACCGTAACCCGAAACCTAACCCTATCCCGAAACCGAACCCTAACCCGAACCCTAACTCTAACCCTAACCCGAACCCTAACCCTAAGACTTACCCGTATCCGAATCCAAACCCTAACCCTAACCCGAAACCTAACACTAACCCTAACTCTAACCCGTACCCTAACCCGTACCCTAACCCGAACCCTAACCCGAACCCGAACCGTAACTCTAACCCTAACCCGAACTCGAAACCTAACCTGAACCCTAACACTAACCCTAACCCGAAACCAAACCCAAACCCTAACGCTAACCCGAACCCTAACCCTACCCCTAACCCTAAACCGAACCCTAACCCAAACCCTACGCCTATCCCTAACCCTAACCCTAACCCTAACCCTATCACTAACCGGAAACCTAACCCTAACCCTAACCCGAACCCGAACCCTAACCCTAAACCTAACCCTAACATGAACCCTAACCCTAACCGTAAACCTAACCCGAACCCTAACCCTAATCCGAACTCTAACCCTACCCCGAACCCTAACCCTAACCCTAACCCGAACCCTAACCCTAGCCCTAACCCAAACCCTAACCCTAACCCGACCCTAACACTAACCCTAACCCTAACCGAAACCATAACCCTATCCCGAACCCTAACCCTAACCCAAACCCTACGCCTAACCCTAACCCTAACCCCGAACCTGAACCCTAACTGTAACCCGAAACCTAAACCTAACCCTAACCCTAACCCTAACCCTAACCCTAACCGAACCCTAACCCTGACCCTAACCCTAACCCGATTCTTAACCCTAACTCTAACCTGAACGCGAACCCGAAACCTAACACGAACCCGTAACCTATCCCTAACCCGAACCTAACCCTACCCCTAACCCTAACCCAAACCCTAACCCTACACGAAACATAACCTTAACCCTAACCCGAACCCGAAACCTAACCCTAACCCTAACCCAAACCCTAACCCTAACCCGAACCCTAACCCAAACCCTAACCCTAACCCAAACCAGAACCATAACCCGAACCCTAACCCGACCCTTACCCTAACCCTATCCCTAAACTGAACCCTATCCCTAACCCTAACCCTAACCCGAACCCGAACCCTAACCTCACCCTACCCTAACCCAAACCTGAATCCGTAATTGAACCCTAACCCTAACCCTAACCCTAACACTAACCCGAACCCGAACCCTAACACTAACCGTAACCCTAACCCGAACCCTAACCCTAATCCAAACTCTAACCCTACCCCGAACCCTAACCCTAACCCTAACCCTAACCCTAACACGAACCCGAAACCTAACCCTAACCCGAACCTAACCCTAAACCTAACACTAACCTGAGCCCTAACCATAACCCTAACACGAACCCTAATCCTAACCCGAACCCTAACCCTAACCCTATCACTAACTTGAACCCTAACCCTAACCCTAACCCGAACCCGAAGCCTAACCCTAACGCTAACCGTAACCTTAACCCGAACCCTAACCCTAACCCTAACCCGAATCCGAATCCAAACCCTAACCCTAACCCGAAACCTAACACTAACCCTAACCCTAACGCGAACCCGAATCTGAACCCGAAACCGAACCCGAACCTGAACCCTAACCGTAACCCGAAACCTAACCCTATCCCGAAACCGAACCCTAACCCGAACCCTAACCGTAACCCTAACCCGAACCCTAACCCTAACACTTACCCGAATCCGAAACCAAACCCTAACCCTAACCCGAACCCGAACCCTAACCCGAAACCTAACCCTAACCCTAACCCTAAACCTAACCTCACCCTAACCCTAACCCTAACCCTAACCCTAACCCTAACCCGAACTCTAACCCTAACCCTAAACCTAACCCGAACCCAAACCCTAAACCTCACCCTAACCCTAACCCGAACCGTAACCCTAACCCTAAATTTAACCCTAACCCGAAACCGAACCGTAACCCTAACCCTAACCGTAACCCTAACCCTAACCCTAACCCGAACCCTAACCCTAACCCAAACCCT
Organism: Ursus arctos; assembly: GCF_023065955.2. Classification (NCBI taxonomy): domain Eukaryota; kingdom Metazoa; phylum Chordata; class Mammalia; order Carnivora; family Ursidae; genus Ursus; species Ursus arctos. The sequence goes on along the minus strand of NW_026622775.1, from coordinate 73,042,544 downwards.
AACCCTAACCCTAACCTAACCCCAACCCTAAGAGGAACCCTAACCCTAACCGGAACCCTAACCCGAAACCTAACACTAACCCTAACCCTAACCCTAACATGAAACCTCACCCTACCCTAACCCAAACCTGAACCCGAAATTGAACCCTAACCCTAACCCTAACCCGAACCAATATCCTAACCCAAACCCTAACCCTAACCCAAAATCTAATCCTAAACCTAGCCCTAAACCTCACCCGAACCCTAACCCTAACCCGAACCAGAACCCTAACCCTAACCCGAACCCTAACCAGAACCCGAACCCTAACCCAAACCCAAAATCTAACCCTAACCCGAACCCGAAACCTAACATGAACCCTAACCCGAACCCTAACCCTAATCCGAACTCTAACCCTACCCCGAACCCTAACCCTAACCCTAACCTGAACCCTAACCCGATCCCTAACCCTAACCCTAACCTGAACGCGAACCCGAACCCTAACACGAACCCGAAACCTAACCCTAACCCGAACCTAACCCTAACCCTAACCCTAACCTGAGCCCTAACCATAACCCTAACACGAACCCTAATCCTAAACCGAACCCTAGCCCTAACCCAAACCCTACCCCTAACCCAAACCCTAACCGGAACCCTAACCCTAACCCTAACCCTAACCCTAACTCTAACCCGAACCGTAACCCGAACCCTAACCCGACCTTTACCCTAACCCTACCCCTAAACTGAACCCTAACCTTAACCCTAACACTAACCCGAACCCGAACCCTAACCCTAACCCTAACCCGAACTCTAACCCTAACCCTAACCCTAACCCGATTCCTAACCCTAACCCTAACCTGAACGCGAACCCGAACCCTAACACGAACCCGTAACCTATCCCTAACCCGAACCTAACCCTAACCCTAACCCTAACCTAAACCCTAACCCTAACCCGAAACATAACCTTAACCCTAAACCGAACCCGAAACCTAACCCTAACCCTAACCCAAACCTGAACCGTAACCCGAACCCTATCCCGACCCTTCCCCTAACCCTATCCCTAAACTGAACCCTAACCCTAACCCTAACACTAACCCGAAACCGAACCCTAACCCTAACCGTAACCCTAACACGAACCCTAACCCTAATCCGAACTCTAACCCTACCCCGAACCCTAACCCTAACCCTAACCCTAAACCGATCCCTAACCCTAACGCTAACCTGAACGCGAACCCGAACCCTAACACGAACCCGAAACCTAAAACTAACCCGAACCTAACCCTAACCCTAACCTGAGCCCTAACCATAACCCTAACACAAACCCTAATCCTAAACCGATCCCTAGCCCTAACCCAAACGATACACCTAACCCGAACCCTAACCGGAAACCTAACCCTAAACCTAACCCTAACCCTAACCCGAACCGTAACCCGAAACCTAACCCGACCCTTACCCTAACCCTATCCCTAAACTGAATCCTAACCGTAACCCTAACACTACCCCGAACCCGAACCCTAATCCTAACTGTAACCCTAACCTGAACCCTAACCCTAATCCGAACTCTAACCCTACACCGAACCCTAACCCTAACCCTAACCCGAACCCTAACCCGATGCCTAACCCTAACACTAACCTGAACGCGAACCCGAACCCTAACCCGAACCCGAAACCTAACCCTAACCCGAACTTAACCCTAACCCTAACCCTAACCCAAACCCTAACCCTACACCGAACCCAAACCCTAACCCTAACCCTAACCCGAGCCCTAACCCGAACCCTAACCCGAACTCTAACCCGAACCCGAACCCTAACCCTAACCCGAAACCTAATCCTAAACCTAGCCTGAAACCTCACCCGAACCCTAACCATAACCCTACTCATAACCCGAACCCGAACCCTAACCCTAACCCTAACCGAACCCGAACCCTAACCCGAACCCTAACCCGAACCCGAACGCTAACCGTAACCCTAACCCTAACCATAACCCTAACCCAAACCCTAACCCTAACCCGACCCTAACCCTAAAACTAACCCTAACCCTAACCCGAACCCGAACCCTAACGCTAACCCTAACCCTAACCCTAACCCTAACTCACCCGAACCATAACACTAACGCAACCTAAAACCTAACCCTAACCTTAACCTGAACCCTAACCCTAACCCTAACCCTAACCCTAACCCGAACCGTAACCCTAACCCTAACCCTAACGCTAACCCGAACCCTAACCCTAACCTGAAATCTAACCCTAACCCTAACCTTAACCGTAACCCTAACCCGACCTTAACCCTAACCCGACCCTAACCCTAACCCTATCCCTAACCTGAACCCTAACCCTAACCCTAACCCTAACCCTAACCCCAAACCTAAGAGGAACCCGAACCCTAACCGGAACCCTAACCCGAACCCTAACCCTAACCCTAACCCTAACCCGAACCCTAACCCTAACCTGAACCCGGACCCTAACACGAAGCCTAACCCTAACCCTAAACCTAACCCGAACCTGAACCCGAAACCGAACCCGAACCTGAACCCTAACCATAACCTGAAACCTAATTCTAACCCTAGCCCTAAACCTCACCCGAAACCTAACCCTAACGCGACCCGAACCCTAACCCTAACACGAACCCGAACCCTAACAAGAACCCTAACCCTAACCCGAACCCTAACCGTAACCCTAACCCGAACCCTATACCTAACCCTACCCGACCCGAATCCAAACCCTAACCCTAACCCAAACCTAACCCTAACCCTAAACCGAACCCTAAGAGGGGCATTAATCCCAACCCGAACCCTAACCTGAACCCTAACCCTAACCCTAACCCGCACCCTAAACCGAACCCTACCCTGAACCCGAACCGGAACCCTAACCTTAACCCGAACTCGAACCCTAACCTGAACCCTAACACTAAAACTAAACCGAAACCAAACCCGAACCTTAACCCTAACCCTAACCCTAACCTAACCCTATCCCGAACCTGAACCCGAAACCGAACCCGAAACTGAACCCTAACCGTAACCCGAAACCTAATACTAACCCTAGCCCTAAACCTCACACGAACCCTAACCCTAAACCGATCCCTAACCCTAACACGAACCCGAACACTAACACGAATCCGAACGCTAACCCGAACGCTAACCGTAACCCTAACCCGAACCCTATACCTAACCCTAACCCGAACCCGAATCCAAACCCTAACCCTAACCCAAACCTAACCCTAACCCTAACCCTAAACCGAACCCTAAGAGGAACACTAACCCTAACCCTAACCCTAACCCTAACCCTAACCCGCACCCTAACCCGAACCCTAACCTGAACCCGAACCGTAACCCTAACCCTAACCCGAACTCTTACCCTAACCTGAACCCTAACACTAAACCTAAACCGAAACCAAACCCGAACCCTAACCCTAACCCTAACGCTAACCTGAACCCTACCCCTAACCCTAACCCTAAACCGAACCCTAACCCTCACCCTAACCCTAACCCTAACCCGAACCCGAACCCTAACCCTAACCCTAACCCTAACCCTAACCCGAAACCAAACCCGAACCCTAACCCTAACCCGAACCCGAACCCTAACCCCAACCCTAACCCTAACGCTAACCCTAACCCTAACCCGAACCTGAACCCGAACCCGAATCCGAAACCTAAACTGAACCCTAACCCGAACCCGAACCCTAACCCTAACCCTACCCTAACCCTAACCCGAACCCTACCCCTAACCTAACCCGAACCCTAAACCTAACCCTAACCCGAAAGCTAACCCTAACCCTAACGCGAACCCTAAACCTAACCCTACTCTAACCCGAACCCGAAACCTAACCATAACCCTACCCTAACCCTAACCCTAACACGAACCCTAACGCTAACCCGAACCCGAACCCGAACCCGAACGCGAACCCTAATCCTAACCCGAACCCTAACCCTAACCCGAACCCTAACACGAACCCGAACCCTAACCTGAAGCCGAACCCGAACCCTAACCCTAACCCTAACCCGTATCCTAACCCGAACCCTCACCCGAACCCTACCCGAACCCTAACCTGAATCCTAAAACTAACCCGAACCCTAACCCTAACCCCAACCCTAACCCAAACCCGAACCCTAAACCCAAACCCGAACCTGAACCCTCACCCGAACCCTAACCCTAACCCGAAACCTAACCCGAACCCGAACCCTAACGCGAACCCGAACCCAAACCCGAACCCTAACCTTAACCAGAACCCGAACCCGAACCCGAACCCGAACCCGTACCCGAACCCGAACCCTAACCCGAAACCTATCCCGAACCCGAACCCGAACTCTAACCCAAACCCTAACCCGAAGCCTAAACTGAACCCGAACCCGAACCCTAACACTAACCAGAACCCGACCCGAACCCGAACCCGATCCCGTGCCCTAACACGAACCAGAACCCGAACCCGAACCCGAAACCGAACCTGAACCCGAACCCTAACGCGAACCCGAACCAGAACCCGAACCCATACCCGAACCAGAACCCGAAACCGAAACCTAACCCGAACCCTAACCCTAACCCGAACCCTAACCCAAAAGCACAGAGACGAGGTGAGGGGCATAGACGATGCCTGGGCAATATTGTTTCTTACACCTGGGTGTGTGGCATTTTGTTTACCTGGCTACCCCACTTGGGATAGGTTTTCCACAGCAAGCACCTATTGTTCGTCGGAAGCCGTTTTTGCCCCATGGGTCTCCGGGCTGTGTTCATTGGGGTTGAACTCCTGCTAGCAAAACCGCCGGGATGAGGGAAGGGCTCAGAGGTGACTGGGCCCTGTGGTCTCTTACAGGTCAGTGTATGGCATTTCCTTCACCTTGCCACAGGCACCTTGGAGCATGTCTGCATGTGGAGAAAGACTTTCCCGTGGGAAGCCGGTTTTTGTCAAACGGGTCCCAGTGCTGTGCTCCTCTCTTTTCACTCCTGTTGCCAGAAGCCCAGGGAGGATGGGAGGGCTTAGAACATGGCTAGGCACTGTCGTTTCTTCCAGAGAAGTGGATGGCATTTGCTTTACCCTGTCACAACCACTTGTGAGAGGGTCTGCACCTCAGGAAAACTGTTTCCGTGGGAAGCCGGCTTTTTGCTAAACAGGTCTCAGGCCCGTGGGCCTCGGGTGTCCCTCCGGCTCCCCAAAGCACAGGGATGAGGTGAGGGGCTTAGACCATGCCTGGGCAATGTTGTTTCTTACACCTGGGTGTGTGGCATTTTGTTTACCTGGCTACCCCCACTTGGGATAGGTTTTCCACAGCAAGCACCTATTGTTCCTCAGAAGCCGTTTTTGCCCCAGGGGTCTCCGGGCTGTGTTCCTTGGGGTTGAACTCCTGCTAACAAAACCACCGGGATGAGGGAAGGGCTCAGACTGTGCCTGGGCCCTGTGGTCTCTTACAGGTCAGTGTATGGCATTTCCTTCACCTTGCCACAGGCACTTGGGAGCATGTCTGCACGTGGAGAAAGACTTTCCCGTGGGAAGACGGTTTTTGTCAAAGGATTCCCAGTGCTGTGCTCCTCTCTTTTCACTCCTGCTGCCAGAAGCCCAGTGAGAATGGGAGGGATTAGAACATGGCTGGGCACTGTGGTTTCTTCCAGAGAAGAGGATGGCATTTGCTTTACCTTGCCACAACCACTTGGGAGAGGGTCTGCACCTCAGGAAAACTGTTTCCGTGGGAAGCTGACTTTTGGCCAAACGGGTCGCAGGCCCGTGGGCCTCGGGTGTCCCTCCGGCTCCCCAAAGCACAGGGACGAGGTGAGGGGCTTAGACCATGCCTGGGCAATGTTGTTTCTTACACCTGGGTGTGTGGCATTTTTTTACCTGGCTACCCCCTCTTGGGATAGGTTTTCCACAGCAAGAGCATATTGCTCGTCGGAAGCCATTTTTACCCCAGGGGTCTCCGGGCTGTGTTCGTTGGGGTTGAACTCCTGCTAGCAAAACCGCCGGGATGAGGGAAGGGCTCAGACTGTGCCTGGGCCCTTTGGTCTCTTCCCGTTCAGTGTATGGCATTTCCTTCCCCTTGCCACAGGCACTTGGGAGCATGTGTGCAAGTGGAGAAAGACTTTCCCGTGGGAAGCCGGTTTTTGTCAAAGGGTTCCCAGTGCTGTGCTCCTCTCTTTTCACTCCGGCTGCCAGAAGCCCAGTGAGGATGATAGGGCTTAGAACATGGCTGGGCACTGTGGTTTCCTCCAGAGACGTGGATGGCATTTGCTTTACCTTGCCACAACCACTTGTGAGAGGGTCTGCACCTCAGGAAAACTGTTTCCGTGGGAAGCCGGGTTTGGCCAAACGGGTCTCAGGCCCATGGGCCTCGGGTGTCCCTCCGGCTCCCCAAAGCACAGGGACGAGGTGAGGGGCTTAGACCATGCCTGGGCAATGTTGTTTCTTACACCTGGGTGTGTGGCATTTTGTTTACCTGGCTACCCCTCTTGGGATAGGTTTTCCACAGCAAGAGCATATTGCTCATCGGAAGCCGTTTTTGCCCCAGGGGTCTCCGGGCTGTGTTCATTGGGGTTGAACTCCTGCTAGCAAAACCGCCGGGATGAGGGAAGGGCTCAGACTGTGCCTGGGCCCTGTGGTCTCTTCCAGGTCAGTGTATGGCATTTCCTTCACCTTGCCACAGGCACTTGGGAGCATGTCTGCACGTGGAGATAGACTTTCCCGTGGGAAGCCGGTTTTTGTCAAACGGGTCCCAGTGCTGTGCTCCTCTCTTTTCACTCCTGGTGCTAGAATCCCAGTGAGTATGGGAGGGATTAGAACATGGTTGGGCACTTTGGTTTCTTCCAGAGAATTGGATGGCATTTGCTTTACCTTGCCACAACCACTTGTGAGAGGGTCTGCACCTCAGGAAAACTGTTTCCGTGGGAAGCCGGCTTTTGGCCAAACGGGTCTCTGGCCCGTGGGCCTCGGGTGTCCCTCCGGCTCCCCAAAGCACAGGGACGAGGTGAGGGGGTTAGACCATGCTTGGGCAATGTTGTTTCTTACACCTGGGTGTGTGGCATTTTGTTTACCTGGCTACCCCCACTTGGGATAGGTTTTCCACAGCAAGAGCATATTGCTCGTTGGAAGCCTTTTTTGCCCCAAGGGTCTCCGGGCTGTGTTCGTTGGGGTTGAACTCCTGCTAGAAAAAACCGCCGGGATGAGGGAAGGACTCAGACTGTGCCTGGGCCCTGTGGTCTCTTCCAGGTCAGTGTATGGCATTTTCTTCACCTTGCCACAGGCACTTGGGAGCATGTCTGCACGTGGAGAAAGACTTTCCCGTGGGAAGCCGGTTTTTGTCAAATGGGTCCCAGTGCTGTGCTCCTCTCTTTTCACTCCTGCTGCCAGAAGCCCAGTGAGTATGAGAGGGCTTAGAACATGGCTGGGCACTGTGGTTTCTTCCAGAGACGTGGATGGCATTTGCTTTACCTTGCCACAACCACTTGTGAGAGGGTCTGCACCTTAGTAAAACTGTTTCCGTTGGAAGTCGGCTTTTTGCCAAATGGGTCAGGGCTGTGGGGCTCGGGTTTCCCTCATGCTACCAAAAGCACAGTGACGATGTCAGGGCTTAGACCATGCCTGGGGAATGTTGTTTCTTACACATAAGTGTGTGGCATTCTGTTTACCTTGCTACAACCACTTTGGTTAGGTTTTCCACATCAAGAACATATTTTTCGGCGGAAGCCGTTTCTGCCCCAAGTGTCCCGTGCTGTGTTTGGTTTAACTCCTGCTAGCAAAACCGCCAGGATGAGGGAAGGGCTCAGACTGTGCCTGGACACTGTGGTCTCTTACAGATCAATGTATGGCATCTACTTCACCTTGGCACAGGCACTTGTGAGCATGTTTGCACGTTACGAAAGATTTTTCCGTTGGAAGCCGGTTTTTGTCAATCTCATAGGGAAGAAACAGAAACTCTTTGGCATAACCTGACTCACCCAGCATCAGCAAAGCAGTTCCAGAACTCAGCCCAGGGTCCCTGTCGCCTACCCAGTTGAAGCCACCACCATGCGTCTATCGAAAGGAATTTCCAAAGACTCTCCTCTGACTCCACCACCAAAGAAACAGCAGATTGAATATGGCACTTCAAAATATCGAGATGATACATCTAGTATAGTTAGATACACAAGGTTTACCTTTATTTTTTTATTGTTTTTTATTACATAATATTATAGTCTCCATACAGTACAGTAAATTTCGATGATACATTAGTTGCATATAACACCCAGTGCACCATGCAATATGTGCCCTACTTACTACCCAGCACCAGCCTATATTTTAAACAGGAAAATGCTGCTCTGAATAATTTTGAATTTTCCCTCGACCCCCATTGTAACTCTTGGGATGAAAAGACTAATCAGTGATGAAACATCACCTTTGACAATTGGAAAGACATCATCCATATTGGTATGTGATGACAAAAGGCCATCTAACACTAAATGGTGGCCACTCACCCATATCTTAGGCCCAACTGTATAAACACTGTCAAACGTATATCTTAAAAATAGACAAAGAGTAAACCTCCTCTTCCCTTTCTAATGAAAGAGTGTTTCTAGGAAACAGCTGTTCAAGATACATTCATAAGCAGTCAATGAACAGAGAAAATGGGATCCCCTGCAAAGTGCTCCAAGCTCAGAAACTAAGTACCTCCTTCACCAAATTCAGAACGCTGACAACTATTACTTAAGTTTTACTTCATGGCTCAACTAGAGAAAAGAGAAAAACCCAGGAGATGGTGGGTTAATGAGAGGTTTTAGTTCCAGTCCTGATGTGGATATGACATTTCTCCAAATGGACCTGCCGCTTTCTCTGAATGCTGGATCCCGTGTCAAGCTGCCTCACTGACTCAGATGCAGACGTTCAGAACGTCGGGTCTCGCGGAGCCAGAGCAGAGAAGTGTTGTCAGATGGGGAGAAGCAGCTCCTCGGACCTAAAGCCTGCACACCTGCTGTGGTTTCTGGGAGTAGGGGAAATATAGACTTGTCTTTTAGTAGTAATTATCTCCCAGCCCATTGCCACCATTCCCAGGAAACAGCTAGCACAATGCTGAAGTTGGGTAACGGCTCTGGGCCTTCCTAGCGCCACACCTGTGCCTGAGGGAACAGGGAATACCCTGCTGAACTCGGGGAACTGCTCAAGGTCCATTACCTGCACTGTGTCAGGGGACAGGGGCACCGCACTGAAGTTGGGGACTGTGCGGTCCTTTCTCTCGCTCTTCCTGGGGAACACGGGAAACCCTGGAATGTCTGCGAACCATCCCACAAAAGCTTTGCTGAGCGGGTGCCCTGGAGTTCCTGGGTCTGGGGTGTATGGCCAGTTGACGGAGACTAGGCAGAAGAGACTTTCAAGGGAAAAAGGAAAGAAACCTGTGTCTCCATGATGAACTCTCTCAACATGCCCTTCCAGAACCCCGCCTCTTACCCGGGGTGCCCCTACTCCCAGAAAGCCCACCTATGGCCACACAGCATGCACTCACCCAGCCAGGAACTCCACAGGTCCACTCTCTCAAAACTCCACTTCCTTGGCTCCTAGTCTGCGTCCTTGGGCTGCTCCGGATCTGCACACAGAGACGTAGCTCCACCCCCATGGGGTGATTGCTTGGGGAGTATGATGATTCCAACTCCTTGAATGCCAGGCAACCGGCCCCATGACTCACAACTCTGGGAGTGCAGAGGTCCAGGAGGCACCTCCTTGGCTAAACACCCTGAGCAGGCATGACGGGGATCATGGGCAGGGCTGCAATCACACACACACACACACACACACACACACACACACACGGCCCCTTTCGCGGACCCCTCTAGCTGCAGACCACCCTCAGAGCCCTGCCCCTTCCCTTCTGCACCAACCCTTCCTGCAAGGGTGTGCCTGGTTCCTGGCAAGGTCAGCTGCTCTCAGACTGTTCCAGCCTTGGGCTTTAGGAAATGCAATGCTTTTATGCATATCCGAGGCAATTTTAAGCCCCAAAAGGAATGCTCCAAGAGGGAATAGCTTTGCCTTCTTGTCTCACCCATGGAGTGGATAGTGCTTCTCAGACCTTCAAAACATCCTTCTAGGGTGAGCCCATTTATGCTGCAATCTATATACACATGCTTAGTTCTACAGGGAAGGAAGGAAAAGCCGGCCTTCTGTTCTGTCGCGGTTGTGAACCAGGAACATTTATTTTTCACTTGAAAACAGAGTGTTATTGTCGACACTAAATGAAGGAACCTTTTAAAACATTTTAGAGAGGAAGGAAGAGAGTTTTATTCAAACCCAAGTCAAGGACAGCTGCCTGGGAGACACAATCTTCACAAAGAAGGGAGTGCTCCAGGGAAGGAACATTTAGGACAGGGTCATATATTTGTTCTGAGTTGTGCTACGTACAGTTATACATCACGATGAGGAAGAAGGTTCCAGAAAGTGACAGACTTTTTCTTATGTTTTCAGTATGTACAAATCAGTATGACTTCAATCTTATGGGAGCAAGAAAGGTTCTTTGGTGTTCTCACCTTGATGTTGGCAAAGGCATTTTTTGGTTCTCTTTTTCTTTTTGATGCATATGGACAATAAGTGCTGGGGGCAGAAATAGGGCCCATGCTTTGAGGGTTTGCCCAGTCATTTTGAGCTGGGTAAAATGTTAAAGGAGAGCTTTCCTGGGAGGCCAAGATCAGGCCTCACAGATGGTATGACATAAAAATTACTCTTATCCTTATCATCACTACCAAATGGTGGAACGTGAGATGAAAGCACCTTTCCAATAGTAAAGAGACATCAAAGGACCCCTACAGAAGGTTACCTGCTCCATGGTCAACACAGGTAACAGAGGCATTCATGGTCTCTGGACTCCTCCCCTTGTCCTGCCCAAATCTCTGAAACATAGAGATCATTTACAGTCAGAATTTTACACATCTTAGAGATGTCTGGCACCATTCCCTTGGACTACAGAATACAACAGAATAGCTCACTGTCACAACACGAAAGTGCCCCTGGATACACTAAGTTCTTTCTCCGCAACGTTGGCCTTAATGAAATCATAATCGTAACATAGAAACACTACGATGGTTGGGAATAAATAATCACAGGTAAGGGAATATTTAGGAAATCTTTAGAAGCATTGTCTCACTCTATAGAAGAGGCTAACTGCTTTAAATACTATTTCCGACCTTACAGGACACTCTACAGACCAGAGCCTCCATCAATTAAAAAAGCATAGTTCTTTCAGTCACTTTAATATCAGAAAAATAGTATAGTATCTCTATTCCTAGGGATCTTTAAGTCTCCGACTCAAAGGTCCTCCACTGAGAGAATTATCTTCATGATCATGATGGGCAGAGGTGAAAAGGCAGCCGAATTCATTCCATTTGGCCACACAACAAGAAAATCCTAATACTTCCTAGGTTTCCAGATTGAAAAGACCAGGGGTAGAGCGAAATGGTACCTTGTATGGAAGAACAAGGGATTTGGAGTCAGTTTGGAGATCACACTTAGGTTTCTGACACTAAAATCCTCTGTAATTCATATCATTTCTGAGCCTTTGTCTATCCATCTAAAAATGGGACTCATTCTATCTACACCCCAGTTGAGAAGTTTACGAGGGAGAATGCTACTCAGAGCCAGTATGGATTCTCCCAAGAGCAGGTGCTCAGGAGCCATAATTACCATTGGGTCTATATCTTTTCCAGAGAAAAGAACACATGGTGAAACCGTGTTTCGAAAAGATGACTCACAAGAGGATTTTCACACTTTCATGAAGGTCAAGAAACTGCTATTTTGTTGTAATTCTCTCAGAAATCATGTTATTAGCCTGGTGGGGACAATAGCAACATCATCACTAGGAGTGGGGAGCTTCTCATCTCCATATGGCTATGTTGACTACCTTAACACAATGCCACCAGAAAGGAAAGCTGGAGGGAGGTGTGTGTGGGCACAGGCCAAGGCTGCCAGGTGTGCCTGGGACATGCAGAACTCTGATAGGAGGCTTAAGTCCTGTCTATGTTAGGATAGTCAGTGCTCTTCAGAGACAAAGGGCCATTGTGTGTGAGCCCTGATGTAGAAAAGGTGGAAAATGTCCATTGCGATTCCCTCTCTGACCCTTAGGATATGCAGCAAAGTTACATTGAATTTTTAAACATGGAGGGATTTCCTGGTCTTCTTTTCATGAGGACTCGGGCTCTATTCCTTGGTGGCCTACGAATAGAATCTAGTTAGTTTCAGGATGTTAAAATGTAGACATGATTCATGGAACAACATATCATCTGTTTGGGTAAATAGTCTATGACCACTGGAAATAATGTATTCTGCACGTATTATGCAATATTACACAGACGTCAATTAGGTCACATTTGTTACCAATGTTTTGTCTGCTTTTTCCATCAGATATTTAGAAAGGCATATTAAAATTTCCAAACAAAATTTCCAAAAAAAGAGGATGCCGATCAAAAATGTTGCGTGAAAAGGAAAAGAAAGTGCCATCACTCCATTCAGTGAATCAGGTTTGTGCAGAGAGACGGTAACGTTGATCACTGAAGACACCAGGGTTTTCCAATATGTGTGTTTAACCTTAAGGAAACTGCCATAGACGTAACTCTCAGTAAGAAGAGCATGGTAAGGGTCTTCCAACTCCCATCCTCTGTCATGATGATGGAAGCATGTTGCAGAGTGGGAATGAAAGCATAAGGGCCACTAACCAATCTTCAAGGAAGAACATTGTATCAAAGCCATCATTCACCTGACATCTTCGGTCGTGAAGATGAAACTATTGGCACAGGTGTCTAAGAAAACATAGGGAAAGTGCCATATACTGAAGTCCACGAAAGAACACCATAGAGAAAGCATCTTGCATCTCACAGTCTTCTGTCATAAAAACGGAAGTATGTGCAAAACTGTCTGTGAAAACAGACGCATAAAGCGTGTTGTTTCACTCTATACAGGAACACTGTATTGACACCATGTCTCAACTCACAACTTCTGTAGTGAAGATGGAAGCCTTGGTAAGAATGTGTGCGAGCTCATAAAGAAGTGCCGTCTACTTAATTCTAAGAACCAAATCTGTGTAGATAGAAAACAATATCAAACCAACCTCCTGACAAATGGATCAACCGGGGTTTCTTTCCTGTGTGTTGAACCTTAACGAAAGTGCCATAAAATTAATAGTAGGTGAGAGCACTGGGTAGATAGCATCTTTCAACCAACAAATTCTGTCATGAAGATGGAAACGTTTGCATCATTGCCCTGAAAGCATAAGGAAAGTGGCAGAGACTTAGCTTCAAGAAAGGACCGTACCGAATCCATCCTTCAAGGCACGTCTTCTTTTACGAAGTTGGAAGCATTCTCAGAAGTGTTTCTCAGCATAAGGGAATTATCGTACGCTTAACTTTATGAGGGAAATCCGTAGGACACTGTCTGAAACTCAGATCTTTTCTCATGAGGCTGAAAGCATTGGCTCAAGGGTAAAGGAACTTGTAAAGAATGACGTTTACTCCACTCTGAGCACCAAGGTTCTGTATAGAGAATGAAACTTCAAACATCCTGATGCATGAAGAGAGAAGCTTTTTCAAATATCTGTGTTGAACGGTAAAAGAAGTGCCATACGCTTAGCACTATTAAAGAGCACCATCTGGAGACAACTTTCCAAATCAAGTTCATGAGGGTGGATGTATGTTCCAAAATCTGCATGAAACCTAAGGAACATTCTGTATGCTCAGGTAAGAACACCCTTGGAAAAAATCTTTCAACTCACATCTTCTGTAATGAAGATGGGAGTACTTGCAGAAGTGCAAGTGAAAGCATAAGGAGAGGTCCTATCTAAGTAGTTGTGAGAAACAACTCCGTGTTGATAGAAGGCAACATCGAAGTAACATGGTGACCCATGAATATACACCCGTTGTCCAGCACGTGCCTTGAACCTTAAGGAAAAGGGCACTATATACAAATCTCAGTCAGAACACCGAATGGACACCATCTTCCAAGTCACAGCTTCTGTGAGGATGATCGCAAGTTTTTCAAGTGTCTACGAATGCATAAGGAAGGTGTCACCTACTTTACACTAGGAGAGAATACTCTATCTAAAAGCATCTTGCACCTCACATCTTTTCTCATGAAGTGGGAGCATTGTGCAAAACAGCGCCTGCGAGCATCAAGATAATGCACTTCGTTTAAAACTGTAATAATACTACACAGAAAGCATCACTCAACTCACTTCTTTCATGAGGATGAAAGCCGTTCGAAAAGGTTGTGTGAAAACAAAAAGAAAGTGCAATCAGTCAATTAGCTAAAGAGTTTGTGTAGAGAGATGGCAACTTTGATCAGTGAAGACACTAGGGCTTCCCTATATGTGTTTCCTTAAGGTTCACTTAAGGAAACAGCCCCAGATGTAACTCTCAGTAATAGGAGTGCATGGAAACAGTCTTCCAACTCCCGTCGTCTATCATGATGATGGAAGAATGTTTCAGAGTGGGAATGAAAGCATAGGGAAAGGGCCAATAACGAATATTTAAGACAGAATATTGTATCGAAGCCATCTTTCACCTCACGTATTCGATCATGAAGATGAAAGCATTTCAACAGGCGTCTAAGAAAACATAAGGAAAGTGCCATATACTGAAGTCTCTGAAAGAACACCATAGAGAAAGCATCTTGCATCTCACAGTTTTTCTTTTTTTTCTTTTTTTAATGTTTTATTATGTTTGTCAACATACAGTGCATCCCCGGTTTCCGATGTAAGGCTCGATGATTCATTAGTTGCGTATAACACCTAGTGCACCATGCAATACGTGCCCTCCTTACCACCCATCACCGGTCTATCCCATTCCCCCACCCCCCTCCCTTCTGAGGCCCTCAGTTTGTTTCTCATAGCCTCTCATGTTTCATTCCCCCTTCTGATTACCCCCCCCTTTCTTTATCCCTTTCTTCTCCTACCGATCTTCCTAGTTCTTTTCTTCCATAGATGAGAGAAATCATATGATAGTTGTCTTTCTCTGCTTGACTTATTTCACTTAGCATTAGCTCCTCCGGTGCCATCCATGTTGTAGCAAATGTTGAGAACTCGTTCTTTCTGATTGCTGAGTAATATTCCATTGTATGTATGGACCACAACTTCTTAATCCAGTCATCTGTTGAAGGGCATCTCAGCTCCCTCCACGATTTAGCTATTGTGGACATTGCTGCTGTGAACATTGGGTTGCATATGGCCCTTCTCTTCACTACGTCTGTATCTTTGGGGTAAACACCCAGTAGTGCAATGGCTGGATCATAAGGTAGCTCAATTTTTAACTTTTTAAGGGACCTCCACACTGTTTTCCAGAGTGGCTGTACCAACTTGCATTCCCACCAACAATGTAGGAGGGATCCCCTTTCTCCACATCCTCTCCAACAATTGTTGTCTCTTGCCTTGTCTATTTTTGCCATTCTAACTGGCGTAAGGTGGTATCTCAGTGTGGTTTTGATTTGAATTTCTTTGATGGCTAATGATTTTGAACATTTTTTCATGTGTCTGTTAGCCATTTGTATGTCTTCATTGGAAAAGTGTCTGTTCATATCTTCTGCCCATTTTTTGATTTGTTTATTTGTTTCTCGTGTATTGAGTTTGAGAAGTTCTTTGTAGATCTTGGATACCAGTCCTTTATCTGTAGTATCATTTGCAAATATATTCTCCCATTCCGTGGGCTGCCTCTTTGATTTTCTGTTTCCTTGACTGTGCCGAAACTTTTAATCTTGATGAAGTCCCATAAATTCATTGTATCTTTTGTTTCTCTTGCCTTTGGGGATGTATCATGAAAAAGGTTGTTTTGGCCGATGTCGTGGAGGTTGCTGCCTATGTTCTCCTCTAGAATTTTGATGGATTCCCATTGAGGTCTTTCATCCATTTGGAGTTTATTTTTGTGTATGGTGTGAGAGAGTGGTCAAGTTTCATTCTTTTGCATGTAGCTGTCCAATTTTCCCAGCACCATTTATTGAAGAGACTTTTTTCCCACCGGATGTTTTTTCCTCCTTGCTCAAATATTAGCTGCACAAAGAGCCGAGGGTCCATTTCTCTGTTCTCTATTCTGTTCCATTGGTCTATGTGTCTGCTTTTGTGCCAGTAGCATGCTGTCTTTGTGATCACAGCTTTGTAGTACAGCTCGAAATCCAGCATTGTGATGCCCCCAGCTTTATTTTTCCTTTTCAACAGTTCCTTGCAGATTCGGGGCCTTTTCTGGTTCCATGCAAATTTAAGGACTATTTGTTCCAGTTCTTTGAAAAATGTCCTCAGTATTTTGATCGGGATAGCATTGAAAGTGTAGATGGCTCTGGGTAGCATGGACATTTTAACTATATTAATTCTTCTGATCCTTGAGCATGGAATACCTTTCCATCTTTTTATGTCTTCCTTAATGTCTTTCAAGAGTGATTTATAGTTTCTAGAATATAGGTCCTTTACGTCTCTGGTTAATTCTAAGGTAACGTACGGTTTTTGGTGCTATTGTAAATGGGATGGATTCCCTAATTTCTCTTTCTTCGGTCTCGTTATTCGTGTACAGAAATGCAACTGATTTCTGAGCATTGATTTTGTATCCCTCCACGTTACTGAATTGCTCTATAACTTCTAATAGTTTGGGAGTGGCTTCTTTTGGGTTTTCCATATAGAGTATCATGTCATCTGCGAAGAGAGACATTTTGACTTCTTCTTTGCTGATTTGAATACCTTTGATCCCTTTTTGTCGTCTGATTGCTGTTGCAAAGACTTCCAGTACAATGTTGAATAATAGTGGCGAGAGTGGGCATCCTTGTCGTGTTCCTGATCTTAAGGGAAAGGCTTCCAGCTTTTCCCCATTGAGAATAATATTTGCAGTAGGCTTTTCATAGATGGCTTTTATGAGATTGAGAAATGTACCCTCTATTCCTACACTCTGAAGGGTTTTAATCAGGAAAGGATGCTATATTTTGTCAAATGCTTTTTCGGCATCAATTGAGAGGATCATATGATTCCTGAGTCTTTTCTTGTTGATATGATATATCACGCTGATGGATTTGCGAATATTGAACCACTCTTGCATCCCAGGTATGAATCCCACTTGATCGTGATGGGTAATTCTTTTAATGTACTGTTGGATTTTATAAGCAAGTATCTTGTTGAGGATTTTGGCGTCCATATTCATTAGGGAAATCGGTCTGTAATTCTCCTTTTTGAGGGGGTCTTTGCCTGGTTTGGGGATCAAGGTAATATTGGTCTCATAGAATGAGTTTGGTAGCTTTCCTTCTGTTTCGATTTTTTGAAATAGGTTTAGGAGAGTAGGTATTATTTCTTCTTTGAATGTTTGGTAGAATTCCCCAGGAAAACCGTCCGGGCCTGGAGTTTTGTTATTTGGAAGGTTGTTTATCACTGACTCAATTTCTTCATCATTAATTGGCCTGTTTAAGAAATCAATTTCTTCCTCTTTCAATCTTGGTAGTTTATAGGTTTCCAGGAAGGATTCCATCTCTTCCGGATTGCTTAGTTTATTGGCATATAGCTGTTGATAAAAATTTCTAATAATCCTTCCAATTTCAATGGTGTTCGTAGTGACCTCTCCTTTTTCATTCATAATATTAATATTCGGGTCCTTTCTCTTTTCTTTTGGATGAGCGTTGCCAGTGGTCTGTCAATTTTATTGATTCTCTCAAAGAACCAGCTTCTAGTCCTGTTGATCTGCTCTACTGTACTTCTGGTTTCTGCTTGATTGATTTCAGCTTTAATTTTGGTCAACTGCTTCCTGTGCGTGGATTAGGCCTGTCCCTCTGTTGCTGTTCCAGCTTCTTGAGGTGAGAATATAAAAACCGCATTTTAGATTTTTCTATTCTTTTGAGTGAGGCTTGGATGGCTATGTATTTCCCCATTAGGACTGCCTTTGCAGTATCCCATAGGTTTTTGGACTGTTGTATTTTCATTCCCATTGGTCTCCATAAATTGTTTAATTTGATTTTTGATTTCCTGGTTTATCGAGTCATTCCTGAGCAGGATGGTTCTTAGTCTCCAGGTGTCTGAGTTTCTTCCAAATTTTTCCTTGTGGTTGAGTTTCGATTTCAGAGCGTTGTGGTCTGAGAATATGCATGGGATAATTTCAATCTTTTGGTATCGGTTGAGACCTGTTTTGTGTCCCAGAACATGGTCTATTCTTGAGAATGTTCCATGGGCATTAGAATAGAATGAGTATTCTTTGGTTCTGGGGTGTAGTGTTCTCTATATATCTATGAGGTCCAACTTGTCGAGTATGGCATTCAAAGCCTTTGATTCTTTGCTTAGTTTTTGCCAGGGTGTTCTGTCTATTTCTGAGAGTGGAGTGTTGAGGTCCCCTACTATTAATGTATTTTTACTTATATGTCTCTTTATTCTGGTTAAGAGTTGGCTTGTGTATCTTGCTGCTCCCCTGTTGGGGGCATATATATTTATTATTGTCATATCCACTTGTTGAATACTTCAAGAATAATATAGTGCCCTTCTGCATCTCTAACAATAGTCTGTAGTTTAAAATCCAATTTATCTGATATGAGAATTGCTACCCCAGCTTGCTTTTGAAGTCCATTTGCGTGAAAGATGGTACTCCATCCCCTTACTCTCAGTCTGAATGCATCTTTGGGTTCGAAATGAGTCTCTTGTAGACAGCAAATGGATGGGTCATTTCTTTTTATCCAATCTGCAACCCTTCTTTTTCTTTTGTTTTAAGATTTCATTTATTAATTTGACAGCAAAACAGCCAGTGAGAGAGGGAACACAAGCAGGGGGAGTAGGAGAGGAAGCAGGCTCACAGCGGAGGAGCCTGATGTGGGGCTCGATCCCACAATGCCGGGATCACGCCCTGGCTGAAGGCAGACGCTTAACTGCTGTTCCACCCAGGCGCCCTGCATCTCACTGTCTTCTGGCATGAAAAAGGAAGCATGTGAAAAAGTGTGTACAAAAAGAGATGCATAAAGCGCGTTGCCTCACTCTATAGAAGAACACTGTATAGACATCATGTCTCAACTCACAACTTCTGTTGTGAAGATGGAAGCCTTGGCAAGAGTGTGTGCAAGCACGTAGAGAAAGGGCTGTCTACTTAATTCTGAGAACCAAATCTGTCTAGATAGAAAACGATATCGAACCCACCTCCTGTCAAATGGATCAACCAGGGTTTTCTTCCCTATGTGTTGAAACTTAAGGAAAGTGCCATAAACTTAGTAGGTGAGAGCACTGGGTAGATAGCATCTTACAAACCACGACTTCTATCATGAAGACGAAAATGTTTGCAACGTTGTGGTGAAAACATAAGGAAAGTGGCAGAGACATGGCTCCAAAAAAGGACAGTACCTAATCCATCTTTAAAGGCACGTGTTCTTTCATGAAGCTGGAAGCATATACAAGAGAGTGTTTCTCAGCTTAAGGGAATTATCGTATGCTTAACTTTACAAGAGAACTCCATAGAATACCCTCTGAAACATCTTTTCACATGACCCTGGAAGCATTGGCTAAAGGGTGAGGGAATGTGTAAAGAAATGCCATTTACTCGACTCTGAGCACCAATGTTCTGTATAGAGGAAGAGATTTCAAACATCCTGATGTATGAAGAGAGATTTTCAAATATCTCTGTTGAACCGTAAGAGAAGTGCCATATGCTTAACACTAAGAAAGAGCACCATCTAGAGACAACCTTCCAAATCACAACTACCTTCATGAAGATGGATGTATGTTCCAAAACTGTATGAAAACCTAAGGAACATGCTGTATGCTCAGGTAAGAACACCCTTGGAAAAGATCTCCCAACTCGCATCTTCTGTAATGAAGATGGAAGTACATGCAGAAGTGTGAGTGAAAGCATAAGGAGAGGTCCTAAGTAGTTGTGAGTACCAGGTCAGTGTTGATAGGCAACATCGAAGTAACATGGTGACCCAGGAATATATATGCGTTGTCCAATACATGCGTTGAACCTTAAGGAAAGAACAATATACCCAAATCTCAGTCAGAACACCGAATGGACACCCTCATCCAACTCACATCTTCTGTTAGGAAGATGTCAAGATTTTCGAAAGTGTCTACAAATGCATAGGGAAAGGGACACCTACTTTACTCAAGGAGAGAACACTCTATATAAAAGCATCTTGCACCTCACATCTGGTGTCATGAATTGGGAGCATTGTACAAAACTGTGCCTGCAAGCATCAAGATAATGCCTTTTGTTGAACCATGTAAGAACACTACAAGGAAAGCATCTCTCAACTCACATCAGTCATGAGGAGGAAAGCCCTTCAAAAGTTGTGTGAAAACGAAAGGAAAGTGCCATCAGTCAATTCAGCGAACCATGTTTTTGTAGAGACAAGGCAACATTGATCAGTGAAAACAGCAGGGTTTACCAATACGTGTGTTGAACCTTAAGGAAACAGCCATAGACGTAATCTCAGGAAGAAGAGGGTATGGAAAGGGTTTTCCAAGTCCCATAATCTGTCATGATGATGGAAGCGTGTGTCTGATTGGGAATAAAAGCATAAGGAAAGGGACGTGAACCAACTTTAGGAAAGAACATTGTACCGAAGCCATCTTTGAAGTCACGTCTTCAGTCTTGAAGATGAAACCGTTTGTACAAGTGCCTAAGAAAACATAAGGAAAGTGCCATATACTGAATCTACGAAGGAACACCGTAGAGAAACCATCTGGCATCTCACAGTCCTCTGTCATGAAAACGGAAGCTTGTGCAAATGTGTGTAAGAAAGAGACACATAAAGCTCCTGGAGCATGCAGTGGCGGCTGGCGGTGTTAGAAACACAGACAGAGAGACACTGGCCCTGTAGGTGAGAGCTGGGAAGCCAGGTGTGGGGCTCACATCCTGGACAGTGCAGGGTTGAGCAGCACCAACAGAAACAGTTAAAGTGGCCAGAACATCAGTGGAGAATGGTCCGCAATCCATCTGTTCTGAGACAGAGGCTGAGATTCGGCCACTGCTGCTCTGACTCTCAGAAGAAGCACAGCAAACCACCAGGGAAAGCCGCCAGAGAAAAGAAGCCTGGAAAGACCGGCTCACAGTGTGCCCACCCCCATCCCCCTTCGCAGGGTACACAGAGACTCTACCCAAACAGGGTTGCCCAAGTATCGGCACGGCAGGCCCCTACCTCAGAAGGCAGGCTGAAAAATCAAGAAGCCCCCATACCTAAGATCCCTATAAAACAAGGGCGCATGGCCTGGGTCGTGGTCAATAATTTGGGCTCTGGACAACACCACAACCTCTCCTCATCTGAATGATGAGGAGAAGTCCCCCCCCCCCAGCAAAGAAAAGACAATAAGTTTGTGGCCTCTGCCACAGAACTTATGGATATGGATATAACCAAATTATCAGAAATGGAATTCAGAGTAACAATGGTCAAGATGATTTGTAGACTTGAAAAAAATATTGACAAAATTGTTAATGAGAACATAGAATCTCTAAGGGCAGAAATGTGAGCGAATCTGGCAGAAATTAAAAATTCTAGGAGCCAAATGCAGTCAAAACTAGAGGCTCTGTTGGCCAGGGTGAATGAGGCAGAAGGACGTATCAGTGAATTAGAAGATGGGTTAGTAGAGGAAAAAGCTAAAAGAGAATCTGGACTCAAAAAAATCCACACACAGGAATGTAGGTTACGGGAAATGACTGACTCAATAAAACGTTCCAGTGTCAGAATCATCGGCATTCCTGAGGACGTAGAGAAAAACAGAGGTCTAGAAGAGATATTTGAACAAATTGTAGCTGAAAACTTCCCTAATCTAGCAAGGGAAACAAACATTCATGTCCAAGAGGCAGAGAGGACCCCTTCCAAGCTCAACCACGACAAACCCACGCCACGTCACGTCATAGTGCATTTCGCAAATATTAGATGCAAGGATACAGTATTGAAAGCAGCCAGGGCAAAGAAATTTCTCACGTACCAAGGCAAAGATATCAGAATTACGTCTGACCTCTCTACACAGACCTGGAATGAGATAAAGGGTTAGGGGGCATTTTTAAATCTCTTTCAGAGAAAAACATGCAGCCAAGGATCCTTTATCCAGCAAGGCTGTCATTCAGAATTCATGGAGAAATAAAGACCTTCCAGAATCGTGGTCATTGACCAATTTTTTTAACCACAAAACCAGCCCTACAGGAGATATTAAGGGGGGGGTTCTATAAAAGTAAAAAGGCCCCAAGAGTGATACAGAACATAAAGTCACAATCTATGGAAACAAAGACTTTACTGGCAATATGGCATCATTAAAATCACATCTCTCAATAATCCGTCTCAATGTAAATGGCCTAAATGCTCCCATAAAACACCACAGGGTTGCTGATTGGATAAAAAGACATGACCCATCCATTTGCTGTCTACAAACACTCATTTTGAACCTAAAGATACATTCAGACTAAAAGGATGGAATACCATCTTTCACGCCAATGGACCTGAAAAGAAAGCTGGGGTACCAATTCTCATGTCAGACAGATTGGATTTGAAATTAAGACTATAGTTAGAGACACATAAGGGCACTATATTATTCTTAAAGGATGTATCCAACAAGTGGATATGACAATTATAAATATATATGCCCCAACAGGGGAGCAGCAAGATATACAAGCCAACTCTTAACTGGAATAAAGAGATATATAGATAAAAATACATTAATAGTAGGAACCTCAACACTCCACTATCAGCAACAGACAGAGCACCGGAGCAGAAAACCAACATAGAAACAAGAGCTTTGAATGCCATGCTAGACGAGTTAGACCTCATAGATATATATAGAACACTGTACCCCAGAACCAAAGAATACTCATTCTATTCTAATGCCCATGGAACATTCTCAAGATTAGACCATGTTCTGGGACACAAATCAGGTCTCAACTGATACGAAAAACTGAAATTATCCCCTCATATTCTCAGAGCACAACACTCTGAAATTGGAACTCAAAAAAAAAGGAAGATTTTGGAGAAAAACTCAAACACTTGGAAACTAAGAACCATCCTGCTCAGGAATGACCCAATGAACCAGGAAATCAAAAATATATTTAAACAATTTATGGAGACCAACGGGAATGAAAACACAATGGTCCAAAACCTATGGGATACTGCAAAGGCAGTCCTAAGGGGGAATACATAGCCATCCAAGCCTCACTCAAAAGAATAGAAAAATCTAAAATGCAGTTTTTATATTCTCACCTCAAGAAGCTGGAACAGCAACAGAGGGACATGCCTAATCCACTCACGAGAAAGCAGCTGACCAAAACTAGAGCAGAAATCAATGAACTAGAAACCAGAAGTACAGTAGAGCAGATCAACAGGACTAGAAGCTGGTTCTTTGAGAGAATCAATAAAATTTACAAAACACTGGCAAGACTTATACAAATGAATAGAGAAAGGACCTAAATTAATAAAATTATGAATGAAAAAGGAGAGGTCATGACCAACACCAATGAAATTGGAATGATTATTAGAAACTTTTACAAACAGCTATATGCCAATAAATTAAGCAATCTGGAAGAGATGGAGGCCTTCCTAGAAACCTATATACTACCAAGACTGAAACAGGAAGAAATTGACTTTTTAAACAGGCCAATTAATTATGAATAGATTGAGCCAGTGATAAACAACCTTCCAAATAACAAAACTCCAGGCCCGGACGGATTTCCTGGGGAATTCTACCAATCATTCAAAGAAGAAATAATACCTACTCTCCTAAAGCTATTTCAAAAAATAGAAACAGAAGGAAAGCTACCAAACTCATTCTATGAGGCTAGTATTACCTTGATCCGCAAAACAGGCAAAGACCCCCTCAAAAAGAAGAATTACAGACCAATTTCCCTAATGAATATAGATGCCAAAATCCTCAACCAGATTCCGGCTAATAGAATCCAACAGTACATTAAAACGATTATCCATCATGAACAAGTGGGATTCATCCCTGGGATGAAAGCGTGGTTCAAAATTCGCAAATCGATCAGCGTGATACATCATATCAACAAGAAAAGACTCAGGAACCATATGATCCTCTCAATCGATGCCG
The DNA here is from genome assembly GCF_023065955.2 of Ursus arctos. NCBI lineage: Eukaryota > Metazoa > Chordata > Mammalia > Carnivora > Ursidae > Ursus > Ursus arctos. The sequence goes on along the minus strand of NW_026622775.1, from coordinate 73,018,618 downwards.
AAAAAGCATTTGACAAAATACAGCATCCTTTCCTGATTAAAACCCTTCAGAGTGTAGGAATAGAAGGTACATTTCTCAATCTCATAAAAGCCATCTATGAAAAGCCTACTGCAAATATTATTCTCAATGGGGAAAAGCTGGAAGCCTCTCCCTTAAGATCAGGAACACGACAAGGATGCCCACTCTCGCCACTATTATTCAACATAGTACTAGAAGTCCTTGCAACAGCAATCAGACGACAAAAAGGGATCAAAGGTATTCAAATCGGCAAAGAAGAAGTCAAAATGTCTCTCTTCGCAGATGACATGATACTCTATATGGAAAACCCAAAAGAAGCCACTCCCAAACTATTAGAAGTTATAGAGCAATTCAGTAACGTGGAGGGATACAAAATCAATGCTCAGAAATCAGTTGCATTTCTGTACACGAATAACGAGAACGAAGAAAGAGAAATTAGGGAATCCATCCCATTTACAATAGCACCAAAAACCATACGTTACCTTGGAATTAACTTAACGAGAGACGTAAAGGACCTTTATTCTAGAAACTATAAATCATTCTTAAAAGACATTGAGTAAGACATAAAAAGATGGAAAGATATTCCATGCTCATGGATCGGAAGAATTAACATAGTTAAAATGTCCATGCTACCCAGAGCAATCTACACTTTCAATGCTATCCCGATCAAAATACCGATGACATTTTTCAAAGAACTAGAACAAATAGTCCTTAAATTTGTATGGAACCAGAAAAGGCCCCGAATCTCCAAGGAACTGTTGAAAAGGAAAAACAAAGCTGGGGGCATCACAATGCCGGATTTCGAGCTGTACTACAAAGCTGTGATCACAAAGACAGCATGGTACTGGCACAAAAACAGACACATAGACCAATGGAACAGAATAGAGAGCCCAGAAATGGACCCTCAGCTCTTTGGGCAACTAATATTTGATAAAGCAGGAAAAAACATCCGGTGGGAAAAAGACAGTCTCTTCAATAAATGGTGCTGGGAAAATTGGACAGCCACATGCAAAAGAATGAAACTTGACCACTCACTCACACCATACACAAAAATAAACTCCAAATGGATGAAAGACCTCGATGTGAGACAGGAATCCATCAAAATCCTAGAGGAGAACATAGGCAGCAACCTCTACGACATCGGCCAAAGCAACCTTTTTCATGATACATCCCCAAAGGCAAGAGAAACAAAAGATAAAATGAATTCATGGGACTTCATCAAGATTAAAAGTTTCGGCACAGCCAAGGAAACAGTCAGAAAAACTAAGAGGCAGCCCACGGAATGGGAGAAGATATTTGCAAATGATACTACAGATAAAGGACTGGTATCCAAGATCTACAAAGAACTTCTCAAACTCAATACACGAGAAACAAATAAATCAAAAAATGGGCAGAAGATATGAACAGACACTTTTTCAATGAAGACATACAAATGGCTAACAGACACAGGAAAAATTTTCAAAATCATTAGCCATCAAGTAAATTCAAATCAAAACTTCACTGAGATACCACCTTACGCCAGTTAGAATGGCAAAAATAGACAAGGCAAGAAACAACAATTGTTGGAGAGGATGTGGAGAAAGGGGATCCCTCCTACATTGTTGGTGGGAATGCAAGTTGGTACAGCCACTCTGGAAAACAGTGTGGAGGTCCCTTAAAAAGTTAAAAATTGAGCTACCCTATGATCCAGCCATTGCACTACTGGGTGTTTACCCCAAAGATACAGACGTAGTGAAGAGAAGGGCCATATGCACCCCAATGTTCATAGCAGCAATGTCCACAATAGCTAAATCGTGGAAGGAGCCGAGATGCCCTGCAACAGATGACTGGATTAAGAAGTTGTGGTCCATATATACAATGGAATATTACTCAGCAATCAGAAAGAACGAGTTCTCAACATTTGCTACAACATGGACGGCACTGGAGGAGATAATGCTAAGTGAAATAAGCCAAGCAGAGAAAGACAACTATCATATGATTTCTCTCATCTATGGAACATAAGAACTAGAATGATCAGTAGGGGAAGAAAGGGATAAAGAAAGGGGGGGTAATCAGAAGGGGGAATGAAACATGAGAGACTATGGACTATGAGAAACAAACTGAGGACTTCAGAGGGGAGGGTGTGGGGGAATGGGATAGGCCGGTGATGGGTAGTAAGGAGGGCACATATTGCATGGTGCACTGGGTGTTATACACAACTAATGAATCATCGAGCCTTACATCGAAAAGCGGGGATGTACTGTATGGTGACTAAAATATAATAAAAAATCATTATAAAAAAAAAGTGTCTACGAATGCATAGGGAAAGGGTCACCTACTTTACTCAAGGAGAGAACACTCTATGTGAAAGCATCTTGCACCTCACATCTGGTGTCATGAAGTGGGAGCATTGTGCCAAACGGTGTCTGCAAGCATCAAGATAATGCCCTTCATTTAACGACGTAAGAACACTACACAGAAAGCATCTCTCAACTCACATCAGTCATGAGGAGGAAAGCCCTTCAAAAAGGTTGTGTGAAAACGAAAGGAAAGTGCCATCAGTCAATTCAGTGAACCATGTTTTTGTAGAGACAAGGCAACGTTGATCAGTGAAAACAGCAGGGTTTACCAATACGTGTGTTGAACCTTAAGGAAACAGCCATAGACGTAATCTCAGGAAGAAGAGGGTATGGAAAGGGTTTTCCAAGTCCCATAAACTGTCATGATGATGGAAGCATGTGTCTGATTGGGAATAAAAGCATAAGGAAAGGGACGTGAACCAATCTTAGGAAAGAACATTGTACCAAAGCCATCTTTGAAGTCACGTCTTCGGTGGTGAAGATGAAACCATTTGTACAGGTGCCTAAGAAAACATAAGGAAAGTGCCATATACTGAATCAATGAAGGAACACCGTAGAGAAACCATCTGGCATCTCACAGTCCTCTGTCATGAAAACGGAAGCATGTGCAAAAGTGTGTAAGAAAGAGACACATAATGCTCCTGGAGCATTCAGGGGCCGCTGGTGGCTGGCGGTGTTAGAAACACAAAGGACAGAGACACACTGGCCCTGTAGCTGAGAGCTGGGATGCCAGGTGTGGGGCTCACATCCCAGACAGTGCAGGGTTGAGCAGCACCAACAGAAACAGAGTTAAAGTGGCCAGAACATCAGTGGAGAACTGTCCGCAATCCCTCTGAGACAGAGGATGAAATTTGGCCACTGCTGCTCTGGCTCTCAGAAGAGGCACAGCAAAACACCAGGGAAAGCCGCCGGAGAACAAAAGCCTGGAAATACCGAATTACTCTGTGCCCATCCCCATCCCCCCTTGCAGGGGACACGGAGACTATACCCAAACAGGGTTAACCTTAATATCGGCTTGGCAGGCCCCTCCCCCAGAAGGCAGGCTGAAAAATCAAGAAGCCCACATCCCTAAGATCCCCATAAAACAAGGGCTCATGGCCTGGGTCCCAGTCAATAATTTGGGCTCTGGACAAACCCACAACTTCTCATTAGAATGTCTAGAAGGAGAAATCTGCCCCAGCAAAGAAAAGAAAATGAGTCTGTGGCTTCTGCCACAGAACTAATGGATATGGACATAACCAAATTATCAGAAATGGAATTCAGAGTAACAAAGGTGAAGATGGTGTGTAGACTTGAAAAAGTATTAACGAAAATATTGATGAGAATATAGAATCTCTAAGGGCAGAAAAGAGACCAAATCTGGCAGAAATTAAAGTAAAAAAATAACAAATAACGTACAGTATCTTTGCTCAGTGTAGAATCCCTATCGTAAGTGGTTGTGGCAACGTAAAGAACATGCCATAAACTAATCTGTAAGAAACAACAGTGTACAAGAACAAATTAGCCCTAACACCATCATTCGTGAACATGGAAGCATTAACGAAAATGGTCGTGGAAGCCTACGAAAGTGCAAAACACGTATCTCTGAGAGACAACACTATACAAGGAAAGACCAATGAACACCATCTTTCATGATTATGGAAGCATGAATGAAAAGGTTCTGGAATTACAAAGACTTTTCCCCATCCTTTAGGTAATAAACCACCGTGTACAGGAAAACACCTTCAACTCATATCAACCTCCTCAATAGTGATCCCAACTCAACACTGGGTGTGTTGGCCTAGGGAAATGTCCACATACTTAGAGATAAGAAACAATGGTGTCAGGATAATTCCCTTCAAGTCACATCAGACTTCCTGAAGATGGAAGGAGGAATCAAGGTGGTTATGGTACCGTTAGGAAAGGCCTACGAACATAAAGCTGAGAAAAAACAGTGTACAGGAACCCTCTTACAACATACAGTATCTTTGGTTAATGTGGAATCTCTATCGTAAGTGGTTGTGGCATCGTAAAGAAAATCCTTAAGCTTTTTTATATGAAACAACAGTGTACAGGAACCCGCTTAGCCCTAACATCATCCTTCGTGAATATGGAAGCAGTAACTAAATTGGACGTGGAAGCCTGACTAAAGTGCCAAACACTTATCTCTGAGACACAACACTATACAAGGAAAGACCAATGAACATAATCCTTCACAAGTAAGGAAGAATTAATGAAAAGGTTCTGGAATCTCGGGGACTCTGCCCAATCCTTATTGCTAATGAACCACTGTGTACAGGAAGACACCTTCAACTCACATCAGCCTCCTCAACACTGATCCCGATTCAATTTTGGCTCTGTAGGCCTAGGTAAAGGTTCACATACTTATAGCTAAGAAACAACGGTGTCAGGATAATGCCCTTCAAGTTACATCAGCCTTCCTGAAGATGGAAGCAGGAATCTAGGTGGTTATAGTACCATTAGGAAAAGCCTACTGAAATATACCTGAGAAACCACAGTGTACAGGAAATATATTACAACGTACAATTTTTTGTAAGTGGTTCTGGCAACATAACTACAATGCCAAAAATTTATCTGTAAGAAACAACAGTGTACGGGAACCCACTTAGCCCTGACATCATTAATAATGAGTACGGAAGCATTCACCAACGTGGTCGTGGAGCCTTACGAAAGTGCCAAAAACTTATCTCTGAGACACAACAGTATACAAGGAAAGACCAATGATTTCTCAACATTTGCTGCAACATGGACGGTACTGGAGGAGGTAATGCTAAGTGAAATAAGTCAAGCAGAGAAAGACAATTATCATATTTTTTCTCTCAATTATGGAACATAAGAACTAGGAAGATCGGTTAAGAGAAGAAAGGGATAAAAAGGGGGGGTAATGAGAAGGGGGAATAAAGCATGGCAGATAATGGACTCTGAGATAGAAACTGATTGTTTCAGAGAGGTGAGGGGTGAGGGAATGGGAGAGGCTGGTGATGGGCATTAAGGAGGGTACGTATTGTATGGTGCACTGGGTGTTATACGCAACTAATGAATCATTGAAATTTACATCAAAAACAAGGGATATACTGTATGGTGACTAACATAAAATAATAAAAAAAAACACTAAAAAAAAGAAAATAGGGGGTTATGAATCACCAAAGGCACGCATACATATATCTAAGAAACAACAGTGTACAGGAAAGAACCCCTTACAATGGATATCAGCATTCACGCATATGGAAATATGATCCAAGGTGGAGGTGGAATTAGAGGGAAAGGACCACATACATATCCCAAGACAATACCACTTTAGAGAATAGCATTAACAATTAACATCATCTTTCACGAATATGGAAACATTAATGAAAAGTTTTTATTTTTTATTTTTTAAAGATTTTATTTATTTATTTGACAGAGATAGAGACAACCAGCGAGAGAGGGAACACAAGTAGGGGGAGTGGGAGAGGAAGAAGCAGGCTCATAGCAGAGGAGCCTGATGTGGGGCTCGATTCCATAACGCCAGGACCACGCCCAGAGCCGAAGGCAGACGCTTAACCGCTGTGCTACCCAGGCGCCCCTAATGAAAAGTTTGTAAATCTTGAGGACCGTGCCCCAACCTTATTGGTAATATACCACCGTATACAGGAAAACACCTTCAACTAATATCAGCCTCCTCAACACTGATCCCTATTCAAGATTGGGTGTGTACGCCTAGGGAAAGGTCCACATAATTATAGCTAAGAAACAACAGTGTCAGGATAATGCCTTTCAAGTCACATCAGCCTTCCTAAAGATGGAAGCATCGGTCAAGGTCGCTAGGGTACCCTCTGGTAAGGCCTACGAACATAAAGCTGAGAAACAACAGTGTACAGGAGCCATCTTACAACGTACAATATCTTTGGTTAATGTGGCATCCTTATCGTAAATGGTTGTGGCAATGTAATGAAAAGGCCATAAACTTATCTGTAAGAAACAACAGTGTACGGGAACCCACTTAGCCCTAATATCAAAATTCATGAATATGGAAGCATTAACCAAAATGGTTGTGGAAGCCTGACAAGAGTGCCAAAAACTTATCTCTGAGACGCAACACTATACAAGGAAAGACCAATGAACATCATCTTTCAAGAGTAAGGAAGATTTTACCATAGTGGTCTTGAAACATGAAATTTGTGCCCCATTCTTGTACGTAATAGACAGCAGTGTCTTTGAACCGTCCTCCAATTAAAGCAACCTCCTGCATAGGGATCCCTTCGCAAAATTGTGTTGCAGTCCTAGGGAAATGACCACACCCTTCTCTCTAGGAAACAACAGTGTCAGGATAATGTCTACCAATAATATCACTGATTAGAAATAGGGAAGCATGACTCAAAGTGGTTGTCAAAGCTTTAGGAAAGGTATAAGTACATATCTGTAAGAAACAACAGTGTATAGGGACTGCCCTCAGCTAAAATCACCCTCATGATTATACAATCCTTCAGAAAATAGGGGGTGTATGAATCACCAAACCGCATACATATATCTAAGAAAAAACCGTGTAGAGGATAGAACCCCTTACAATGAACATCACCATTCATGAATATGGAAACATGAACCAAGGAGGAGGTAGAATCAGAAGAAAAGGACCACATACCTATCCCTTGACAACACCACTTTACAGAATAGCATTAACAATTAACAGCATCTTTCATGAATATGGAAGCATTAATGAATAGTTTCTTGAATCTTGAGGACTATTCCCCATCCTTATTGGTAATGAACCAGCGTGTACAGGAAAACACCTTCAACTAACATCAGCCTAATCAATACTGATGCCTATTCAACATTGTGTGTGTAGGCCTAGGGAAATTTTCCCATACTTATAGCTAAGAAACAATGGTGTGAGGATAATGCCCTTCAAATCACATCAGCCTTCTGAAGATGGAAGCATGAATCAAGGTGGTTATGGTTCCATTGGGTAAGTCCTCCGAACATATAACTGAGAAACAACAGTGTACAGGAACCATCTTACAACATACAATATCTTTGGTTAATGTGGACTCCCTATCGTAAGTGATTGCAGCAACCTAACCAAAGTGCCATAAACTTATAGGTAAGAAAGAACATTGTACAGGAACCCACTTACCCATAATATCATCATTCATGAATATGGAAGCATTCATCAAATTGGTCACGGACGCCTGATGAAAATGAAAAACACTTATCTCTGAGACACAACACTATACGAGGAAAGACACAACACTATACATGGCTGCCATTTGGGACTCCAGAAAGCACTCTGAGACGGAGAAACCTCAGGGAACACCTGACCCAAGCCCAGACGAAACCAATTCCAGCAGATTCCTGGCCCCTAAACACTGTGCCGACAGTCTCCCCAACCCACTCTCCTCAGCCCCGATAGGGTCGCAGAGCCAGCCGATTGAGATTTCCATCCTCCTAGGGCCTGACATTAACATTAGGTTGGGTTCTCAGGGCTTCACTCCTAGAGACACAGCACAAAGATATAGGTATTGGGGAAGCCTGAGCCCGATTGGGGCCAAAGCATGCCACACAGAAAGAAAGAGTGCCATCTGGGACTCTAGAGGCTATTAGGAGCAGGAGAAATCTGCATATCCCACACAGTCAATCCCGTCCAGCTCCCGCATTCAGGAGACCCTTGGATGAAAACCCTGAGCCTTCCTTTCTCCACAACCCACCTACTCAAATCAGGACACGGCAATGCTGAGTTCAAAACCAAGATATGGTCTTTCCCATGCTCCTGAGCCCTAAACCAAATGCTCCGTTGGGTTCCCAGAGACCATTCCAGGAGCCAAGCACCAAACACACAGGGACTGGGGAAACCTGAGCCACATTGGTGAATCAGCATGCCACAGAGAGGGAAACCGTACCATTTGGACCTGCAGAGGAAGAGCAATAAGAATGCCCACCTGATCCAATCCCAGCGAGACACCACTTCCACAGACCCCCTGTGGGCAACTCCTGTGTCTGACATTCAACCCAAAGCACACCCTCCTCTTAGGCCCCTGGAATCTCACATCGGATGGCTCATCTGAACAGCCATACACCTAGACCCGTGCCCTTACTACACGTTGAGTAGTGTGAGGTCCATTCCGAGACATCTAGCTCCAAGGACCAGGGAATGGGGACTGCTGAGCAATGTCAGGACACAAAGCCTGCCACACAGAAGGAAAGGTTGTCATCTGGGACTCCAGAAAGCACTCTGAGAAGGAGAAACCTCAGGGAACACCTGACCAAAGCAAAGAGAAAATCACTTCCAGTGGATTCCTGACCCCTAAACACTGTGCCGACAGTCTCTCCAGCCCACTCTCCTGAGCCTCAACAGGGTGGCAGAGCCAGTCGATTGGGCTTTGCAGCCTCCTAGGGCGTGACACTCACCATAGCTTGGGTACTCAGGGGTCCACTCCTAGAGAGATGGCACAAAGATATAGGGATTTGGGAAACCTGAGCCCTATCTGAGGCCTCAGCATGCCACACAGAAAGAAAACGTACCATCTGGGATGCAGAGGTATTCGGGGGCTGAAAAATCTGCATATCCCACTGAATCAATTCTAGCTGGCTCCCGCATTCAGGGTCCCCTTGGACCAAAACCCTGAGCCTTCCCTTCTCCACAACCCACCTACTCAAATCAGGACACAGCAATGGTGAGCTCAAAACCAGGAGATGGTCCCTCCCAGGCTCCTGAGCTCTAAGCCAAATGTTCCGTTGGCTTCCAAGAGGTCTTTCCAGGAGGCAAACACACAGCGACTGGGGAAACCTGAGTCATACCTGCAAATCAGCATGCCATGCAGATGGAAACTGTGCCATTTGGACCCGCAGAAGGAATGCAGAGAAGTTATGAATTCCCAGCTGTTCCAAACCCAACGAACCCCACATTCAAAGCCCCCCTGCCTGCAACTGCTGTGTTTCAGATGCAACCCAAATCACGCCCTACTCTTGGCCCCTGGAAGGTCGCATCTGCTGGCTGATCTTTAGGGCCATGCCCCTAGACCCACGCCTTAATTCTAGTTTGGGGTCTGTTAGGTTTATTCCCATATGGCTGACTCCAAAGCACAGGGATCAGGTACCACTGAGCAATGTTAGGCAGTAGCCTGCCACACAGAACTAAAATATGCCATTTGGGACTCCAGAAAGTTTTGCGAGAAGAAACCTAAGTGAACACCTGACCTAAGCCCAGCGAATCTCCACTTTCAGCGGAACTCTAGGCCCTCATCCGTGACACTGGCACTCTCCTCAGCCCCCAGGTCAGTTTGTTTAGAGCCGGTCAATCGGGCTTTCCATCCTCCCCTCCATGACAGTAATCATAGGTTGGATTCTGAGTAGTCCACTCCCAGAGGTCTGCCTCCAAAGATACGGAGATGAAGAAGCCTGAGTCATACCTAAGGCCTCAGTATGCCACCCAAAGCGAAACTGTTTTATTTGGGACTCCAGAAAGGAGGTCGAGGGGGAGAAATCCTAATTACTTCTGTACTTGATTCCCTCGATCCCCCACATTCACTGGCTCATGGGCACAAACCCACTGCTTCACACTCACCCCAACCCATGCCATCAATCCCCGCCCCCACCGTGGAAATTCTGGACACATCCACCCTATTGGAACTCTCATTCTCCTATGCCTTACCCCTAACCCTAGATTTGGTGTGAGAGGTCCATTCTGAAAAGGCTGGAGTGGGAGACATGGATCCTGAAGGCGGACCTGTGGCCCCCCTCCAAGGCCGGGCATCATCCTTGCCTCACAGGGGATCCATGAAAGTGTTCTATCAGATGACTGATGGGGCTCCCTCCTGAAGAACTCAGACACAGAAAGGCAATTACAGATGCTCACATGTACATACAACATGGGGAAAGAAATTACTGAATGCATAGATACGGAGAATAGATTTGTGGGTGCCTGATTCAGAGGAGGATGGGAAGGGTGAAGGTGGTCAAAGATACAGGTTTGTGTGTTAAAATCCGACAGCCATGGAATGTTCTGTGCAGCATGGAGACTAAAGCGAACCCCGCAGGATGGGGTACAGGTTCCCCAGTTCTTTGAAAGTACAGTACTCCTAGGAAACCTTTCAGAGCAGAAAGGATGTAAAGAAGGAACGACCATTAATTAATATGGAAAAATTAGTGACCATGCTCAGACTCCTAAATTTACTTATTGTTGGCATTTCTCAGGACCCAGGACACAATTCCTAATGGATGCCGAAAATAAATGGAGAGAAAGCACAGCAGATGCTCACAAACAGAATTCAAAGCGCTGGTGGCTGGACACGGAGAGCGGTTTACAGGAAGGAGCTGGTTACGGTGCACGCTGCATCTGTTGTGCTTCTCCCCAAACAGATGCTGAATGCAAAGCTCACCGTTCAACTCTTTTCATAAGGAACATCCTCTTCAGGTTTCTTCCCATTAGTGAAACCAGGTGATAACGGAGATCTTTCCAAAAAGGCAAGTGTCTTCCCATGAACTTTTAAAAAATGGGGAATATTTATACTTCACCGTTGCTGAGGGAGGAGATGTGAAAGCTTCTCCTGGAAACAAACCTCAGCAGATCCACCCAGAAAGGCACCTTCCTCAGCATGCCGAACGCGGACTACCTCGTACCCCCAGATACCTTCTCCTTCCCCTCGCTCAGGACAACCCACAACAGCTGGGAGTTACCCCAGTTCCTCCTTTCTCCCATCCTCAATATCTAAGCTGTCGGCAAATCCTGTGAGCTCCATCTTCAAGACGTACCCACTGTAGGACTCACCACTCCTTTCAAGGCCGCCTGTCTGGACCACACTGGAGCCCATCTCTTGCCTGAGTTCCTGGAAAAGAGTCATCATTGACCTCCCTTGCCCAACCTCAACCCTCTGTCATCTGTTCTCAACCCTGCAGCCAGGATGACCCAGTGAAACAGGGTCCCATGGGGTCACAGCCCTGCTATGGCTTTCTGTCACACTCTGTCACCTTGATGATGCAAGTCCTAAGCTGTCGCCTATGGTCATAGGGCCATCTTGTAGCTCATGGATGCACCTGGTATGCTCCTTCCCTGGGGCCTTTGCACATGCTTTCCATTCTGTTTAGAATGCTCTTCATGTGATATCACTGACCTTCCCTAGATCTTGACTCAAGCATCACCCTCCTAGTGAAGTACCACCTGACCCCTATGTGAATACCAAACACCACCCCCACCTTCCCTTCAGAACCCCCAGTCCTGTCTCCTTCTTTATATTTCCATAGCACTTATTATAATCTCCAGTTCATCTTGGCAGGGAAGAAACTGAGGCATCAACTGATGGCTTCATCACCTACTGCTCCCAATTTCCTGGTCCAACGTCCAGGGGAAAAGGTGCCCCAGGACTCTTACACAGCCAGGATGCCTGGGATGAGGGGGTCCATCCACCTCCTGCACCCTGAACACCATCAGGTAAGGGAGCCATATGAGGAATTCACCTGTACACGAAACCTGAAACCAGAAACCTTCCTCGATGACAGGTGAGCACACACATTTACTCCTCTTCCCTGAGGTGCTCATCCAAGAAACCTGAGCAGAGATGCTGTCCAGAGCCCAAATATCCCTCTGGCCAAAATCCTGGGACACAGACATCTGATCTCAGCACCCTGCCAGGCTTGGATCCACTCAGTGAGTCCTAAGACCCAGAGACTTCTTTCCACTCCAGCTCAATCCTTCTCACAGAGAAGCAAACTCCAGCCTCACAAACGTGCTCATCATTAGCTCTGGAATTCCCTGGGTTGTGTCTACACTGGCCCACACAGTGGTCCCATGCAGAACACTCCACAAATGTCCTAGGTTTACAAGCCACTTTCAAGCTGCCCTTAGGCAGAAACTGGCCCAATTAGGCAGACCAGAAAAGTGATTTGATGTGCTGCAAACTCGGACAACATCCTCCCTGAACACCAATGCTTCCAAGTCCAAGCGTCCAAACTTCGCTCACTGGGCACTGAGAACCATGTAAGCATGAACACTGCTCTTTCGATTCACAGACCTCCCAGGCCTTCCAATCAGAACCAAGCTCCAGTCACCACTCTATTTTCCCTTCAGAGAGAGAGGTCAAATGATGGAATAAAACACTCCCTGTGTACAGCACACTTTTATCCACATAGAATTTCTTGGTCTTTCTCATTCGGGCAGCCCTACAAGACCCACACCAATGAGAGATACCACAAGTTCAATCATCACGTATATATTTGACCTTGTGTTCTTTCTTTTGATAATTTTATTTCAAAGTCAATGTCTCTCTTGCTACTTAAAATAATAATAATTAATAATTAATAATCATGATAATGATGATGATGATATGGTCACCTAAGGATTTGGATCTCCATTGCCAGATGGCATGGCTCTTGTCCAGATAAGGATGAAGACAAAACCTCAGCCCATAAAGCAAAGCCCACAACCTCAGGGATCCCGACACGCCTCGTGGGTGAAGAGTTCCGATGCTACATGGACTTGTCTGAGTCCAAACGATACAGGCAAACTCCAGCATTCATTCTGTTTTCTTCATTAATTCCCCAGCTCAAGTCGCAAGTGACTCACCGGGTCAAGCTTCCAGAGCCCTGGATGGGTCTCCAGGTAAGCACCCCCACCCCGGGGGGGGGGGGGACATGAACACCAACAAAGGATTCTTTTAATATTTCACAAGACTGTTTTCCCATTCTTTAATTAAACTGGGAAATAAAAACACACAGATAGCCCCTTCTACTAGCCGGTCCGATTCACTTCACTGGTCGATATAAGAGCAGGAAATAAGAGTTACGGATTTTCTGAGGGCCCATCATGTCCATCACTTCAGGTTTGAAACTTCACACACATGCAAGGAAAGAAGCTCCAGCAAACATCTCGGCCTGGCAACTCTGACTGCCTGAATTGGAGTGACAGGGACAAATGATGATTCTGTGTGTGCTGGCTGAGGCTGGTGGCCCTGAAGAAGGGACTCGGCCAGCTCTCCACCTGTGCCTCAACTGTCCTCAGCCAGGAACCAGCTCACAGCCCTCACCTGTCACAACGTTCACATGGGAGACCACAGCCACCTCACGAGCGCGCCCTGCCCATACCATGCTGCAGAATGCACTCAGCTCTCCTCTGGGACCCGTCACCTCTACCCAGACCTGGAACCCCCATCTGCTGCAAAGCTCCAGGATTCCCCCTCCTTTCCCAAAATTACACTGGCCCAAGGCTTTCCTGAGAAAGGGAGAAGGCTACCTAATGAATGGTTCACACCTTCTTTCCCTTTCTTTCATATTTATCTCCACTTACCTTCCTACCTGTGCAAACTGTTAAGTGATGTATGCATGGAACATGAACGTGTTCTGAGATCTCAATCTTTCATTGCAGCCTTCTCAGGCCTCCTTATGCAATAAAATACCATATCCCTAGGACAGGGAGTTTTAAAATTATTATTTACAGAATAATAGAGCCCAAATCACCTCGTTTTTAGTTGCTCTTCAATAGGCAGAACAGTTTCTGTGTAAAAAGACTTTCCACAGATATGACCTTCCATCAATTTCTTTATTTTCTTTTTTAAATTTTTTTTATTATGTTATGTTAGTCACCATACACTACATCCTTAGTTTTTGATGTAGTGTTCCATGATTCATTGTTTGCATACAACACCCAGGGCTCCATGCAATACGTGCCCTCCTTAATACCCATCACCGGCCTATCCCAATCCCCCACCAAACCCCTCTGAAGCCCTCAGTTTGTTTCCCAGAGTCCATAGTCTGTCATGGTTCATTCCCCCTTCTGTTTACCCCACCCTTCATTCTTCCCTTCCTTCTCCTACTGAGCTCCCTGCTATTTCTCCTGTTCCATAAATGAGTGAATCCGTATCAAAATTGCTTTTCTCTGCTTGACTTATTTCACCTTCCAGCAATCTCATAGGGAGGAAGCAGAAACTCTGTGGGATAACCTGACTCACCCAGCGTCAAGCAAGTAGTTCCAGAACTCAGCCCAGGGCTCCCGTCACCAGGCCCCTTGAAGCCACCAGCATGACTCTATCCAAGGGAATTCCCAAAGACTCTCCTTCTGACTGCACCACCAAAGAAATGACAGAGAGAATATGGCACCTCAAAATATTGAGTTGATACATCTAGTAAAGCTAGATAGTCAAGCTTAACTTTTAAACAGGAAAAGACTGCTTTGAATAATTTTGAATTTTCCCTCGACCCTCATTGTAATTCTTGGGATGAAAAGACTAATCAGTGATGAAACATCACCTTTGACAAATGACAAGACATCATCCATATCTGTATCTGACGACAAAAAGCCATCTAACCCTAAATGGTGGCCACTCACCCATATCGTAGGCCCAACTGAATAAACACTGTTAGATGTATATCTTAAAAATACACAAAGAGTAAATCTAACCTTCCCTTTCTAATGAAAGAGTGTTTCTAGGAAACAGCTGTTCAAAATACATTCATAAGCAGTCAATGAACAGAGAAAATGGGATCCCCTGCAAAGTGCTCTAAGCTCAGAAACTAAGTACCTCCTTCACCAAATTCAGAACGCTGACAACTATTACTTAAGTTTTACTTCATGGCTCAACTAGAGAAAAGAGAAAAGCCCAGGAGATAGTGGGTTAATGAGAGGTGTTACCTCCAGTCCTGACGTGGATATGACATTTCTCCAAATGGACCTGCCGCTTTCTCTGAATGCTGGTGTCCTGTGTCAAGCTGCCTCACTGACTCAGATGCAGACGTTCAAAACCTCAGGTCTCGCGGAGCCAGAGAAGAGAAGTGTTGTCAGGTGGGGAGAAGGCAGCTCCTCGGACCTAAAACCAGCATGTCTGCTGCAGTTTCTGGGAGAAGGAGAAACACAGACTTGTCTTTTAGTAGTAATTATCTTCCAACCCATTGCCACCATTCCCAGGGAACAGGCAGCACAATGCTGAAGTTGGGTAACGGCTCTGGGGTTTCCTAGTGCCACACATGTGCCTGAAGGAACAGGGAACACCCTGCTGAACTTGGGGAACTGCTCAAGGTCCATTACCTGCACTGTGTCGGGGGACAGGGGCACCGCACTGAAGTTGGGGACCGTGCGGTCCTTACTCTCGCTCTTGCTGGGGAACAAGTGAAACCCTGGAATGTCTGCGACCAATACCACAAAAGCTCTGCTGAGCAGGTGCCCTGGAGTCCATGGGTTTGCTATGTAAGGCCAGTTGACAGAGAGTAGGCAGAAGAGACTATCAAGGGAAAAAGAAAACTCAACTGAATCTCCAAATGAACTCCCTCCACATGCCCTTCCAGAACCCCACCTCTCACCCGGGGTGCCCCTACTCCCAGACCATGCCCCACACAGGCACACAGCATGCATTCACTCAGCCAGGAACTCCACACGTTGAATCTCTCAGAGCTCCCCTTCCCTGGGTCCCAGTCTGCATCCTAGGTCTGCTCTGGGTTTGCCCACAGAGACGTAGCTCCACCCCCATGGGGTGATTGGTTTGGGAGTGTGCGGTTTCCAGCCCCTTGAATGCGGGGCAACCGGCCCCATGACTCACAACTCTGGGAATGCAAGGGGTCCAAGACCTGCCTCCTTGGCTCAATGCCCAGCGCAGGCATGACTGTGATCACAGGCAGGGCCCCAAGCACACACACACACACACACACACACATACACTGCCCCTTCCGCGGACCCCTCTAGCTGCAGAACACCCTCAGAGCCCTGCCCCTTCCCTTCTGCACCAACCCTTACTACAGGTGTGTGCCTGGATTCTGGCTAGGTCAGCTGCTCTCAGACTGTTCCAGCTTTGGGCTTTAGGAAATGGCAATGCTTTCATGCATGTCCAAGGCAATTTTAAGCCCCAAAAGGAATGCTCCAAGCGGGAATAGCTTTGCCTTCTTGTCTCACCCATGGAGTGGATAGTGCTTCCCAGACCTTCAAAGCATCCTTCTAGGATGAGCCCATTTGTGCTGCAATCTATATACACATGCTTGGTTCTGCAGGGTAGGGGCCAGGAGGAACAGCCGGCCTTCTGTGCTGTCACGGTTGTGAACCAGGAACATTTATTTTTCACTTGAAAAGAAAACATAGTGTTATTGTCAACACTAAAGGAAGGAACATTTTAAAACATTTTAGAGAGAAATGAAGAGAGTTTTATTCAAACCCAAGTCAGGTCAGATGCCTGGGAGACACAGTCTTCACAAAGAAGGGAGTGCTCCAGGGAAGGAATATTTAGGGCAGGGTTATATATTTGTTCTGTTCTGTGTTAGGTACAGTTACCCATCACGATGAGGCAGAAGATTCCAGAAAGTGACAGACTTTTCTTATCTTTTCAGTATGTACAAGTTGGTATGACTTTAATCTTACGGGGGACAGAGAAGTTCTTTTGTGTTCTCACCTTGATGTTGGCAAGGGTATTTTTTTGTTCTCTTTTTTCTTTTTGAAACAGATGGACAATATGTGCTGGGGGCAGAAATAGGGCCCATGCTTTGAGGGTTTGCCCGGTCATTTTGAGCTGCGTGAAATGATAAAGGAGGGTTTCCCTAGGAGGTCAAGATCAGGGCCCACAGATGGTATGACATAAAAATTACTCTTATCCTTATCACCACTACCAAATGGAGGAGCTTGAGATGAAAGCACCTTTCCCATAACTCAGAGACATCAAAAGGACCCCTACAGAAGGTTACCTGCTCCATGGTCAACACAGGTAACAGAGGCGTTCACGGTCTCTGGACTCCTCCCTTGTCCTGCCCAAATCTCTGAAGCATAGAAATCATTTACAGTCAGAATTTTAGACATCTTAGAGATGTCTGGCACCATTCCCTTGGACTACAGAATACAACAGAATAGCTCACTGTCACAATACGAAAGTGCCCCTGGATACACTAAGTTCTTTCTCCGCAACTTTTGCCTCATGGAAATCGTAATCCTAACATAGAAACACTGCGATAGTTGGGAAGTAAATAATCAGAGGTAAGGGAATATTTTAGCAATCTTTAGAGGCATTGTCTCACTCTGTAGAAGAGGCTGAGTGTTTTCAAATAGTCTTTCCGACCTTTCCACCAAGAGCTTCCATCAATTAAAAAAGGATAGTTCTTTCAGGCACTTTAATATCAGAAAAATAGTATAGTATCTCTATTCTAAGGGATCTTTAAGTCTCCGACTCAAAGGTCCTCCACTGAGATAATTATCTTCATGGTCATGATGGGCAGAGGTGAAAAGGCAGCCGAATTCGTTCCATTTGGCCACACAACAAGAAAATCCTAATACTTCCTAGGTTTCCAGATCAACAAGACCAGAGGTAAGAGCGAAATGGTACCCTGTATGGAAGAACAAGGGTTTTGGAGTCAGTTTGGAGATCCCACTTAGGTTTCTGACACTAAAATCCTCTGTAATTCATATAATCTCTGAGCCCTTGTCTATCCATCTAGGAAATGGGACTCATTCTATATACACCCTAGTTGAGAAGTTTAAGAGGGAGAATGCTACACAGAGCCACTATGCAATCTCCCAAGAGCAGGTGCTCAGGAGCCATAATTACCATTGGGTCTATTTCTTTTCCAGAGAAAAGAACACATGGTGAAACCGTTTTTTGAAAAGATGACTCACAAGATGATTTTTAAACCTTAAGGAAGGTCAAGAAGCTGCTATTGTGTCGTAATTCTCTCAGAAATCATGTTGATAGACTGGTGGGGACAATAGCACCATCATCACTAGGAGAGGGGAGCTCCCATCTCCATATGGCTATGTTGACTCCCTTAACTCAATGCCACCAAGAAGGAAAGCTGGAGGGAGGTGGTGGTGGGCCCAGGCCAAGGCTGCCAGGTGTGGCTGGCACATGCAGAACTCTGATAGGAGGCTTAACTCCTGTCTACGTTAGGATAGTCAGTGTTCTTCAGAGACAAAGGGCCATTGTGTGTGAGCCCTGATGTAGAAAAGGTGGCAAATATCCACTGCGATCCCCTCTCTGACCCTTAAGATATGCAGCAAAGTTACATTGAATTTTTAAACATAGAGGGACTGCCTGGTCTTCTTTTGATGAGGACTAGGGCTCTATTCCTTGGAGGCCTAAGAATAGAATCTAGTTATTTTCAGTATTTTAAAATGTAGACATGATTCATGGTCCAACATATCATCTGTTTGGGTAAATAGTCTATGACCGCTGGAAAATAATGTATTCTGCACTTATTATCGAATGTTCCATAGACGTCAATTAGGTCACATTTGTGACCGAGTTTTGTCTGCTCTATCAAATATTAAGAAAGGCATATTAAAATTTCCAAACAAAATTTCCAAAGAAAAGGAGGAAAGCCATTAGAAAAGGTTGTGTGAACACGAAAAGAAAGTGCCATCAGTCAGTTCAGAGAACCAAGTTTGGGTAGAGAGACGGCAACGTTGATCAGTGAAGAGAGCAGGGTTTCCCATTACATGTGTTGAACCTTAAGGGAACTGCCATAGATGTGAAAGAGCACCATCTAGAGACAACATTCCAAATCATATCTATGTTCATGAGGATGGATGGATGTTCCAAAAGTGTGTATGAAAACGTAAGGAACATGCTGTATGCTCAGGTAAGGACACCCTTGGGAAAAGATCTTCCAACTCACATCTTCTGTAATGAAGAAGAAGTACTTGCAGAAGTGCAAATGAAAGCAGAAGGAGAGGTCCTATCTAAGTAGTTGTGAGAACCAACTCAGTGTTGATAGAAGGCAACATCAAACCAACATCAGGACCAATGAACACACCCAAGTTTTCCAAAAAGTGTGATGAACCTTAAGGAAAGGGCAATTTTCACAAATCTCAGTCAGAACACCGAATAGACACCATTGTCCAAGTCAAGTCTTCTCTTAGGAAGGTGGCAAGTTTTTCAAAAGTGTCCATGAATGCATAAGTAAGGTGTCACCTGCTTTACGCTAGGAGAGAACACTCTATATAAAAGCATCTTGCACCTCACATCTGGTGTCATGGATTGGGAGCATTGTGCAAAATGGGGTCTGCAAGCATCAAGATAATGCCCTTCGTTTAACTACTTAAGAACACTACACAGAAAGCATCTCTCAACTCACATCTGTCATGAGGAGGAAAGCCGTTTGAAAAGGTTTTGTGAAAAGGAAAAGAAAGTGCCATTATTTAATTCAGCGAACCAAGTTTGTGCAGAGAGACAGCAACATCGATTAGTGAAGGCACCAGTGTTTCCCAGTATGTGTGTTGAACATTAATTAAACTGCCATAGACGTAACTCTCAGTAAGAAGAGGGTATGGAAAGGGTCCTCCGAATCCTAACATCTGTCACGATGATGGATGCATGTTTCCGAGTGGGAATGAAAGCATAAGGAAAGGGCCATTAACCAGTCTTTAAGAAAGAACAATGTGGCAGGATACAAAATCAATGCTCAGAAATCAGTTGCATTTCTATAAACAAATAATGCGACTGAAGAAAGAGAAATTAGGGAATCCATCCCATTTGCAAGAGCACCAAAAACCATACGTTACCTTTGCATTAAGTTAACCGAGACTTAAAGGATCTGTATTCTAAAACTACAAATCACTCTTGAAAGACATTGAGGAAGACAAGAAAAGATGGAATAATATTCCATGCTCATGGATCAGAAGAACTAACATAGTTAAAATGTCCATGCTATCCAGAGCAATCTACACATTCAATGCTATCCTGATCAAAATACCGATGACATTTTTCAAAGAACTGGAACAAATAGTCCTTAAATTTGTATGGAACCAGAAAAGGCCCCAAATCTCCAAGGAACTGTTGATAAGGAAAAACAAAGCTGAGGGCATCATAATGCCGGATTTCGAGCTGTACTACAAAGCTGTGATCACAAAGACAGCATGTACAAGAACAGACACATAGACCAATGGAACAGAATAGAGAACCCAGAAATGGACCTTCAGCTCTTTGGGCAACTAATCTTTGATAAAGCAGGAAAAAACATCCGGTGGGAAAAAGACAGTCTCTTCAATAAATGGTGCTGGGAAAATTGGACAGCTACATGCAAAAGAATGAAACATGACCACTCACTCACACCATACACAAAAATAAACTCCAAATGGATGAAAGACCTCGAAGTGAGACAGGAATCCATCAAAATCCTAGAGGAGAACATAGGCAGCAACCTATATGAGATCGGCCAAAGTAAACTTTTTCATGACACATATCCAAAGGCAAGAGAGACAGAAGATAAAACGAATTTGTGGGGCTTCATCAAGACAAAAAGCTTCTGCACTGCCAAGGAAACAGTAAAAAAAACTAAGCACCAGCCCACGGAATGGGAGAATTTATTTGTAAATGACACTATAGATAAAAGACTGGTATTCAAGGTCTACAAAGAACTCCTCAAACTCAATACACAAGAAAAAAATAAGCAAATTATAATATGGGAAGAAGATGTGAACAGACACTTTTCCAATGAAGATGTACAAATGGCTAACAGACACATGAAAAAATGTTCAAAATCATTAGCATTCAGGGAAATTCAAATCAAAACCACACTGAGATAATACCTTATGCCAGTTAGAATGGCAAAAATAGACAAGGCAAGAAACAACAATTGTTGGAGAGGATGTGGAGAAAGCGGATCCCTCCCACACTGTTGGTGGGAATGCAAGTTGGTACAGCCACTCTGGAAAACAGTGTGGAGGTCCCTTAAAAAGTTAAAAGTTGAGCTACCCTATGATCCAGCCATTGCACTACTGGGTATTTACCTCAAAGATACAGACGTGGTGAAGAGAAGGGCCATATGCACCCCAATGTTCATAGCAGCAATGTCCACAATAGCTAAATCGTGGAAGGAACCGACATGCCCTTCAAGAGATGACTGGAGTAAGAAGTTGTGGTCCATATATACAATGGCGTATTACTCAGGTAACAGAAAGAACGAGTTCTCAACATTTGCTGCAACATGGACGGCACTGGAGGAGATAATGCTAAGTGAAATAAGTCAAGCAGAGAAAGACAATTATCATTTGATTTCTCTCATCTATGGAACATAAGAACTAGAATGATCAGTAGGGGAAGAAAGGGATAAAGAAAGGGGGGTAATCAGAAGGGGGAATGAAGCATGAGAGACCATGGACTCTGAGAAACAAACTGAGGGCTTCAGAGAGGATTGCGGTGGGGGACTGGGATAGACTGGTGATGGGTAGTAAGGAGGGCACGTATTGCGTGGTGCCTTGGGTGTCATACGCAACTAATGAATCATCGAACTTTACATTGGAAACCCGGGATGTACTGTATGGTGACTAACATAATATTAAAAAAAAACTTAAAAAAAAAATTGTATCAAAGCCATCTTTCAACTCACGTCTACGTGAGTGCCGGACTCACCCTGCCGCCCCACTGACATCGGGCCCGCTGGTGCGTCGCTGGTCATTCAGGGTGGGAGAAAGGGCAGGGCCCTCAAGACTCCGGTGAATTTTGAAGGCCATCTGCGCCAAAACACTGGGGCCCACGCTGGAGCTTTCCAGCACCCTCACCTCGGCCCGCCCCTCCGCTCTGCGCTCTCCACACAGCTGGCGGATTGGGCCTGACAGCCTCCTGGGGGCTAACTCTAACCCTAGGTCGGCCCCAGAGGGGCCCCTCCGAAGGGGCCTGCTGCCACAACGCCAGGGATTGGGGACCCCCAAGCCACAGCACCGGACTCACCCTGCCGCACCGCTGGTACACGAGCCGCTAGGGGTATCGCCGTTCATTCAGGGCGGGAGAACGGGCAAGGCTCACCATGCCCACGGCGACTTTCAAAGGCCCCCGGCACCAAAACGCTGGGGCCCACGCTCCAGTTTGCCAGCGCGTTCACCTGGGCCTGTGCTCCACTCTTCGCACAGCCGGCGGTTCGGGCCTGCCAGCCTCCTGGGGGCTAACCCTAACCCTAGGTTGGCCCCCGAAAGGCCCCTCCCAAGGGGCCTGGCACCACAATGCCAGGGATTGGGGACCCCAGAGCCCCAGCGCGGGACTCACCCTGCTGCCCCTCTGCCACCCGAGCCACTAGGGGCGCCGCCGGTCATTCAGGGTGGGAGAAAGGGCAGGGCCCTCCGAGCCACCTCCGACCTTCAAAGGCACCCGCACAAACAAGCTTGTGCTATTGCTCAGGCTCGCCAGCGCCCTCACCTCGGCCCAACACTCCGGGAGCCGCACAGCCGCGGATCGGGCTTGCTGGCGTCCTGGAGGCTAACCCTAACCCTAGGCCAGCCCCAGAGGGACCCATCCCAAGGAGCCTGGCGCTGCAACGCTGGGGATTGGGGACCCTCGAGCCTCACACCGGACTAACCCTGCCGCCGTGCCACCACCCGGGCCGCTAGGTGTGCTGCCGGTCATTCAGGGCGGGAGAAGGGGCAGGGCCCTCTGAGCCCCCAGTTAACTTTGAAGGACCCCCGCGCCAAATCGCGGGGGCCCACGCTCCCGCTCGCCAGCACCTTTACTTCAGCCCATCCCTCCGCTCGCCATCTAGCCGGCGTATCGGGCCTGCCGGCCTCCTGGGAGCTAACCCTAACCCAAGATCGGCCCAAGAGGGGCCACTCCCAAGGGGTCTGGCGCGGGAATGCT
The DNA here is from genome assembly GCF_023065955.2 of Ursus arctos. Taxonomy (NCBI): domain Eukaryota; kingdom Metazoa; phylum Chordata; class Mammalia; order Carnivora; family Ursidae; genus Ursus; species Ursus arctos. Next base: position 72,995,766 of record NW_026622775.1, on the reverse strand, counting down.
GGGGATTGTGGACCTCCGAGCCACAGCGCCGGACTCACCCTGCCGCACTGCCGCCACCCCGGGCCGCTAGGGGCACTGCTGGTCATTCAGGGCGGGAGAACGGGCAGGGCCCTAGGAGCCCCCAGCGACCTTCGGAGGACCCCCGCGCCAAAATGATGGGGCCCATGCTCCCGCTAACCTGCGCCCTCACTTCGGCCCGCCCTCTGCTCACTGCACAGCTGGCGAATTGGGGCTGCCGGCCTCCTGGGGGCTAACCCTAACCCTAGGTCGGCCCCCGAGGGGCCCCTCCCAAAGAGACTGCCGCCAAACGCCGGGGATTGGGGACCCCCGAGTCGCAACGCTGGACTCACCCTTCCGCCCCGCCGACACCCGGGCCACTAGGGCACCGCCGATCATTCAGGGTGGGAGAACAGGCAGGGCCCTCCCTGCCCTGGTAACCTTCGAAGGCCCCCAGCGCCAAAAAGCTGGGGCCCACTCTCCCGCTCGCCAGAGCCCTGATCTTCGCGCCTCTGCTCGTCCCAGACGGCGGATAGTGCCTGCCAGCCTCCAGGGGCTAACCTTTACCCTAGGTCGGCCCCGGAGGGGCCCCTCCCAAGGGGCCTGGCGTTGCAACGCTGGGGATTGGGGACCCCCGAGCCCCAGCGCCGGACTCACCCTGCTGCCCCGCCGCCACTCGGGCCGCTAGGGGCGCCTCCAGTCATTCAGGGCGTGAGGAGGGGCAGGGCCCTCCGAGCCCCCAGTGATGTTCGAAGGCCTCCCACGCCAAAACGCTTGGGCCCATACTCCCTCTTGCCAGCACCCTCACCTTGGCCCGCCCCTCTGCTTGCTGCACAGCCGGCAGATCAGGCCTGCCGACCTTCTCCCAGCGTCGGACTCACCCTGCAGCCCCGCCGCCACTCAGGCCGCTAGGGGTGCTGCCTTTCATTCAGGGCGGGAGAACGGGCAGGGCCCTCCGAGGCCCCGGTGATCTTCAAAGGCCCGTTGTGCCAAAACACCAGGGCCCATGCTTTTGCTCGCCAGCGCCTTAACCTCGGCCCGCCCCTCCGCTCGCGGCCTAGCCGGAGTATTGGGCCTGACGGCCTCCTGGGAGCTAACTCTAACCCTTGGTCGGCCCCCAAGGGGCCCCTCCCAAGGGGCCTGGCACCGAACTCAGGGGATTGGGGACCCCCGAGCAGCAGCGCCGGAATCACCCTGCCGCCAAGCCCACACCAGGCCCGCTGGGGCATCGCCGGTCATTCAGGGTTGGTAAACGGGCAGGGCCCTCGAGACTCTGGCGACTTTCGAAGGTCATCCGCACCAAAACGCTGGGTCCCAAGCTCGTGCTCACCAGCGCCCTCAACTCGGCCCGCCCCTCCGCTCACCGCTGAGTCGGTGGATCCGGCCTACCGGCCTCCTGGGGTAACTCTAACCCTACGTTGGCCCCAGAGGGGCCCATCTGAAGGGGCCTGCTGCCGCAACGCCGGGGATTGGGGACCCCCGAGCCTCAGCACCGGAATTACCCTGCCGCCCCGCCGCCACCCAGGCTGCTAGGGCTGCCGTCGTTCATTCAGGGTGGGAGAATGGGCAGGGCCCTCCGAGCCCTCGGCGACCTTCGATAGCAGCCCGCGCTAAAACGCTGGGGCCCAGGCTCCTGCTCGCCAGCGCCCTCACCTCGGCCCGCCCCTCCGCTCCCCGCACAGCAGCGGATCGGGCCTGCCAGCCTCCTGGGGGCTAACCCTAACCCTAGATCGGCCCAAGAGGGGTCCCTCCCAAGGGGCCTGGCGCCGCAACGCTGGGGATTGGGGACGACCGAGTTGCAACGCTGGACTCACTCTTATGCCCCGCCGACACCCGGGCCCCTAGGGCGCCGCTGATCCTTCAGGGCGGGAGAATGGGCAGGGCCCTCTGAGCCCTCGGCGACTTTTGATAGCAGCCTGTGCCAAAACGCTGGGGCCCACGCTCCCGCTCGCCAGCGCCCTCACCTCGGCCCGCCCATCCGCTCGCGCACAGCAGCGGATCGGGCCTGCCGGCCTTCTGGGGGCTAACCCTAGGTCGGCCCCCAAGTGGCCCCTTCCAAGGGGCCTGGCGCCGCAACGCTGGGGATTTGCGACCCCCGAGCCCCAGTGCCGGACTTACCCTGCCACCCCCGCAACCACCCGGGCCGCCAGTGGCGCCACTGGTCATTCAGGGTGGAGGAACGTGCAGGGCGATCCGAGCCCCCAGCGTCCTTCAAAGGGACCCGTGCCAAAACGCTTGGGCCCAGGCTCCCGCTCACCAGCGCCCTCACCAGGGCCCGCCCCTCCGCTCGACGCACAGTGGGCAGATAGGACCTGCCGGCCTCCTAGGGGCTAACACTAACCCTAGGTCAGCCCACAAGGGGCCCCTCCCAAAGGGCCTGCGCCACAAAGCCGGGGATTGGCGACCCCCGCGCCCCAGCACCAGACTCACCCTGCTGCCCTGCTGCCACCTGGGCCGCTAGGGGCTCCGCCAGTCATTCAGGGCGGAGGAACAAGCAGGGCCCTCCGAGACCCCGGCAAACTCTGAATGCCCCTGAGTCAAAATGCTTTGGCCCATGCTCCCACTCGCCAGCGCCCTCACCTCGGCCCGCCCCTCTGCTCACTGCACAGCTGGCGGATCGGGCCTGCCAGCCTCCTGGGGGCAATCCCTAACCCTAGTTTGGCCCCCGAGGGGCCCCTCTCAAGGGGACTGGCGCTGAACGCTGGGGATTGGGGACCCCCGAGCCTCAGCACCGAACTCACCCTGCTGCCCCGCTGGCACCCGAGCCGCTAGGGGTACCGCCATTCATTCAGGGTGCGAGAACGGGCAGGGCCCTCCGAGCCACCGACGACCTTCGAAGGCCCCCCACGCCAAAACGCTGAGACCCACGCTCCCATCGCCAGCACCCTCACCTCAGCCCTTCCCACCGCTCACCGCAGAGCCGGCGGATCAGGCCTGCTGGCCTCCTGGGGTCTAACCCTAACCCTAACCCTAACCCTAAACCCTAACCTAAACCCTAACCCTAACCCCTAAACCTAACCCTACCCCCAACCCTACACCTTCCCCTAAACCTACCCATAACCCGTACCCTAACCCTAACCCGTACCCTAACCCTAACCCTAAACTGTACTCTAACCTATACCCTAACCCGTATTCTAACCCTAACATATGCCCTATCCTGTACCCTAACCCTAACACGTACCCTAATCCGTACCCTATCCCTAACCCAAACCCATACCCTAACACTATCCCTAAACCGTACCCTAACTCGTACCCTAACCCTAAACCCTAAACCCTGAACCTAACCCGTACCCTAACCCGTACACTAACCTGTAGCCTAACACTACCCGTATACTAACCCTAACCCTAAACCCTAACCCTAACCAGTACCCTGCCTTAACACTAACCCGCAGCCTATCCCGTACCTTTACCCATACCCTAACCCGTACCCTATCCCTAACCCGGACCCTAACCCATACCCTAACCCGAACCCTAACCCTAACTTGTAACCTTACCTGTACCCTAACCCATACCCTAACCCTAAACCGTACCCTAAACCTAACCCGTTCCCTAAACCGTACCCTAACCCTAACCCTAACCTAAACCTAACCCGTATCCTAACCCATACCCTAAACCACACCCAAACCCAAACCCGTACCCTATCCCTAACACAAAACGTAACCGTAACAATAACCCATACCCTAACCCTAACCCATACCCTAATCCATACCCTAACCCTAACCCGTACCCTAACCCTAATCCTAAACCGTAACCTAACCCGTACCGTAACCCTAACCCATACCCTAACCTTAACCCATATCCTAACCCTAACCTGCACCCTAAACCGTACCCTAACCCGTCCCTAAACTGTACCCTAACGCGTACCCTAACCCTAACCCATACCCTAACCTGTACCCTAACCCTAACCCGTACCCTAAACCCAAACCCTAAACCCTAACCCTTACCCTAAACCCTAATCCGTACCCTAACCCATAACCCCTAACCTGTAACCCCTAAAGCCAACCCTAACCCGTAACCTCACCTTACCCTAACCCTAACCCCTACCCTCACCCGAACACTAACCGTAACCCGTACACTAACCCTAACCCGTACCCTAATCCGTACCCTAATCCCGGGGATTGGGTACACCTGAGCCCCACCACGGGACTCAGCCTGCCACCCCTCAGGAAACCATGCCCCTTGGGGCGCCACAGAGCATCCCGTGCAGGAGAACTAGTAGGGCCCCCCTGAGCCCCCAGCGATCCTCGGCGGCCCCCTACACCCCAACTCTGAGGCCCACGCTCATCCCGCCCCGCGCCTTCCCTTCAGCCTGCCACCAAGCTCGTCGCAGAGCCGGCAGATCAGTCCTGCCCGGTTCCTGGTGCCTAGTCCTGACCCTAGGTCGGCTAGGGAGGGCCCCTCCCCCGGGGCCCGGGGCCGCAGCCCCGGGGACTGGGGACACCTGAGCCCCACTGCAGGACAAAGCCTGCCACCCCCGCAGGAAACCGTGCCCCTTGGGAGGCTGTAGAGCATTCAGGGCAGGAGAACCGGGAGGGCCCCCAGAGCCCCCGGAGAACTTCGGCGATCCCTAAGCCCCAACCTTGATGCCCATGCTCACCCCACCCCGTACCCTCACCTCAACCCGTGGCAGAGCTCGCCACATAGCGGGCAGATCTGGCCTGCGGGGTTCCTGGGCCCCAACACTAACCCTAGTTCATCTGTGGAGGGGCCCCTCCCCAGGAGCCTGGAGCCGCAGCCGCGGGGATTTGGGACACCTGAGCCCCACCGCAGGACTCAGTCTGCCACCCTGCAGGAAACCGTGCCCCTTGGGAGGCCATAGAGCATTCAGGGCGGGAGAACCAGGAGGGCCCCCTTGAGCCCCCAGCGAACTTTGGCGGCCTCCCGCACCCCAACCCTGAGGCCCACGCTCACCCTCCCCACACCTCACCTCAGCCTGTGTAGCTCACCATACAAACAGCAGATCGGGCCTGCGGGGCTCCTGGGGCCTAACCCTAACCCTAGGTCAGCCGCGGGTTTGGCGGCCAACCCAGGAGCCTTACACCGCAGCCCCGGGGAATTGGGATACCTGTGCCCCGCCACAGGACTCAGCTTGCCAGTCCACAGGAAACCGTGCCCCTTGGGGCGCTACAGAGCATACAGGGCACGAGAACTTGGGGAGGCCCCCGGAGCCCGTCCCCACCTTTGGCAACCCCCGTGCCCCAACCCTGAGGCCCATGCTCACCCTCCCCCATGGCCTCATCTCAGCCCTCCACGGAGCTCGCCGCACAGCTTGCTAGATTGGCCCTGCCGGGCTCCTGGACCCTAACCCTTACCCTAGTTTGGCCACAGAGGGGCCCCTTCCCAGGATCCTGGCTCCCAACTCCGGGGGATTGGGGACACCCAAGCCCCACCGTAAGACTCAGCCTGCAGCCCACAGGAAACTGTACCGTTTTGGGGCACAATAGAGCATTCAGGGCAAGAGAACTGGGGCACCCCCTCAGAGCCCCTGCTGGTGAACCCCGACCTTTGTGAGCCCTTCCGGATCAAACCCCAAGGCTCACACTCACCCGCCCTTGTGCCCTCATCTCAGTCAGCCTGGGAGTTCTCTGAGCACTGGGCAGTTGGGACCTGCTGTCTCTTGAGGCCTAACCTAACCCCGGGTCTTCTGCTGAGGGTCCCCTCCCCGTTTGCCTGCCTCCAAGGTACCAGGCATTGGGCTCACCTCTGCACGACTAGAGGACTCAGCCTGCCCCACTGCAGGAAACTGTCCATTTGGGGCTGCAGAAAGGACTCATAGCAGGAAAATCGGAGGGCCCCCCTCAGCCCATCCCAGGGAACCCCCACTTTCAGAGATCTCCCCGGATCCAATTAGTAGCTTCACACTGACCTTTAAACTTGCTCTCCATGGAGATCTTTTGAAATTCTCCACAATTCCAACCGATGGCATCATCCAGCTTCAGTGCCTTACCCAGCTTTAGGTCTTGAGATGGATTAAAATGGGAAGTCATTTCACTGATGACGACGTACTGGTGACCAAAAGATACATGCATAAATGCTTCATATCACTTGGCTTCAGGGAAATGCAAATATTAACCCCTTTAGATGCCATATCACACGAGGCCGAATATCTAAAAATAAGAAGACATGAAACTATACATGTTGGAGAGGATGTGGAGAAACGGGAACCCTCTTACACCCCTGTGAGAATGCAGTCCGGTACAGCCACTCTGGAAAATAGTACGGAGTTTCCTCAAGACGTTATAAATAAAGCTACCCTATGTCCCAGCAATTGCACTACTGGGGATTTACCCCAAAGAGACAGAGGTAGTGAAGACGGGACACATGCACCCCAGTGTTCATAGCAGCAATATCCATAATAGACAAACTGTGGAAAGAGTGCAGATGACCATGGACAGATGAATGGATAAAGAAGATGTGGATCATATATATAATGGAATATTACTCAGCCATCAGAAAGGATGAATACTTACCATCACACCGACCTGGGTGGAGCTGGAGGGTATTATGCTGAGTGGAATAAGCCAATGAAAGAAAGACAATGATCATATGCTTTCACTCCTATGTGGAATATCAGAAACAGGGAAGAAGACCATAGGGAGGGAAAATAGAAAGGGAAGTCATCAGAGGGAGAAAACCCATGATAGACTCTTAACTATCGCAATAAACTGATGATTGCTGGAGGAGAAGTTGGGGGGGGGGTAACTGGGTGAGTGGCATTAAGGAGGTCACACGATACAATGAGCACTGGGTGTTCCACTCGACTGGTAATTTATTGAAGACTACATCTGAAACTAATGATGTACTGTAAGTTGGCTAATTGAATTTAAATTAAAGAATAAAAGACCTCGAATAAACAATCCTAAACATTTGTATGGAACCACTAAAGATACTGAACAGCCAGTGCAATGTGGAAAAGAAAAACAAAGCTGGAGGACTCACTATTTCAGATTTCAGGTTATACTACAAAGCTGCAGTCATCCTAACAAGAGAGTACAGCACAAAAATAGACACAGCGACCAAAGGAACAGGATACAAGTTCAGACAGAAACCCACAATTATGTGGTCCATGAATCTTCCACAAGGCAAGCAATGATATCAAAAGGGAAAAGGACAGTCTCTACAACAAATGGTATTGGGAAAACTAGACAGCTACGCACAAAAGAATGAAATTAGACTTCTTTCTTACACAATACAGACAAACACAAAACAGTTTCAAGACCTCAATATGAGACCTAAATCCACAAAAATTCTACAGGAGGGAAGACAGTAACTTCTTGACATGGACCATACCAACGTTTTTCTAGACTGTCTCCTGAGGCAAAGGAAATGAAAGCAAAAATAAACTATTGGGAATAGAGCAAAATAAAAAGTTTCCACACAGCAGAAGAACAATGAAAACGTAAAAATAATAAGACAACCTACTCAAAGGGAGAAGATGTTTGCAAAGATCATATGCAATAAAAGAATAGTGTCCAAAACATATAGAACTGATATTACTCCACCCCCAAAAAACAAATAATTCAGTTAAAAAATAGGCAGAAGACATGAACAGACATTTCTCCAAAGAAGAAATACAAATGGCCAACAGTCCCGTGAAAAGATGTTCACCATCACCCATCATCAGGAAAATGTAAATCCAAAGGACAATGAGGTATTACCTCACACATGTCAGAATGGCTAACATCAAAAGCACAAGAAAGAGCAGGCGTTGGGAGGATGTGGATAAAGGGGAATCCTCGCGAACTGTGGGTGTGAATGCAAACTGTGGTGGCCACCGTGGAAAACAGTAGGAAGGTTCCTCAAAAAATTAAATATAGAACTACCCTACGATCCAACAATCACACTACTGGTATTTGCCCAAAGACTATGAAAACAGCAACTTAAAAGGATACGTGCACCCCCATGTTTCTTGAACCATTATTTACAATATCACAATATGGAAGCAACCCAAGTGTCTGTAGAAAAATTGACAAATGAGATGATAGATGTGTGTATTCACACACACACACACACACACACACAAACAAACACACACACACACACACAATGGAGTATTACTCGGCTTGAAAACGAATGAAAACTTGCCATTTGCAGCCACATGGATGGAGCTAGAGAGTATTATCCTACCTGAAATGAGTCAGTCAGAGAAAAACAAATCCTATATGATGTCACTCTTATGGGGAATTTAAAAAACAAACAAAAATAAATAAATAAAAGAGAAAAAGGAGACACACCAAAATACAAACTCTTAACAACAGAGAACAAACGGATGGTTACCAGAGAGGAGGAGGTGGATAGAGGGATGAGTGAAATAGATGAAGCGGATTAAGAGGACACTTTTCTTGATGACCACTGAGTGATATATAGAATTACTGAATCACTCTCTTGTACACCTGAAACGAATGTAACACTGTATGTTAGCTCTACTGGAATTAAAATAAATTTTTTAAAAAGATTTTTCTTTCAGGAACCTCTTTGAAAAAGCTTTTCCTCTGCAATGTGCATAAGCCCTACTTGGGAGGATTCACTCTACAATAATTATTCATTCTATGCCTCGAATTCAGATTTCACTGAGTTCTTACTGTGGATCCCAGCCCACGGGAGCCATGGTCCTTTTCTGTCCAGGCTCAGCACCTATGCATTTCAAGATTGGAAGTAGAGACACATGTCACTTCACAGTCCAGAAAGCTATTATTGTTTCTGTTTCAGTGTGAGAGAGTCACAGACTTTGGGACAGGTTTCAGAGCAGGTTTATTATGGATCCTGGATCTCTACTTCAATGTTCATTACCTGGATCCATTTGGCTAATAGGTTCCCTGTGGATGGGCTTGCTTCCAAGCACATACATGGAAGATGCAAAGGTGAGTGGGCTTGGTGCGGGACAGGACGAAGACCAAAATCAGACAAGGGTCCGACCCCTCCCCTGATCCAGGAACTGCTACAGGAGAGGGTATGGGAGGTAGAATCCATGCGAAACTCCAAGGTCACCAGCTGAACACAGGAGGCATAGGTCAAGGGATCTGGAGATGCAGGGGTTGAAGGCTGCTCTGAGCTACCTCTGGGAGGAAGGGAGGGAAGGAATGGGGAGACACTGCCTGCCCCTGGCCTATGCCAGCTGCCCACCGCTCCGACACGCATCAGTCTACACAGCTGACACACAGCCTGGGCTCAGGATGGGCTGGCTCGGGTCCCTCAATCCTCAGTGGGACAGCTGGCCCCAGGGCTCAGAGACAGGCTGAGGGAGATGAGAGGGAAAGCTGCCCCACCCAGGTCATCCCCTCCTTGAGCAGACAGCCCTTCAGAACTGCTAAAAAAAAAAAACAAACAAACAAAAAAAAAACCACTAACAGCGTTGAAAGACATGCCATGGATGAACTAAGGCATAGAGATATGTAAAATAACATTCACTTTTAAGTTCAGAGCTGTCATCTCAGGAAGTGGGGAGAGCTTCCCTGAAGAAGACTGAGGGGAGGGCAGGCCATGCTGAAAAGGGAGACATGGCTCTCCTGATTGGGGACCTGCAGCCCCCTTCCAGGGCAGGACATCATCCTCGCATCACACGAGATCCATGGAAGTGTTCCATCAGGGCCAGATGTTTGCCTCGAGAAGGCTACCCTGGCATCGGACTGCACAGGGCACCAGGGACGAGGGCCAGATGGAGGACGGACAATACTCCGGAGGCCATGGGGCAAGAGCAGAGGCACACGACCTTGAAGATGATGATGAAAAGCAGGAGGTGGCAGCATGGAGCCGGCCCGAAAGTGCCATGGGAGCAGTGCCCACAGCTACACTGACTGGGGGCCTTCTGTGCCAGGTGTGGCTGACTTCAGTGGGCTCCAGACTAGTCCTGACCACAAGTCTAGGAAGTGTGCACCACCCCCGGCCTCCTCTCCCCTTGCAGCTGCTAGGAATCACGGTCACAGACCCTGGTCAGCTTTCGTGGAAACCAAGCAGTGGCTCCCCCGCATGCTGCACCTCTGGTGGTGGTCCAGTGCGACCCTCGTGCCTGGTCAGACACTGATGTCTACCTGTCTCCACACAAATCCACAGACAGGAGGGTGTCCCTGAATTCCACAGCACCTGATGAAACAGATCCACGGAACCCAACACCCAGTGGGTCACTCGGGACCTCACCTATGAGGTCATGGAGCTCACCATACCCTATTTCCGTCACTTCCCACAGAAAGCCTGGTTCTGATCCCCCACAATACCATACATCCTGGTTGCTGACCTGGGGTCATGCCATGAACCCACATGGCACCTTTCTTTTAGAGAAGCCTATGCCTACACCTCCTAGAAAATATTTCTAATGAAGTACAAGCCCATCAGGACTACGGTGTGAACGGTAGCACACAGCCTGCATGGTAGTAGTCAGTAATTCTAACAAGGGTTAACCCCACCCCCCGTCTCACAAAACCTTCCTCCGTCCCCACGGAACTCATGGTCTGCCCTCAGAAAACCCTCCAGGAAACAAACCTTTCATCTGAATGCTCTCTTCACCTTCTGCTACAAATCTTGTCCAACCACAATGATATGAAACTAGAAATCAGTCTCAAGAAAAAAATGGGACAGTCAAAAACAGGTGGACATTGGGGGGCCTGGGTGGCTCAGTCATTAAGGATCTGCCTTCAGCTCAGGTCGTGATCCAGGAGCCTGGGATCTAGCCCCGAATCAGGCTCCTTGCTCAGTGGGAAGCCCGCTTCTCCCTCTCCCACCCCCCTGCTTGCGTTCCCTCTCTCGCTGTCTCACTCTCTGCCAGATACTTAAATAATCTTAAAAAGATATGTGGAGATTTAACAACATGCTACTGAACAACCAACAGTCAAAGAAGAAATCAAAAAAAATTTAGAAGTACCTTGACACTGATGAAAAAGACAACCTACAAAAACTTATGGGATGCAGCAAAAGTAGCTCAACGGGGGGGACGTTCATAGAAATTCAAGTCTTCATCAATCCATGAGAATGCTCTCCAATAAACAACCTGATTTATGTGGTAAAGAAGTAGAAAAAAAAACAGCAAACAAAGCCCCAAATTAGTAGAAATAAGGAAATAACAAAAAGGAACGCATAAATAAATCCAACAGAGACTAAAAAGACAAAAAAAAAAAAAAAACAATGAAAATGAGAGCTGCCTTTTTTGGAAAGATAAACAAAACTGACAAACTTAGCTAGACTCACCAAGAAAGACAGAGGACTCGAATACAATCAGGAAAGAAAGATAATGGATTCCTGTCTCATATCAAAATCAAAAGAACTCTTCAACCTTGGACACAACAACTTCTTGCAAGCCACGTCTCTAAAGGCAAAGGAAATAAAAGCAAAAATGAACTATTGGCACTTCATCAAGATAAAAAGCTTCTGCACGGCAAAGCAAACGATCAACAAAACAAAAAGGCAACCTATGGAATCGAAGAAGATATCTGCAAATGATATTACAGATAAAGGGCTGGTATCCAAGATCTATAAAGAACTCCTCAAACTCGACACCCAAAAAATGGGCAGAAGACACAAAGAGATACTGGTCCAGAGAAGACATACAAATGGCCAACAGACACATGAAAAAATGCTCCACATCACTTGCCATCAGGCAAATACAAATCAAAACTACAATGAGATACCACCTTACACCAGTTAGAATGGTTAAAATTAACAAGGCAGGGGGCACCTGGGTGGCACAGCGGTTAAGCGTCTGCCTTCGGCTCAGGGCGTGATCCCGGCATTATGGGATGGAGCCCCACATCAGGCTCCTCCGCTATGAGCCTGCTTCTTCCTCTCCCACTCCCCCTGCTTGTGTTCCCTCTCTCGCTGGCTGTCTCTATCTCTGTGGAATAAATAAATAAAATCTTGAGAAGAAATTAACAAGACAGGAAATAAAAAAAAGTCAGAGAGGATGTGGAGAAAGGGGAGCCCTCTAACACTACTCGTGAGAATTCAAGCTGGTACAGCCACTTTTGAAAACAGTATGGAGGTTCCTCAAGACGTTGAACACAGAGCTATCCTACGACCCACCAATTGCACTACTGGGTATTTACCCCATAGACACAGAGTAATGAAAAGAAGGGGCACCTGTATCCCAATGTTCATAGCAGCAATGTCCCTAATAGCCAAACTGTGGAAGGAGCCAAGATGTCCTTCAGCAGATGAATGGACAAAGAAGATGTGGTTCATCTATACAATGGAATATTACTCAGTCATCAGAAAGGATGAATACCCACCATTTGCACCAACGTGGATGGACCAGGAGGGGATTATGCTAAGTGAAATTAAGTCAAGCACAGAAAGACAATTATCATATGGTTTCACTCCTATGTGGAATGGAAGGAATAGCATGGAGGACATTAGGAGAAGGAAGGGAAAAGTGAAGGTGGGGAATGAGAGGGGGAGATGAACCATGAGAGACTATTGACACTGGGAAACAAACTGAAGGTTGCAGAAAGGGAGGGGTAGGGGAATGGGTTATCCTGGTGATGGGTCTTAAGGAGGGCACGTGTCATAATGAGCACTAGGTGTTATATGCAAACAATGAATCATGGAACACTACATCAAAAACAAATGAAGTACTGTAGGGTGACTAACATAATTTAAAAAAAAGAGAAAGATATGAAATCCATACAGGAAAACTGTCACTATTTGCAAATGACATGAAATCCCAAAAGATTCCACAAAAAAAAAAAAAAAAACTGTTAGAATAAACAAATTCAAGAAAGCTGCAGGATATAAAGTCAATATACAGAGACCTGTTGTCTTTATTTTTTTTCAGATTTTATTTATTTATTTGACAGGAAGAGAAAAAGCACGAGCCGGGGGAGTGTCAGAAAGACAGAGAAGCAGACCCTCGCTAAGCGGGGAGCCCAACACGGGGCTCGATCCCAGAACTCTGGGATCATGACCTGAGCTGAAGGCAGACGCTTCACCTATGGAGCCACCCAGATGACCCAACTTCTTGCATTTCTGTATACTGATGACACACTTTCGCAAAGAGAAATTAAAAAAGCAATGCCATTTACAATTGCATCAAAAAAAAATCTAGGAATAAAAGTAACCAAGAATGAGAAAGACATAGTACACTCAACACATGGCAGAAAAGAAATGAAAACCATGTGTGTCGAGGGGGGCAGAATGTATGGGTCAAAGATTTGGAAGGCAACACAAACAAATGGAAGCATACGCCATGCTCCTTAACTGGAAGAGTTAATTATGTGAACATGTCCATCGTACCCAAAGCAATCGACAGATGTGATGAAATCCCTATCTGAATTCCAGTGGCATTATTCGAGGAAATAGAAAACAGTCCTCAAACTTGTATGGAATCACAAAAGACCCCAAATACCCAAAGCAACCTGGAGAAAGAAAGGTGCAGTCAACACACTCCTGGATTTCAAGCTAGATTACAAAGCTGTTGTCATCCAAACAGGATGGTGCTGGCAGAAACACAGACACCAGGTCAGTGGAACAGAACAGAAAGCTCAGAAACTTACCCACACGTAGATGATCCTAACTTACGACACAGCAGCAGAAGATATGCCATGAGGGAAGGACTGTCTCTTCAGTGAGCGGTAACAGGCAAACTGGACACTAAATGCAGAAGAATATAACTGGGTCACTTTCTTACACCACACACAAAATTTTTAACGGATGAATGATTTGAACATAAGACCCGAATCCATAAACCTCCAAGAAGACACAGGTACTAAGTCTCTCGACATTGGTTTTGGCAAAGAGTCTTCAGATCGGACACCAAATGCAAAGGCAACAAAAGCAAAAATAAACAAGTGGAACAACATCAAACTGAAATCTTCCACACGGCAAAAGAAACCATCAAAAACTTAAAAGGCCACTGACCCAATAAGAAAAAAATATATGCGAATCATATGTGTGAGAAGAGGCTAATATCCAAAATGCACACAACACTCATACAAATCAAAACAAAACAAAAAAAACTGTATAAAAAATGGGGTGAATATGTGAATAGATACTGTCCAAAGATGGCACACAGGTGCCAACAGACAGAAAAAGTTGTTCGACATCACTAATCATCGTCAGGGAAACATCAGTCAAACCCACAATCGGCTATCCCCTCACAACTGTTGGAACAGCAATTGTCCCAGAGACAGACACCAGGTGGGGTCAAGGGTGTGCAGACGAGGAGACACTGTGCGCTGTTGGTGGGAATGGAAATTGGTGCAGCCACTGTGACAAACGGTATGGAGGTTCCTGAAAAAATAAATACAACTACCACATGACCCAGTAATGGCTCTACTGAGTATTGATTTGGAGAACACAAAAATACTGCCTCAAAAAGACAGATGCACTCCCACATTCACTGCAGCATTATTCACAATAACCAGACATGGAAACACAGACCTTGGGGGCCTTATGCCAAGTAACTCAGACACAGAAAGACAAATACCAGATGCTCTCATGTACATTCCACGTGGAATAAACAAATACTGAACGCATAGATACTGAGAGCAGATTGGTAGGTGCCAGATTCGGGGATGGGGTGGTAGAAACGGGTGAAGGTGGTCCAAGTCTCAATGTTTGAGTGAGAAAATCCGACAGTCATGAAATGTTCTGTCCAGCATGGAGACTAAAACTAACCCCGCAGCCATGGGGTATAGGTTTCCCTGCTCTTTGAAAGTACAGGGCTTCTGAGAAACCTTGCACAGCAGAAATGGTGTAAAGAAGGAATGACCATTCATTTACACGGAAAAATTGGACAGTGTGCTCAGACTCCAAGATTCCTTCTCTTTGGCTTTTCTTAGGCCTCAGGACACAAGTTTCTAACGGAGGCCCAGCATAAATGAAGATAAAGCACAGCAGAGGCTCACAGACACAATTCAAAGTGCTGGTGGCTGGATGCGGAGAGCGGTTCCCAGCGGAAGGAGCTGGTTGGGGTGCACGCCGCCTCTGTCGTGCTTCTCCCCAAAACAGATGCTGAACGCGATTCTCACTGTTCACCTTTTTTCATAAGAGGGAAATCCTCTTTAGGTCTCTTCCTCTTACTGAAGCTGGGTAATAACGTAGTTCTTTCAAGAAAGCCAAGTGTCTTACTGTGAACGTTTAAAAGCTGGGGGATACTTGTACTTGAGCATTGCTGAGGGAGGAGATGTGAAAGGTTCTCCCAGACACAAACCTCAGCAGATCCACCGGGAAAGGCACCTTCCTCAGCATGCGGAACACGGACTACCTCCTACCCCCAGAAACCCTCTCCTTCCCCTCGATCAGGACAACCCACAACAGCTGGGAGTTACCCCAATTCCTCCGTTCTCCTGCTCCTAATATCTAACTCATCAGCAAATCCTGTGAGCTCCATCTTCAAAATGGACCCAGAATAGGTCTAACCACTCCATCCAAGGCCACCTGTCTGGTCCACAGTGCCTGAGTTCCTGGAAAAGCTTCGTCATTGACCTGCCTTGCCATCTTCAACCCTCTGTCATCTGTTCTCAACACTGTAGCCACGATGGCCTAGTGCAACAGGGTCTCATGGGGTTATAGCCCTGGAATGGCTTTCTGTCACCCTCTGTCACCTCTCTGAGGTCATGTCCTAAGCTGTCCCCTGTGGCCACAGGGCCTTCTTGCTGCTCCTGGACATATCTGGAATTCTCCTGCCCCAGAGCCTTTGCACTTGCTTTCCCTTCTGTTTAGAATGCTCTTGATGTGTTCTCACTCGCCTTCTGAGAAGTCTGAATTGGAGTGACAGGGACAGAAGGTGAGGCTGTGTGTGTTGGGTGAGGCTGGTGGCCCAGAAAAAGGTTTTCTGCCAGCTCTCCACCTGTGCCTCACTTGTCCTCAGCCAGGAACTTGCACACAGCCCTCACCTGTCACAACTCTCACACAGGAGACCCACAGCCACCCCTGGAGCCCACCCTGCCCACACCCTGCTGCAGAATGCATTCAGCTCTCCTCTGGGACCCCTGTCAGCTTTACCCAGACCTGGAACTCCCCCGTCTCCAGCAAAGCTCCCGGATTCCCCCTCTTCTTGCAAAATCACACTGGCGCAAGGCTTTCATGAGAAAGCTATAATGCTAACTAATGAAAGGTTCACACCTACTTTCCCCTTCTGTTGCCTTTCTCTCCTTCTGTCCTACCTGTGCAAACTGTAACATATCAGTGGAACATGAACATGCTCTGAGATCTGAATCTTTCCTTGCAGCTTTCTGAGGACTCCTTATGTGATAAGAAACTAGTGTATCTTACAACAGGGTGTTTTACAACTATCATCTATAGAACAGTACAGCCCAAATCACTACAATTTTACCTCACTCTTCATGAAGCAGAACACTTTTTCCTTTCTTCTTTTACTTAAATTCCAGTTAGTTCACATGCCATGGAATATTCGCTTCAGGGGTAGGATTTAGTGATTCCTCACCTGCATACAGTACCCAGTGCTCATCACAAGCGCCCTCCTTAATACCCCTCACCCATTTAACTCTTCCCCCCACGCCCCTGTCCTGCAGCAACACTCAGTTTGTTCTCCAAGGTTGAGTCTATTTCCTTGTTTGCCTCTCTCATCACCCCTCAACTCTGTTCATCTGTTTTCTTTCTGAAATTCCACAAGCGTGAGAGCATAGGATATTTGTCTTTCCTCACTAATTTTGCTTAGCTTAATACACTCTACATCCATCCACATCCTTGCAAATGGTAAGATTTCATTCTTTTTGAAGCTGGGTCATATTCCTATATATATATATATATATATATATATATATATATATATATATATATATATATACATACATATACATACATATACACACACACACACATATATACATATATACACGTATCCCACATCTGCTTTATCCATTCATCAGTGCATGGACTTTGGGATTCTCTCCATAGTTTGGCCTCTGTGGACATTGTTGCTATAAACATCATGGTGCACGTACCCCCTTCGAATGTGCATTTTTGTATCTTTTGGGTAAGCACCCAGGAAAGCAATTGCTGGATCATGTGGTTGTTCAATGTTTAACTTTTTGAGGAACCCCCACACTGTTTCCCAGACTGTCTGCACCACTCTGCATTCCCACCAACAGGATGGGAGGGTTCCCCTTTAAGCAGAACATTATCTGCTGGCAATTTCATAAGAGGAAACAAAACCTCTGCGAGATGCACCCAGGGTCAGGCAAGCAGTTGCAGAATTCACCCCAAGGCTCCTGACGCCAAGCCCCTTGAAGCCACCAGCATGCCACTATCCAAAAGAATTCCCAGACTCTCCTTCTGACTCCACCACCAAAGAAACTACAGACAGAATATGGCACCTCAAAATATCGAGATAATAGTAAAACTAGAAAGTCAAGCTCAACTTTTAAACAGGAACAGGCCCATTTGGATAATTTTGAATTTTCCCTCCACCCTAATTTTAACTCTTCTGGTGAATAAACTAATCAATGATGAAACATCACCTTTGTCAAATGACATCATCCAAGTCTGTATCAGATGAAAAAAAGCCATCGAACTCTAGATGCTGGCCACTCAACCATATCTTAGGCCCAATTGAATAAACATTGCTAGATGAAGGAACAAATTAGATGTTACAAACAGGCACAGAGTGAATCTCACCTTCCCTTTCTAATAAAAGAGGGTTCCTAGGAAACAGATAGTCAAAATACATTTGTAAGCAATAAATGGACAGAGAAATTGTGATCCCCTGCAAAGTTCTACCTGCAGGGAAACTAAGTAATTCTTGCACCAAACCCAGAATGCTGACAGCTACTTCAATTTTACTTTGTGGCTCAACTAGAGAAAAGAGAAAAGCCCAGGAGGTTTGGGGATAATGAGAGGTTTTACCTCCAGTCCTGACATAGATAGGACATTATGCCAAAATAGCTGTGTTTTCTCTGAACACTGGCGTCCTGTGACAAGCTGCCTCCCTGACTCAGATGCTGACGTTCAAAACCTCGGGTCTCATGGAGCCAGAGCAGAGAAGTGCTGTCAGCTGGGGAGAAGAAGGCACCTCTGACCTAAAGCCTGCACACCTGCTTCGGTTTCTGGACGAAGGGGCAACACATACTTGTTGTTTAGCAGTAATTATCTTCATTCTCAATAGACCAATGACCTTGCCTTTTCTGGAAAGCAGACTTACTCTTCTAAAGAAACCCTCAATTCGTCTATTCCCAATGCAACTAGAGTGGGGTCTGGTTTACGCCCGCCTCCGGGCCCCCACCTGCATGAATCCTGCATGATTCTAACAGCCAATTACCACTAACTCGGGGGCACACGGGGCATAATGCTGAAGTTGGGGGACGGCTCTGGGGCTTGCTACTGCCACCCCTGTGCCTGGGGGACCAGGGCACACCCCGCTGAACTCGGGGTACTGCTCAAGATGCATCACCTGCACTGTGTCAGAGAACCGGGGGACACCCCACTGAAGGTGGGGATTCTGTGAGGTCCTCACCCGCACTCTTCCCGGGGAACAGGGGAAACCCTGAAATTCTGCAACCCATCCCACAAAAGCTCAGGTGAGTGGGCGCCCTGGAGTTCACGGGTATGGGGAATAAGGCCAGTTGAGGACATGGGGCGGAAGAGACTTTAAAGGGAAAAAGAAAACTCACCTGAGTCCCCACAATGAACCCTCTCCACGTGCCCTTCCAGAATCCTGCCTCCCACCTGGGGCGCACCCTACCCCCCGACCCCCACCCCGGGGCATGCTGCTCACTCACCAGCCCGGACCTCCGCAGGGCAACTCTCTCTCTCCCAGTGCCCCTTCTTCTGCCCCAGGTCTGCAACCCGCTGCAACTCTGGGACCGCCCACAGAGACGTAGCTCCACCCCCAAGCGGTGATTGGTCGGGGAGGGTGGTGCCCTAGCCCCTTGGATGCCGGGCAACCCGCCCTCAAGCCCCTGGAACCCTGAAAGTGCAGGGGGTCCAAGAGGTGCCTCCTCTACTCAACACCCAGCACAGGCATGGGTGGGGTCGTGGGCCGGGCTCCCCCCCACACACCTGGCCCCTTCCAGGGACCCCTCTAGCTGCAGACCACCCTCAGCGTCCTGCCCCTTCCCTTTCTGCACCAGCCCTCCCTGCTGGGGTGTGCCTGGTTCTGGGCAAGGTCAGTGGCTCTCAGACCCTCCAAGGCTTGGGCTTTAGGACATGCAATGATTTCATGCATTTTCAGTATGTACATGTCAGTATGACTTTAACCTTATGGGAGCCAAAGAGGTTCTTTATTTTTTCTTATCTTCATGTTGGCATTTTTGGTTATTGTTTTCTTCTCGAAACAGATGTACAACATGTGCTTGGGGCAGAAATAGGGCCCATGCTTTGAGGTTTTGCCCAGTCATTTTGAGCCGGGTAAAATGTTAAAGGATAGCTTCCCTGGGAGCCCAGGATCAGGGCCCACAGATGATATAAGATAAACATTACTTTTATCATTATAATTACTCCTAAATGGAGGAATTTGAGACAAAAGCACCTTTCACAAGAGTACCAAGAAATCAAAATGATGCCCACAGAAGGCTACCTGCTCCATGGTCAGCACAGGTAACAGAAGTGTTCACAGTCTCTGGACTCCTGCCCTTCTCCTGCCCAAATCTCTGAAGCACGCAGACCACTTAAAATCAGAATTGTAGAACTGCTAGACACCTTAGACATGTCTGGCACCATTCCCTTGGACTGCAGTATAAAACACAGTAGCTCGTTGTCACAAACTACTTTCAACATGAAGTGCCCCCCTGGATGCACTAAGTTCTTTCTCTGCAAATGTTGACTAATGTAAGTCACAGTCATACCAGTTAAACACTACGATGGCTGGGAAGTCATCGTCGGTAAGGGAATATTTTAGCCATGTTTATAAGCATTGGCTCACTTTGTAGAAGAGGCTGAGCTGAGTGTTTTTAAATACTATTTCAGGTACAAGAGAGGAGTTAAGATGGCGGAGGAGTAGGGGACCCCTTTTTCACAGGTCCCCTGAGTCGAGCTGGATAGGTACCAGACCAGCCTAAACAACCACGGAATCAGCCTGAGACGCAGGAAGATACATCTGGATCTCTACAAATGAACATCTCCAGTGCTGAGTATTGAGGTACGAAGCGGGGAGCCGTGAAACCGGGCACAGATATCGGAAGATAAACGGAAGGGGGAGGGAGCCGCCGCGTTCGGGCGCCGGGAAGCGGCAGCCACCTGCACGGGAGGGGGGGGGGAGCGGGCGGACTCACAGAGGGCACCCGCGAGAGAGCGGACTGAGACCGGTGAGCCGGGAGCGCGCGCCACCAGGCATCTCGCGGAACCCGGGAATCTCGTGTGCTCACGGGATCCAGACTGAGACCGGGAGCTCCCGGAGCGCATGCGGGGCAGCTGGCAGCTGGCAGGCCACCTGCACGGGGGAGCGGGCGGACTCGCGGTCGGCACCCGCGAAACAGCAGACTGAAACCCTGAACCGGGTGTGCGCGCCACCAGGCTTCTCTCAGAACTCCGGAATCCTGGTGTGCTCACGGGATCCAGACTGAGACCGGGAGATCCGGGAGCACGCGGGGGCGGCTGGCGGCATTAGAAACACAAAGGACAGAGACGGGCCTGCCCTGGAAGTGAGGGCGGGGACGCCGGGTGTGGGGCGCACATCCCGGGACGCTACAGGGTTGAGCAGCACCAACAGTAACGGAGTTAAAGTGGCCAGAACATCGGTGGAGAATGGGCCGCAATCCCTCTGTTCTGTGACAATTCAGCCTCTGCTGCTCTGACTCTCAGAAGAGGCACAGCAGACCGCCAGAGAAAGCCGCCAGAGAACAAAGCCTGGAAATACCGGCTCACAGCGTGCCCATCCCCATCCCCCCTCGCGGGGGACACGGAGACTCTACCCAAACAGGGTTGCCTGAGTATCGGTGAGGCAGGCCCCTCCCCCAGAACAGAAGGCAGGCTGAAAAATCAAGAAGCCCACAACCCGGGAGCATGGGTGGCGCAGTCATTGAGTGCCTGTCTCTGGCTTAGGGCGTGATCCCAGCGTTCCGGAAAGGAGTCCCTCGTCGGGCTCCTCCGCTGGGAGCCTGCTTCTTCCTCTCCTACTCCCCTGCTTCTGTTCCCGTTCTTGCTGACTGTCTACCTCCCTCTCTCAGATAAATAAATAAATAAAATCTTTAAAGAAGAAGCCCACATCTCTAAGATCCCTATAAAACAAGGGGCACGACCTGCGACCCAGTCAATAATTTGGGCTCTGGAAAACCCCGCAACCTCTCCTCATCAGAAAGACAAGAAGAAGAAACCCCCCCCAGCAAAGAAAAGACAGTGAGTCTGTGTCCTCTGCCACAGAAATAATGGATATGGATGTAACCAAATTATCAGAAATGGAATTCAGAGTAACGATGGTCAAATTGATGAGCAGAATTGAAAAAAGTATTAACGAAAAGGTTTCTGAGAATATAGAATCCCTAAAGTCAGAAATGAGAGCGAATTTGACAGAAATTAAAAATTCTATGAGCCAAATGCAGGCAAAACTAGAGGCTCTGACAGCCAGGGTCACCGAAGCAGAGGAAAGGGTTAGTGAATTGGAGGATGGGTTAATAGAGGAAAAAATTAAAATAGAAGATGCTTTTAAAAAAATCCACGTCCACGATTGTTGGCTACGGGAGATTACTGACTCAATGAAACGATCCAATGTTAAAATCATCGGCATCCCCGAGGGGGTGGAGAAAAACAGAGGTCTAGAAGAGATATTTGAACAAATTGTAGCTGAAAACTTCCCTAATCTAGCAAGGGAAACAAACATTTGTGTCCAAGAGGCATAGAGGACCCCTCCCAAGCTCAACCACGACAAACCTACGCCACGTCACGTCATAGTGCATTTCGCAAATATTAGATCCAAGGATACAGTATTGAAAGCGGCCAGGGCAAAGAAATTTCTCACGTACCAAGGCAAAGGCATCAAAATTACGTCAGACCTGTCTACACAGACCTGGAATGAGAGAAAGGCTTGGGGGAGCATTTTTAAAGCTCTTTCAGAGAAAAACATGCAGCCAAGGATCCTTTATCCAGCAAGGCTGTCATTCAAAATTGATGGAGAAATAAAGACATTTCAGAATCGCCAGTCACTAACCAATTTCGTAACCACGAAACCAGCCCTACAGGAGATATTACAAAGACTTTACTGACAACATGGCATCATTAAAAGCATATCTCTTAGTACTCAGTCTTAATATTAATGGCTTAAATTCTCCCTTACAATGCCACAGGGTTGCAGATTGGATAAAAAGAAATGACCCATCCATTTGCTGTCTACAAGAGACTCATTTCGAACGCAAAGATGCATTCAGACTGAGAGTAAGGGGATGGAGTACCATCTTTCACGCAAATGGACCTCAAAAGAAAGCTGGGGTAGCAATTCTCATATCAGATAAATTGGATTTTAAACTACAGACTATAGTTAGAGACACAGAAGGGCACTATATTATTCTTAAAGGAAGTATTCAACAAGTGGATATGACAATTATAAATATATATGCCCCCAACAGGGGAGCAGCAAGATACACAAGCCAACTCTTAACCAGAATAAAGAGACATATAGATAAAAATACATTAATAGTAGGGGACCTCAACACTCCACTCTCAGAAATAGAAAGAACACCCTGGCAAAAACTAAGCAAAGAATCAAAGGCTTTGAATGCCATACTCGACGAGTTGGACCTCATAGATATATAGAGAACACTACACCCCAGAACCAAAGAATACTCATTCTATTCTAATGCCCATGGAACATTCTCAAGAATAGACCATGTTCTGGGACACAAAACAGGTCTCAGCCGATACCAAAAGATTGAAATTATCCCCTGCATATTCTCAGACCACAACGCTCTGAAATTGGAACTCAACCACAAGGAAAAATTTGGAAGAAACTCAAACACTTGGAGACTAAGAACCATCCTGCTCAGGAATGACTCGATAAACCAGGAAATCAAAAATCAAATTAAACAATTTATGGAGACCAATGAGAATGAAAATACAACAGTCCAAAACCTATGGGATACTGCAAAGGCAGTCCTAAGGGGGAAATACATAGCCATCCAAGCCTCACTCAAAAGAATAGAAAAATCTAAAATGCAGTTTTTATATTCTCACCTCAAGAAGCTAGAACAGCAAAAAAGGGACAGGCCTAATCCACACACGAGGAAGCAGTTGACCAAACTTAGAGCTGAAATCAATCAAGCAGAAACCAGAAGTACAGTAGAGCAGATCAACAGGACTAGAAGCTGGTTCTTGGAGAGAATCAATAAAATTGACAGACAACTGGCAACACTTATCCAAAACAAAAGAGAAAGGACCCAGATTATTAAAATTATGAATGAAAAAGGAGAGGTCACGACGAACACCATTGAAATTGGAAGGATTATTAGACATTTTTATCAACAGCTATATGCCAATAAACTAAGCAATCTGGAAGAGATGGAATCCTTCCTGGAAACCTATAAACTACCAAGATTGAAACAGGAAGAAATTGATTTCTTAAACAGGCCAATTAATTATGAAGAAATTGAGTCAGTGATAAACAACCTTCCAAATAACAAAACTCCAGGCCCGGACGGTTTTCCTGGGGAATTCTACCAAACTTTTAAAGAAGAAATAATACCTATTCTCCTAAAGCTATTTCAAAAAATAGAAACAGAAGGAAAGCTACCAAACTCATTCTATGAGGCCAATATTACCTTGATCCCCAAACCAGGCAAAGACCCCCTCAAAAAGGAGAATTACAGACCTATTTCCCAAATGAATATGGACGCCAAAATCCTCAACAAGATACTTGCTAATAGAATCCAACAGTTCATTAAAAGGATTATCCACCACGATCAAGTGGGATTCATACCTGGGATGCAAGCGTGGTTCAATATTCGCAAATCAATCAGCGTGATACATCATATCAACAAGAAAAGACTCAGGAACCATATGATCCTCTCAATCGATGCCGAAAAAGCATTTGACAAAATACAGCATCCTTTCCTGATTAAAACCCTTCAGAGTGTTGGAATAGAAGGTACATTTCTCAATATCATAAAAGCCATCTATGAAAAGCCTACTGCAAATATTATTCTCAAAGGGGAAAAGCTGGAAGCCTTTCCCTTAAGATCAGGAACACGACAAGGATACCCACTCTCGCCACTATTATTCAACATAGTACTAGAAGTTCTTGCAACAGCAATCAGACAACAAAAAGGGATCAAAGGTATTCAAATCGGCAAAGAAGAAGTCAAAATGTCTCTCTTCGCAGATGACATGATACTCTATATGGAAAACCCAAAAGAAGCCACTCCCAAACTATTAGAAGTTATAGAGCAATTCAGTAATGTGGTGGGATACAAAATCAATGCTCAGAAATCAGTTGCATTTCTGTACACGAATAGTGAGACCGAAGAAAGAGAAATTAGGGAATCCATCCCATTTACAATAGCACCAAAAACCATACGTTACCTTGGAATTAACTTAACCAGAGACGTAAAGGACCTATATTCTAGAAACTATAAATCACTCTTGAAAGACATTGAGGAAGACATAAAAAGATGGAAAGATATTCCATGCTCATGGATCGGAAAAATTAACATAGTTAAAATGTCCATGCTACCCAGAGCAATCTACACTTTCAATGCTATCCCGATCAAAATACCGAGGACATTTTTCAAAGAACTGGAACAAATAGTCCTTAAATTTGTATGGAACCAGAAAAGACCCCGAATCTCCAAGGAACTGTTGAAAAGGAAAAACAAAGCTGGGGGCATCACAATGCCGGATTTCGAGCTGTACTACAAAGCTGTGATCACAAAGACAGCATGGTACTGGCACAAAAACAGACACATAGACCAATGGAACAGAATAGAGAGCCCAGAAATGGACCCTCAGCTCTTTGGGCAACTAATATTTGATAAAGCAGGAAAAAACATCCGGTGGGAAAAAGTCTCTTCAATAAATGGTGCTGGGAAAATTGGACAGCTACATGCAAAAGAATGAAACTTGACCACTCTCTCACACCACACACAAAAATAAACTCCAAATGGATGAAAGACCTCGATGTGAGACAGGAATCCATCAAAATTCTAGAGGAGAACATAGGCAGCAACCTCTACGACATCGGCCAAAGCAACCTTTTTCATGATACATCCCCAAAGGCAAGAGAAACAAAAGATAAAATGAATTTATGGGACTTCATCAAGATTAAAAGTTTCTGCACAGCCAAGGAAACAGTCAGAAAAACTAAGAGGCAGCCCACGGAATGGGAGAAGATATTTGCAAATGACACTACAGATAAAGGACTGGTATCCAAGATCGACAAAGAACTTCTCAAACTCAATACACGAGAAACAAATAAACAAATCAAAAAATGGGCAGAAGATATGAACAGACACTTTTCCAATGAAGACATAAATTGGCTAACAGACACATGAAAAAATGTTCAAAATCATTAGCCATCAAGGAAATTCAAATCAAAACTTCACTGAGATACCACCTTACGCCAGTTAGAATGGCAAAAATAGACAAGGCAAGAAACAACAAATGTTGGAGAGGATGTGGAGAAAGGGGATCCCCCCTACATTGTTGGTGGGAATGCAAGTTGGTACAGCCACTCTGGAAAACAGTGTGGAGGTCCCTTAGAAAGTTAAAAATTGAGCTACCCTATGATCCAGCCATTGCACTACTGGGTGTTTACCCCAAAGATACAGACGTAGTAAAGAGAAGGGCCATATGCACACCAATGTTCATAGCAGCAATGTCCACAATAGCTAAATCGTGGAAGGAGCCGAGATGCCCTTCAACAGATGACTGGATTAAGAAGTTGTGGTCCATATATACAATGGAATATTACTCAGGTAACAGAAAGAACGAGTTCTCAACATTTGCTACAACATGGACGGCACTGGAGGAGATAATGCTAAGTGAAATAAGTCAAGCAGAGAAAGACAACTATCATATGATTTCTCTCATCTATGGAACATAAAAACTAGGAAGATTGGTAGGAGAAGAAAGGGATAAAGAAAGGGGGGGTAACCAGAAGGGGGAATGAAACATGAGAGACTATGGACTACGAGAAAGAAACTGAGGGCCTCAGAGGGGAGGGAGGTGGGGGAATGGGATAGACCAGTGATGGGTAATAAGGAGGGCAGGTATTGCATGGTGCACTGGGTGTTATACGCAACTAATGAATCATCGAGCCTTACATCGGAAACCGGGGATGTACTGTATGGTGACTAACATAATATAGTAAGAAATCATTAAAAAAATTCTCTGATAGCTTTTCAACATTTTTCAACAGTCATTTTAAAATTTTGAACAAATCTGCCTCTTGTATTACTCTTGGAAGTGATGATCCTATAGGACTTTTCTTCCTTTGATATGAAGAATATTTCATAATATTATAAACTATTATCAAATTAAATTTTTTATAAGTACATGTATACTTGTGTTTAAGATGGAAATAGGAAAGTATAGCCATCATTAGTTATGCAAATAACTCCTGTCTATACATATAGATGTATGGATATAAAGATATCTTACAATTTTTAAAATAAGGTATCATGGACTTGCTTTGTTATTTTTATGATTGTTGAATACATGCCTCACTGTACCCTCACAAGTCAGTTATTTATATGCGCACACTGAAACTGACTCACCCAAGATCACACAGCTAGATTACTTACTAAACTGGGTTGCAATAAAGCAACATTTAGGCCATGTGATAGATCATTTTTTTGTATGTAAATTTACTCCTTAGGCATGATCTTTTGTTTTGTGATTAAACTTCCAAAGGGCATTTTTGACATTCACATTACGTTATTTCAAGTGGAAATTAATTTCCCCTTGACAAGTGTTGTGAGTTTCAAAATATCCCTGTGCACATGTTTGCTGAGAAGGTTATTTATATTACAAATGTTTGCGTCAAAGATATCTAAGCTTTTATTATGCACACATATCTTTATATACATAGTACTCATTATAAGTTTATGAGATTAGTGTTCTGTAGTGACTTTTGGAAACTAGTCTACCGCTTTATGATTATGCTGTGTGTTTCACATCCTATTTAAATGTTATTTTGGCCTTTAATTTTTAACCTTGTAAGTTTCATTACCGTGTTATACAATTTCATCTGAATAACCACGCCAAAAAAAAAAAAAAATTAGAGCTCTTCAGCTCTAAATTCATGTGACTGAAAGTAGCTCTCCTCGTCTTTGTTATTATGATCAGCACATTGAAACTGGAGGCAAAGTTGTTGATGGGCAGAGATCCTGAGGGCGGGAACTGCAGGCAGCTCCGTGGCAGGAGGAAAGCATCTGAATGCAGGCCCTGGCACTTCTGCAGAGGAAGTTTCTTCATTCCAAATCTGTGGAATAGACCAAAAACCCGAAGCATCTGGCAGGATATGTGGCAGCTGGAAAATCCCCTAACCACATATTTTAAAGCCCATAAGATGCTTGTGGTTTAACATGTATATGTCGTTATTCTAACATTCACTAAAATAAAATGCAATTACACATTACTGAATACTATTGATTTTCTCTTATATCAGGATAATTTCGGCTGTCTTAATTCCCACAGATAATATCTTAGAACTCACTTGTGTGCTAAATGGTAACCCAGAGATTAATTTACATTTTTCTTTTTAGTGAAGATATAAATGAATTAAAACTTTAGAAAAAATAACCCAAGGCCCTCAAGAACTGATTATCCCCCTTGCTTTAACCTGAATTCTCCTTTTATTAAGAAAGATTCACTATTCAAGGAACATTTTATCTTCATTCATAAAATGGAGTCTTTCATTTCTGGGGACTCATGAGAAATGAACAAATGAAGGGACAGATGAAGACTCATTAAGGGACTTGTTTGAATTTAAATGGGGAAAAGATTTCCAATAGGTAAATTAAATATGCAGATATATGTGCATATATGTATATACATATACATATATTTGCCTGTGGTTTTCTTCAGTAAGTTAATTTATAGCTTTTTTTTTTTTTTTTACTTTAAGGAATAGGAAATGGGTGTTTATATGAATGGGGCTTAATCTTTGCAGCAGTTCCACGATGTCTCCATTGCTTTTCACTTAAGAAAACATATCCAGCCTTTGCCCGCCTAAATCAGGATATTTCCATCAGAAGAAGGAGGAGGAGGAGGAGGAGAAGGAGGAGAACCACCTCGCCAGGTCCAGTGTGATGCCTTGTTTTACATTAAGTGTCATAGAAATCTTTACAAATGTGTGCAGCTGTTTCCCTTCAGTCAATGATAGTATTTATTCGGAGACCTCCTGCAATTTCATGGCCGATGACTCCTGTTGCCATAAACCATTCAGAGGGAAAGGAAAACCCAATAAGTAATCACTGTGCACTGAAAATGTCATTGTAAAAGTAAGGTGGCAGAGACAAGGCCTCTTGAGTTGAACTCTGAAGACCCAAACCAACTCTAATCAATCTGTTAGATTTTGTTACTCAAACTTGGGAGCATTTTTATGCCACTTGAGCCATTTAATATTATTTTAAATTGAATGCCTTTACTTTAACATGAAATACTAATTAACCATTGTTAACTCCATAAGATATTTTTTTTATCCCCTTTCCCTTCCATTGGCTATATAACAGTGATTATAGTCAGTTCTGTAAAATGCCTTGTTTTCTTCATTTTTATTAGAAAAACTAAATTAATAAACTTGAAACTTTTCATTAAAAGAAGTTCTCAAAAATTTAGTATCTTAATGTTCAAAATAAGTAACTAAAGGGTAGCATAAGAAAATTTTTAAAAAAGGGATAATCCTTGATATATAATGTGTGTGCATACATACACAAAGATGATAGATAGATAGATGATAGATAGTCATAACATTATTAAAGCAACATTTTCTACCCTGGGATATATTTTCAAAAGAAAATAGAAACATATGCACCTAATTTTATTTATATGGTAATTTTTCACTTTTTTATATTAGGTGAAAAGGTAATAGGTTTTTTTTTGTAGAGTTTTTTCAAAAGAAATAGTTAAGGGGCACCTGGGTGGCTCAGTTGGTTAAGCATCTGCTTTAAGCTCAGGTCATGATCCTGGAGTCCCAGGATCGAGCCCTGCATCAGTCTCTCTGCTCATCAGGGAGTCTGCTTCACCCTCTCCCACTCCCGCTGCTCATGTTCTCTCTTTCTCTCTCTCTCACTCTCTCTCAAATAAATAAAATCTTTTAAAAAAATAAAAATAAAGTAAAAAAATAGTTAAAACCCATGTTAAGACATCCCCTTTCTTTTAATATGAAAGTGACTTTTTATTTTATTCTATTTTAATTCAATATAGTTAACATACAGTGTTATATTAGTTTCAGGTGTACAATATAGTGATTCAACAATTCCATACATTACTCAGTGCTCATTGTGATAAATGTACTCTTAATCCTTGTCACCTATTTCACCCATCCCCCCACCCAACTCCCTTCTGATAACCATCAGTTTGTTCCCTGTAGTTAAGAGTCTGTTTTTGGTTAGTTACTTTTTTCCTTTGTTTTGTTTCTTAAATTCCACATATGGGTGAAATCATATGGTATTTGTCTTTCTCTGTCTGACTTATTGCACTTAGCATTATACTCTCTAGATCCATTCATGTTGCAAATGGCAAGATTTCATTCTTTTCTATGGCTGAGTAATATTCCATTGTATATATATCCCACTTCTTTATCTATTCATCTAGTGTTGGACACTTTACGATATTTGGCTATTGTAAATAATGCTGCAATAAACATAGGGGTACATATATCTAGCTGAATTGGTGGTTTTGTATTACTGCATCATATGGTAGTTCTATTTTTAATTTTTTGAGTAACCTCCCATGTCTTCTGCCCATTTTTAATTGGATTATTTGTTTTTTTGGTGTTGAGTTGTATCAGTTCTTTATATATTTTGGATACTAGCCCTTTGTTGATTATGTCATTTGTAAATATCTTCTCCCAGTCATTAGATTGTCTTTTAGTTTTGTTGGTCATTTCCTTTGCATTTCATTTTGATGTAGTTCCAATAGTTTATTTTTGCTTTTATTTCCCTTGCCTTAGGAGAAATATCTAGAAAATGTTGCTATGGCCAGTGTTAGAGAAATCACTGCTTGTGCTTTCTTCTAGAATTTTTATGTTTCAGGTTTCACATTTAGGTCTTTAACCCATTTTGAGTTTATTTTTGTGTACCAAGTAAAAAAGTGGTCCAGTTTCATTCTTTTGCATAGAGATTTCCCAACATCATTTGTTGAAGAGACTCTCTTTTACCCTTTGCATATTCTTGCCTCCTTTGTCAAAGATTAATTGACCATATAATTACAGGTTTATTTCTGGGCTCTCTATTCTGTTCCATTGATCTATGTGTTTATTTTTATGCTGATACCATACTGTTTTGACTACTACAATTTTGTAGTATAACTTGAAATCTGGGATTGTGATACTTCCTCTTTGTTTTTCTTTTTCATGATTGCTTTGGCTATTCAGGGTCTTTTGTGGTTCCATACAAATTTTAGGTTGGTTTGTTCTACTTCTGTAAAAAATGCTGTTGGTATTTTTATAGGGTTTGCATTTAATGTGTAGATTTCTTTGGGTAGTATGGACATTTAAACAATATTTGTCCTTCCAATTCATGAACATGGAATATCTTTCCGTTTGTGTTGTCTTTGATATCTTTTATCAATGTTTTCTAGTTTTCAGAGTATAGACTTTCATCACTTTGGTTAAGTTTATTCCTAGATATATTTTTTAAAGATTTACTTATTTATTTGCCAGAGAGAGAGCACAAACAAGGGGGAGGAGCAGAGGTAGAGGGAGAAGCAGGCTCCTCACTGAGCAAGAAGCCCGATGTGGGCCTCCATCCCAGGACCCTGGGATCATGACCTGAGCCAAAGACAGACGCTTAACTGACTGAGCCACCCAGGGGTCCCTAGTTCTAGATATTTTATTATTTTTGGTGCAATTGTAAATGGGATTATTATCTCAATCTCTCTTTCTGCTGCTTTATTGTGTATAGAAACGTAATGGATTTTTGTATATTGATTTTTATATCCTGTGATCTTACTGAATTCCTTTATTAGTCCAATAGATTTTTGGTAGTCTTTTGGGTTTTCCGTATGTGGTATCATAAGACATTCCTTTCTTCTGAGAGGAACTGAAATAATCATCATACTTGTGTTTTCTATAGCTAAATCATTCCTTAGTTCTATTTTCTCTCACACAAAGCATTGGGTTATTTTCCTTAGAGAAGATAGGTTTTTTGTTTTGTCTTAGTTTCATTATTAAGCAATTGAGAGAATCACTTGTATTCTCTGTATCTCAGTCATCAGATGGATCTTCTCAGAAGATGATTATTCCCCAAAGTTGGTGCATGGTTACAGAGATGTTAAGGAGTGAAGGGACCATACCTTCTATTTTTTGTAACTCCCAGAATTTCCAGTTCAGATTCCTGTATCTAAAGAGAGTGCAATTTCAAAGCATCCCAATGATATTGTGCTAACTAGCTTTTTGTGCTGTTTTAACTTCAACTAGTGCTTATTAGGTCTGTAGGAAGCTCTATTTTTAAAAACGACCTTTTGCCATTCCAGTATGAACTTCCCCAGATGGAGTTCTTCATCCCCTCTCAAAAATAATCATACTTACTTCTCTACTGTTGTTGATAGTTCCATTTGTCTCTCCTCTCTGCAACATCATTTCATTTATTTATCGATAACCTAATATTTCAGGTCCAGTTTGCAGTTTTGAAAACACAAAGATGAATGGGCCATATTCTCTGGCTTTAAAGAATTCATGGAATAGTCAGAACCAAAACACATGGTCAAAATCCAATACTGTAAGGATGATGGCATGTGTAGATCAAGGGGTATGATGGGAACAAGGATGCAGAATACAAACCAAGATTTGAATAATCAGGAATTGCTAAGTAAAATCACCAGTTGTGTTTTAAAGAATGAAGAGTAATTATTCAAGTAAGGCAGAAGGAGGAGATAGGGCATTCTAAACTAAGGATAAAGCTTTTCTTTCTCTTTTTTTAAATGAACATGAAGTACAGAGCTTGTATCGAGTATAAAAAATTGCACATATAACTAGTGTATCAAATCCATCCTCCTTGGAATGAAAGTATACATGACCCTGATCCTCCTCTTATTATTCTTTATATTCATTTGATGAAGCTAATCATTTCTCTTTTCTCCAGCTGAAACTCAGATGGAGTTTCCCTCATGATTTTTCCAGTCAGTTCCTTCAGTCAATTATTAAAATGCCCAGTCCCATAAAATAGTCAAGATTCCTAGTTGATTTAAAGTTAAAATTTCCCTTTCCCATCTTTTTCTTCCAGTTGAAGAAGGGGATGTGGAAGTATCTTCTCTTTTGCACATAATATAGGAAGATTGGAGTTAATTCAAAGGATATGTAGAGTCATTGAAAATACCTGATCATAACCGTAGTATAGTTATATTTCAGTTTGTAACTATGCTTTGTTTAGAGAATGGATTTAAAGAAATAAGACCAGAGGCAGAAGAGAACAAAGGAGATTCCCCCCCCAATTACCCATGATAGATCTAGTAGTGATGCAGAAGAAAGAAAAGGGAAACTAAGAAAGTAAAATCTGTGTTCACTGGGTGATTGTTTAGATGTGAGTGGAGAAGAAAAATGTGAGTTCAAAGGTAAATCTCAGTTTCCATATTGGATGGGATGGGTGGAATCTGTTGTTTCTGTGGAGGTATACAGAAGGTGGAGTTTTAGACAAGATGTTAAGCTCAGTTTTAAATGTGTTGACTTCAAGGTGCATATGAGACAAAGTGAAGATGGCCATTGGACCCTTGTATCTATTACAGAAGTCTCAAGTAGAGAATGATTATGGTTGAAAACTTTACTATAGATAGTTATAAATGTAGATATAAGTACATGGAGTATACATATACATAAGATCTATGTATCTATACTTTTTTCTAGAATTTCCATTTGGTTCTTCAACGAACATTTCAGTTTATCTGCTAAGATTTATGTGTTTAATCATTATGTGTGTATTTTAATTTACATACTGAGCCTAGTTATTATAAATGCTTTTAAAATCTTGTCTGCTAATTACATATGGATCATCTCAGAAACCCCAGTGATTGCTTGTTATTGCTGAAATAGTTTGAGAAATAACTCATATGATAGAATTTATCATTTAAAGTCTATAATTTAGTGGTTTTTAGTATATTTATAGAGTTGTTCATTGATTGCCTTTTATTCTGAGTATTAGTTACATTTTAAGGTTTCTTTGTATAGCTAATAATATGGGATTATATCCAACATTGTGAATGATGCCTTACAGAGACACTGGATTCTGATATATTCTATATCTGTATGTATAGACATACACACACACACACACACACACACACACACACACACACACACACATGGCTAAAGTGATAGTTAAATCCACAGAATGGGAAAAACAAGTAGTCAAAGGAAGAAGACACACCTGGGCAATGCCAATGTGTATAATGAGTGGTCTACACAAAGAAGACAGAATTACAAATATCATATACGTTTGCTAAAACTTATTGTAAGTGCATTCATCCTTCCAGAAATTAAAAGAAAATGCAATATAAATAAATTAAAAACAAAAAACAAAAAAAAAACCTTCCTTTTAAAAAAATGTCTATGACTGCCTGATAAATCTGGATTACTCTTTTTTTTGGTGGGGGGGGCAGTGAAGGGAGTGTTGGTAACTATGTTGTGATCAACATCTTTTCATTCTCTGCTCCCTGCTTAGCCATTTAGGATGCAGGGTTTCTGCCAGAGTTATAATGCAGGTGTTCTCTAGCACATTATCATTCCATGATTATGTATACAGACCTTAGATTTACCTCTGTTTCTGGAACTCTCTGTCATTAGGAATATAAGTTTATCACTTTGACCTTTATCTGTGATGGAGTTTTGTTGAAATCCCCACCATAAATCATACTGGTGTTAACTATTTGTTTTAAAATCTTTAGGGCCATTATTTTATAAATGGAAATTGAAAGCATCTTTATCTCAATTAAATGAGGTACACATTTTTGTATATGAGAAGAGATATTTAAAGTCACCTAACAGAAATCTTTGAGTAAGATTGGGATAAGTCAACTCCTTTTCTGGTTGAGTAAGTATTGTCAGCTTTATTGTTACTACTAAGAATTTTATCAGCTTAGAACTTGAATTTTGATTTTAACCATGTTTTCAGAAGAAATTTATATATTTTCTCCTATAATTTTTTGAATGAATTATTGTAAAATGAAGTATTTACTGATTGAGCTATAATAATGGCATCTACTATTTATAGAGCACTTACGATAATTTTGTTCAAGTATTTAAGGAATAAAATACCAAATTTAACAATAAATACAGAAATATCGAAGTTCACTTGTATCCATATCAGGTATAGAAGATCTGGGATGGATGGATAGATAGATAGATGATAGAGAGATAGGCAGATAGGCATAAATGAAACAATGAGAGAACCAGTCTATTTCTCAAACTGGTAAGTAGTATTTCCAGACCACAGTGTTATAACTGACTGAAAACTGGTACTAAGGAGAAGACTAAGACCTTATTATTGTATTTTTTCCAACTGTATTGAGATATAATTGACATATAACATTGTATAAGGTTAAGATGTACAAGGTGATTATTTGAACACTTATTTTGTGAAATGACTACTATAATAAAGTTAGTTAACACCTCCATTATCTCACATAATTACCATTTTGTTTTTGTGGTGAGAACACTTAAGATCTACTCTCTTAGCAACTTTGAAGTGTATAACACAGTATTGCTAACTGTAATCATCATTAGATGCCCAGAATTTATTAATCTTATAACTAGAAGTCTGTACTCCTTGACCAACTCTTCCCATTTCCCATCCTGTGGCAACCACCATTCTATTCTCTGATTCTGAATTTGGCTTTTTCAGATTACACATATGAGTATTTGTTTTTCCCTGTCTGATTTATTTTACTTAGCATAATGTCCTCAAAGTCCATATAGGTTGTCATACATGGCCAGATTTCTTTCCTTTTTATGTTTGCATAATATTCCACATTGATCAATTTATATGGAATATATATATATTCCATATATATGTATATATATATATTCCATATATATGTATATTTGCTATGTTTGCATAATATTCCACATTGATCAATTTATATGGAATATATATATATTCCATATATATGTATATTTGCTATTTTTCTATCCATCTATTTATATGGAATATATATGGAATATATAAATATATATATGTATATTTGCTATTTTTCTATCCATTCATCTCTCATTGCTCTAGGCTGTTTCTATATCTTGGTTATTGTAAATAAGGATGCTATGAACACAGGAGTGCAAATATCTCTTTAAGATAGAGATTTCATGGGGCGCCTGGGTGGCACAGCAGTTAAGCGCCTGCCTTCGGCTCAGGGCGTGATCCCGGTGTTATGGAATGGAGCCCCACATCAGGCTCCTCTGCTATGAGCCTGCTTCTTCCTCTCCCACTCCCCCTGCTTGTGTTCCCTCTCTCGCTGGCTGTCTCTATCTCTGTCAAATAAATAAATAAAATCTTTTAAAAAAAAAAAAGATAGAGATTTCATTTCCTTTGGCTGCATGCCAGAAGTGGAATTGCTGGATCATATGGTAGTTCTATTTCTAGTTTTTTGAGGAAACTCTAAACTGTTTCCCATAGTGTTTGAACCGATTTACATTCCTGCCAACAGTGTATGGGGGGCTTCCCTTTCCTCCACATCCTCACCAACACTTG
This sequence comes from Ursus arctos, assembly GCF_023065955.2. Classification (NCBI taxonomy): domain Eukaryota; kingdom Metazoa; phylum Chordata; class Mammalia; order Carnivora; family Ursidae; genus Ursus; species Ursus arctos. The sequence continues at coordinate 72,960,061 of NW_026622775.1, read as the reverse complement.
TTACCTCTTTTCTTTTTGATGACAGCCATTCTAACAGATGTGAAGTAATATCTCATTGTGGTTTTGATTTGCATTTCCCTGATGATTAGTGATTTTTTTCCACGTAACTCTTGGCCATTTCCTCAATTATATGTTAACCCAATAGAAAGACAAAGCTAATGTGTGAAATGAAAGACAATTTCTGTTAAACTCTGTGGAAACAACTATAAGAACAACAGAAGACTAGACTTCATTTTTACTGAAAATCTAATTGCTGAGAGCTTTCACATGCATTCTCTTATTTAATCTTCACAAGAATGCTCTGTGGCGACATTATTAAGGCCATTTTGTAGGTGAGAAACTAAGAAACCTGTGCTAATTCACAAACATGACTCAAATCCAGATTTATCTCATTCAAAAGCCTGTGATCTTTCCATTATTCCAGGGAAGTAGTGGTGAAGGACGCAGACTATAGTTTCTTTGCTCTGTTTTTCACATGAAAGTAGATTCTGCATGCTAATTCTGTTTTGTATCAGTGGAGCTCCTTCAGGTGGCATTATTTTACATTTGTAAAGGTTAAAGTAATCCGGTTTTTCCGGGGGGGGGAGCTTTTCTCTTTCCAAGGATGGGTGATAACACTCTCAATTTAACCCAGAAGTAGTAGACCAGGAAGATTTTACATAACACAACTTCCCAGCTTTGCCAACCATGGATATCTTTAGGAAAGTTAAGTCAAGATTTAGACCTCAAATATATAATCCCACTATGAAGTTTCAGACTTCTAATATGAGGTTTCAGAATTTCTAATACATGTTCAAGCAAATGCAGATATCTCTATTTTTTCCTTGCAGAAAACAAAATTGTGATGGTCATAAAAACAGACTGCGTTATGCACTTTTTATACCACTCATAGAATCTAATAATATGCTAAGAGAGTAAAAGTTATGGTAGTTGCTAAATAAGTCTGGAGGCAAGAGCCTCACCACTATCTAACCAAATAAGTATTTTACATTAAAGATCTTCAAGCCAGGCAGGAACTGTAGACAATCATGAAATGCTATTGGTGAGAAACGTAGGCCTGTCTCATATGTCTAAACTTGGAGTTATCTTTCTCACCCAAATATATGTAGTTATTTTCCATATTTTTCTTTTCAAACTATTGTTACCATCAAAACATACTGAATACATACAGAGCTTGGTAGCCTCGCCAGAAGTGCTGCAAACGATGAAGAGTTCAAGGTTTCAAGAGGTGGTTTATACCATTGAAAGGTGTTAATAATTTTTAGAGCAAACTAGGCCTGAAGACATCTCAGATCACACTACGTGGTAACTTCAGTATCCCCTAAAAATAGTGACGGAGCCAATCTCAGGGGACATTCAAGATTTGCCTCATTTGTAAATACTATCTGGACTATGTGTTTAGAGTGAATAAGAGATTGATGTTTACAGACTTCTGTTAGATGCCTCTCCAACTAGATTATACTGCTTATTATCATCACCCTTAAGATGTTTTTAAGTCAACTTTTAGAGAAAAACTGATCCATTTGTTCAACACATATATATTTTTTAAATTTTTATTGAAATTCCAGTTAACATACGGTGTAATATTAGTTTCAGGTGTACAATTTAGTGAGTCAACACTTACATACAACACCTGGTGCTTATCCCCAGTGCATGTCTTAATCCCCATCACCTGTGTAATGCATTCCTGCACCCTCAACACATATTTTTGAGCACTATGAAATAAACCTTAATCTCAGTGCAAGAGATACCACAGAGAACAAGATACACAAAGTTCACAGTCTCATAGGGTTTATGTTCTCATGTAATACCCATGTCTGCATCGTGTCTTCACTGAAAGTCAGTATTTATTTTTATTGACTGATATTATAAATATCTTTAACAAAATATATCAAGTGAATTATAATGAAAGAAAATTAACTTTTGTCACCTCATTGGTATATGATATTGATCAACGAATAAGTGAATTAATTATTTTCATCAAATATGACTGTTATTAACATAGTTCTACTTTCATTTTAGGTTTGGAGTACGAGTCAAAATTTACATGCATGCTGGATTTTACTAAAACTATAACCTCATTTGTGGCAATTAGTTTCATGTAACATCCAGGTTCTACTAAAGGACATTCTGGAAGGTATTCTGACAAAGAGTGGAGCATTACTTGTTTTCATCTGACCGCTAATAATCAAATTCCAGCCAGTCTACAAACTTTGGTCAAAAGTAAGTGTCACTTAATTGTCTAATAAATTATTTTCTATGGTGTTTCTTCCCCTTATAGTTGTTTTTTTTTCCTCACTATGAACTTTTCCCGCTTTTCAGTTTTTCCTTATCTTAGTAGTCAAGTTAGTGTTATAGGAAGGGTGTATTTCTTAACTGCAACCCAAAAGACTAAAAATAAGACTGACAGTGGAATTCTTAATAGAAATTTTTTTTTAAAAATGGCAATTATCATTTTAAATAAAATAATTTAAAATATATAATTCTATGCCCACTGAGAATATCCTTCAAAGTAAAGGTGAAATAAAGACATGTCCACAAAATTATAGTGAAGAGAATTCACTAGTAGTAGATAGATACTAAAAGGAAGTCTTCAAGAAGAAGGAAAATACTCCTAGAAATAAATACAGAAAAGAGTAAAAGTGCTAAAAAAACTAAAGAATGGAAAAACATGTTATTTCAGCAGTATCCAAAAGAAGTCTTATGTAGTTATGCCAATGTCAAATAGGGAATATTTTAAGGCAAGAAGTATCACTAGAAATAAAGAGAAAGCAAAAAAATAAATAGAAGAAAAACATTTCATAATGAAAAAGGTCAATCTGCCAAGAAGATTTAATAATTCTAAAATTGTGTGCATCCAACAATATAAGTTCCAAATATATACAGAACAAAGTGGCAAAAGTAAAAGGTGGAGTGCAAAAATCCACAATGAAGAAGATTTTAACACACATTTCTCATAACTAAGTCCAAGCAGGAAAAAAATTCAATAAGCACATAGAAGATCTATAGAAGTTATTAAGATATTTACCTAATTGATATATATGAAGTGCTGCAGAACAAAATAGATGAATGCACAGATTCTCTTGACATTCACATGAACATTTATCAAAGAGTATTGTAAAAAAATTTTATATAGACTGGAGTAAAAAGAAAATCTCAACAAATGTTAAAGTACTAGATAATTCAGAAAGTCCTTTGATCACAATGTAGTTAAACTGGAATTCAGTCATAAAAGATGACTAGAATATGTCCTTATATTTGAAAATAAAGCTATATATTACTAAATAATCCACAGATCAAGCGTTATACAGTAAAGCTATATATTACTAAATAATCCACAGACAATATTTTGAACTGAATTACAATTTTTTAAAAATCTAGTATTGCCTGCAGAGGCAGGCAAAATTGTTTAGACAGAAGGTATTACATTAAATGTATATATACAAAAAAAGAAAGGCTAAAAATGATTATTCTAAAGGAGTTAGATAATATCAATCCTAAGAAAATGGAAGAAAAACATAAAGAGCAGAAATTAAAATTTAAAATCTATGGAACACTAAATAATAAAAGTATTAAACAGCCAAAAGTTGATTTCTCTATAAATTATAGACTAATAGATTTGATACACTCCTAATAAGATCTACTAAGAAGGGCATCTGTGTAGCTCGGTCAGTTAAGCGTCCTACTCTTAATCTGGGCTCAGGTCATGACCTGAAGCTTGTGAGATCAAGTTCTGTGACAGGTCTGTGCTCAGCATGGAGTCTGCTTGAGATTCTCGGTCTCCCTCTTCCTATGCCCCTCCCCCACCCTTAATACTATAATCTGTGTGACTATACAGATAAAGGAAGAAATGTTTTCTCTAAACAAAACTTCGTTCAAGCTAAAAGACATCACAGACCACCTACAAAAAGAACAAAAAACAAAAACAAAAAAACCCCAAAAACCAAAAAAAACCCGAAAATAGTTTAAATTATGTTCTGTTTCAAGAAAACAAAGTAAGAGATTCATCTAGCATTCAGCAGTTAGAGATTAGGAATATAATAATAAAATTATTTATGGAAATCTGTATCAAAAACTGATTTTCAACCTTTCCAATTTCATGGCGGTCTCATAAATAGCTACTGTATTTTCATCCTTGCAGATGCGAGAATGCTCGATGCCTATCAAAAAGGAATGATGAGGCAGAACAGACAGATGAATTAGGGAAGTCTTTTGAAAAAACAAATCAATACGAAAGACTTTCTTTAATAATAGAGTGTAAATCCAACCAGGAAGGCAGTTGTGCCAGAGCCGCCTTGGAATTCCCCCAGGAAAGACAAGGCAAGAAGGAGTCAACACTTTAGGCTCAGCTGGTTCGAATTACTCTGGTGCGTCTGGGGCCACAGAGGTGGTCTCTAGTTGCCTGAAACCCATTCAGGGCAGAGAAAGCACCAGACTCCGCATCTTCAGCTCCGCACTTGCACCTGCATTGGGGAGCAGCTGTGGCTCCGCCTTCTTCCGGTTGGAGCGTAAATAGCCGGTTGCCGAAGCTGCGTCACGTGGCGTGCCCGTCTCGTTCGTCCCACTTCCTGTCCTGCTGTGGATGTTTCATAGCACGTCACAGAGACAAGGGTGAGTGCATTGTAATAAGGATTTGGGGAGAGGGGGACCACGTTCATTCATGAGCTTTTGTGAACGTATATTGCTATAATGATGCTATTTTATTACTGGGTACTGCTGTGTCTCTTCCAGTGCCTCCTGTAGGCATTGAGCTTTGTCAGAGGGGCTTAGGCATAGGAAAGGGTGTCATGTCCACGGGGTTCGGTACTCTCCACGGTTTCTGGCACCGCTGCGGTCCTGGCACGTGTGCTCCCCAGCAAGGGGACACGACCGTACGGGCGTGGGAGGGAGAGCTGGGTAAGACATAGTTGGGGCACGGACAGTGCACTGCTTGGTGTGTACGTGAAAACGTGCTTGTGGGAAAGTTGTCATTATCTTCAGATATCCTCTAGCTCCGGGAAGGGCAGTCTCTTCCCGGGTCTGAAGGCTCCCAAGAGAGGTCAGAACGTCATAATATACAGAAAATAACCAAGAACAATTAATACACATACCGAGTGTTGACAAGGGTGTGGGGGAACTGGAATTCTCATACATTTGGGAAGACAGTTTGGTAGTTGCTTTACAATGTAAACATTTACCTGCTTTGTGACCCAGTGATTCCACAGTTAGGGGTCTCTCTACCCAAGGGAAGTGAAAGTGTAACTCCATACAGATATTTGTACACTCGTATGATGTATATAGCTGGTGTATTTCGGATAGCCAGGATTTTGTAAACCATCTAAATATGTCAGCAGGTGAGTGAATGAACTGATGGTGGTAAAGTCATGTAATGGAATACTGTTTGTTAACACAAAGGAGCAACAAGTGAACGTGCACGTGAATGAACAACACCATGAATGAGTCTCAGAATAATTACGCTGAAAGAATCCAGTGCATGCCATATGTCTATATTTCATATAATTCTAGAATTCTTATAAATTTATGTAAAATATATGTAAAATTGTAGAAAATGCAATCTAGGATGACAGAAAAATGTTCAGTGGTTTCAGGGGGATGGGGTGAGTGTTAGGGAAATGTCAATGGCAAGGGGATCATGTAACTCTTTGAGGTGATGCATTTGTTTGCTATTTTTGTTGTCAGTTTCCTGATTGCAAATTTTATTAGTTTCCTAGGGCAACTATAATAAATTACCACAAACTGATTGGCTTAAAGTAACAGAATTTTATGACGTCAGTTCTGGAGACTAGGAGTTCAAACTCAGTGTGTTCCAGGGTCATGCTTCCTCTGAGGTCTCTACGGGAGGATCCTTCCTTGCTTCTTCCAGTCTGTAATAGTCCTGGGTGTTTCTGGCTTTGGGGCAATATCCCTGCAGTCTCTGCCTCCATCTTCATATGGCCATCTTCCCTGCATCTGTGTCTTTTTCCAAAGTTCCCACTTCTTAAAGGAAGGGGAAAATGAAGGGGGGGGGGCATCAGAGGGGAGACAACCATGAGAGACTATGAATTCCGGGAAACAATCTGAGGGTTTCAGAAGGGAGGGGGGTGGGGGATGGGTTAGCCCGGTGATGGGTATTAAGGAGGGCAGGTATTGCATGGAGCACCGGGTGTTATACACAATGAATCATGGAACAGTACATCAAAAACTAATGGTGTACTGTATGGTGACTAACATAAAAAAAAAACATAAAACACTAGTCATATTGGAATTCCAATATGACCTCATATTAACTAATTACATCTGCAGTTACCCTATTTCCAAATAAGGTCACATCCTGAAGAAACAAATATTTCAACATATCTTTTTAGAATTTGACCAATATATGTTTATTTACATACTCAGAACTTATCAAATTGTATCCTTCAACATGTGTGGTTAATTGTATGTCAATTAAACCTCAATAATCTGTTCAAAGTTGCTGAAAAGAGAGTCCTATAAGCAATACACTACAGTAGGCCAAATTCTAGATCAGAACTTTTACAAAAAAAAAAAAAAAACCAGCATAATAAGAATAGGCTGTGTATCATATGAAGGAAATTGAAAGAAACATTCAAGACACCGGAGTCATCCCATTAGAAGTTCCCTCAGGAGAGAAGAGAATGCTGTCAGGAAGATGAAGCATCATGATTTTATCCACAGGGTGTCCATTACATGGGTGAAGTGTGGCAGGCTTACTGCTTAGAAGACATTCAGTTAAAAAGGGTCATAGGCAACACCAAGTTTTGAAAGTACAAAATAATAGCTATGTTTTCAAAGTTTAAAGGGTCCTTTAAATTTACAGAAATGTGTTTCAAATACCCACCCAGAGGAAGGAAATAGGAGCATTGGCATATTTAAGTATCTTTACAAATTAACATATTCAAATGTTAATTAAAATTCAAATAAATAGATTTAATAAGAAAATGTATATTTTAAAATAAGAGATTTAAGCACGGTGGCCATTGAAATAATTTTCATATAAATTTCTGAATACATTTTAGAAATTGGCAGAGTGAAATTTAAAATAGCTTTTATTTGATTCACAAATTGTATTTCTTTTAGTAGGGTACATTCGAAGACTAAAATATATTGTTGAATATGACTTAATTAGACAGTACCTGCAGTGATTTAGTACAATTTTTTTCTTACACTGGACATAGAAAAATAAGAAAAATCAAATATAATTATGTTTTCTGGTATACAAACCTATTCAAAACTGCATCTAGATTCATTTTCTAGAAACACTTGAAATAGGGGAAAGATTTCTTCTGAAAATTGCTGAATTTTTAAAATCATTATTAGCATTTCTGCCCATTAATAATTACCAAACCCTTTTTTTCCCTTCAAGACCTCCTCTGTTCTAATTTTATGATGTTACTCCTAAAATCTTTGTGTATCTACTAACCTAGTTCTTGGGCTGGTAGTGAATTTATTTTCTAATTACAGGTGGCCTGGTTTAGGTCAGACAGTGATGGGTCTCCACCTATATTTTGAGTCAGGAATGAAGTCTTATCATCCTGGTGTGCTAACATGGAGTACAGTGAGCTATCCAAAGATACACTTTTTTTCCTAAATGAATTGAAGCCAAGGGGATGAGTGTCTAGCTCTCATTTGGTTGGAGGTCTAGTGTGGAACCATGCTGAGCTGATCACTGAATGAGTCTTTGTGGAACATCCTTCCATGTGCCACTTTCACTGGACAAAAATCCCTTGGGGGTTACATGAGAATAAATGGAAAAAAGTATTTTACCTTTATTAGTCTTATGAGACTAAATTTTCGATTCAGCATCATTTTCTTTTCCTAGTTCTTCTAAACTTTAGTGATCATGAAAGTCAATTTGTTCCACTTCTCATTCATTTACCAATGGAAAACAATCCTTAGGGGCCCTTTTAAGATTACATTAAATGTAGTTATCTGGTTTCAAGTGAGTAAGACCCTAATTACTTTTGAAAGAAGGTGCCTGAATGATATACCTTCAACCTACATCCAATTTGTTTTACTCAGACAACCATCAAGGAAAACCTTCAGTGACAGAAATACAATGTGTAGTCTAATTTGGTATGGAATGAATATTTTCTGCAAGGCTAATTACAACCTCCTGGAAAAAAAGACTAATCTCTTGTCACTGACACAGTAGGTCAATAACTATATTTACATTCCCCATTGGCACCTGCTATGTTTTCTGGTAATCAACTCACCAGTAGATAGGACATACTTACCATGCAAAATGTGGTTTTAAATGTACTATTACATTTTATTTTTTTATTAAAACATTTTTAATTTAAATTCAATTAATTAACACGTAATGTATTATTTGTTTCAGGGATACAGTCTGTGATTCATCAGTCTTATATAATACCCAGTGCTCATTACAACACATACCCTCCCCAGTGTCCATCACGCATGTACTATTACCTTTTATTTATATCTATTTTTCAAAGCAAGCACATAAGCTAAACTACTTATTTTCATTCATTAATTATATTTAGGTACAGAGAACTCATGAATTCATCTAAACAAAACATAAATTACAACTAGCGCTAAGACTAAGCAAGTTTTATTGCAGCAAATACTGCTATAAAATCTGCAGTTTAGTGTGAAACTGTGATTAATGCCCATGTTTGCCAGGTAATACCTAGGGAAGTTGTTTGGTGGGGTTGTTTGTTTGTTTTTATTGACATTGGATTTCTAGTCCTTGTCTATGAGAAATTGAAAGATTTTTATATTTCTTTTATTTTTGCTTGTTTATATTCTTTTTACTTTTTCTGGTTTAGTCTCACAGACTGATTTGGTCTTACAGCCAGCAATCATGTGTGAATGTACGTCTGCATGATAGCAAAGGAGTGACTTTTCCTTCCTTTGAGTATTAACCTTAATGTGTCTTATTTTAGTTTTCGTTTTCCCTTGGGCAATGTTCTGAGTGCATACTTGACGTCTACAAATTCTCTTGCAAAACTACATGTGGCTCCTTTCAGATTGAGTCTTCCCCTCCCCACCCTCCCAAAGATAATTTCAAAAATTTGATCAGAAGTCATAAACTGGCAGCCTGTTAGCCAAATTCATTCAGCAGATGTATTTCTATTGCAATGACTGTTGTGAGTTGTATTGTTTTGTTTTTACCTCTGTAGTATTTTTTAATTGAATAACTTTTAAAAATCGGGAAATTTCATGTAACCTGGCTTTTGAAAATTGTGGGATTTGCCAACATGGAGTTCACTTTCTACAGGGAAGAAATCTTCTGGAGTCGAGTCCTTTTAGCCATGGCAAGTACACATCAGTTTACCATAGATTTCAACAATTATGATTTTTCTTATCTTGGCTCGTTTCATTCATGTATTACTTGCTTGGTCCAAGTAGCCATTTGAGAGTGTAATATGTGATTAATATGCATTCAAAGAGCATATATATTGGAGTACCATGCTTGTGCTTATGGCTACAGTTTGGCTTAGTTTCCACTAAATGACGTAGCTGCTTGACAGACAAAAGCAGTGCTCTGAGAAAGCGTCCTTTATATGGTCATAGTTTACTAAAATTCAAAGTGTTTTACCTATATAAAAATAGCTGTTTATTAAATATAAAGGCAAATATGGATAAAACATATATACATTTCCATTACAAGACAAAATGACGTTAAAGCAAAATGTGAGGGGCGCCTAACCCCGCAGTTGGTTAAGCATCTGACTGGCTCTGGGCACAATCTCTGAGTCCTGGGATCGAGCCCCCACATCAGGCTGCATGCTCGGTGGGGAGTCTGCTTCTCCCCCTCTCCCGTTGCCCCTCCTGCTCACTCTCTCTCTGTCTCTCAAATAGTCTTTTAAAAATAAAAGAAAGCAAGATGTGAAAATAAAAAGATATAAGTCTAGTTTTAACTTGCCCACTATGAGTGAAGTTTGTTTTTTCTTACTGGTTTATGAAGACAGATTTACTTTCAAGTACACCTTGGCTATATACAGCCCTGGGGCAAGTCTTGTCTCTCTCCCCTATGCAGTAGTTCTTCTGCTGTTAGCCAAGTGCCAGAACCCACCCACAGAGAGCACAGCAGTACCGGTATTACCTCTGAATCTCAGAACTGAGACCAAGTCCTCACTGAATCTGTAGGGACTGAGCTGTGTCTCATTCTTCTCCTGTCGTCTGACTCAGAAGCTGCCCTTCAGGGTGGTAGCTGAGCCCACTAAGGTTGGCATGTCATACCAAGTCCGCCATCTTCTTGCTGTCTCTCTCTCCAGCTTCTCTTTGTGCCTTATCCCAGTGCTCCGCTCTCTTTACCCTGAATGCTCACATGAAATCTAAACCCTTCCAACCCTACATCTTCCATTGTTACATTTCTAAGTAGCAAAGCATCAAAACACAGCTGTTTCTCGAGAAGTTTTTAATGATACTTTCCTGTATGCTTTAAACAGGATTAAACAGTGTTAAACAATTTTTTAAAATTCGGTGTAATTTTTTTTTTAAAGCATTTCCTACTTCATCTTTCCCATAGTGCTAAGGGATGTAGGGACACAGCTGCAATCTTCATTTGCTCCAGCTCTACCTTTGTTGTTATTGTTGGGTTTCCCCAGATGCCTCCTCCTGTCTACAGTGGCTCTCCCTACTACTTTTCATAATGAGTTTGGTTTTAGTATTCTCTGTAGGTGTCACCGATGTCCTAAGTGGCCTTGAGAAGAACTCCATGAAAGGAGAGGATGTCTGAAGTGGAGGAGAAAGGGACGCCATTGAAGTTAATCACACGTGATGGCGATTCAACCTTCCTGTAATTAGTATTAGTTGCTAGAATGAAGCTGAGAGTAGAGAGGAAGACAGTGATCCTTTCGTAAAATCACAATATAGGTAAAAATACAACTTTATTTCTATCAGGACAAGGTGTACGTAGAAACATCACATAATCCCTGATACTTCGTGTAGCTGATGAAGTGAAATATGCCTGATGTCAAATCACCACTTCAGCACATGTTTTCAATATGTTTTCATCTAGAACTTTTATTTCTTGAAATCGAGGTGTCAGGGAGTGGCCAAGCAGGATGATTAGCTCAGATCATTTAAGGAGTAGACCTTGGGCAACCTTGTTAACATTTTGAAGATAATTTTTTTTTAAATATAGCTTTATAATAATGTGGATTGAAATAATAGAAGCACTTCATTTTAAAAATCGAACATATCTGTACTTTAATGATTTTTCTTCAGTATTGCAAATTAAATTTTTATTTGTAGAATTTAGTAAAAGCAGAGTGGGGCATAGTACTTAAGCCTACAGTCTTATTCAAATTAAAATACCCAGATCTTTTAATTGATTATATCACTTAGAAAGGGTGTGATCTAATTAGTAACGTTGTTGTGCCTGGTTTTCTGATTTGAGAGATGGAAATGATAATAGTCATATATTAATACTAACTTAATGAAAAAAGAGGCCTTGCAGATGGGAAATACTCCTATCCATTTGACTAATGCCCTGATTTAGTTAATTCTAGGTCCTTCTTGCAATTAACAGATATTTACCAGCACGTAGGTGTTCTGGTGCCTGCTATGGAACGTGTACTGGGTAGACCTCCCATCTCTCCTCATGTGACTGCCTGGTAGGTGGCAGGGTAGAGGAGCCCCTTATTACTGGGCTGCAAAGAGGAGTTCATGGGGCATTTGGCGTTGACAAAGCAGTTACTAAGAATTTCTTATCTTCCAATCCCATGTCAGTTCCCACGGTTTATTGTCTCCGGTCAATATTATTTGCTGTGGATTAGGTACACGTGGCTTTTATTGTTTTGCTAGTAATGTGGACATTTTCCTTCTTTACACATTGGCAAATGTACATCATGTTCTGTTTCCTGATGGCCTCAAATGTCTCCACTAATTCCTTAATGTAAAAGTCAGCAGTGGGAACAAGGCTGACCACAGTACTATGTCAGGAGGAATCCTAAAATTCCTAAGAAAGATGACATAAAGGTATTGTAGCTTATTCAAGAAGAGCATGGGGATTGGAATTGTATCCCAGTTTGAACACGGAAGCTTCCATTGGGTGACTAGCTGGGCTTCTTTAAACAAATCAATCAAACTTATCTATGACTGATTTTTCTTGTTCTTAGAATAAAGCAAATCTGGACAGATTGAGAGTGATGTTGGATAGGCGAGGAAAGTTAATATATGAAAAGCACCTAGCAAAACACCTGGCATACAGCACTCATCCAAGGAATGATAACAAACCTTATCATCATCAAAATCATCTTGGGGATAAAGATCAACATTACAATGACTTGCAATTTTATGCCTTTTAAGGCCTGGCTTTTCAGAGATCCTGTTGCCCTGTTTCAAGTCTTTTATTTACAATATTAAAACAAGTGGTGTTTTGGGTTTTCTCTGTAGGAACCAGCTTTAAAAAGTGGTAACGAGATTGGTAGATCATAGGATGTGAAAGGGTGAGCCATCATTCTAAATGGTGTATCCACATTTCATCAAAAGAAATTGAGATGTAATGTTTTTCCTGCTTTAATCAATATAAATATCAAAGTCAATATTTGCATTCTTGAAATAGAAGCAGACAAAGGACCCTAACACTTCCCTGGTAAGGTGGCCATTAAGTTCCAGTTAGCCTGAAATAGGCCCAGATTATGTTTGTTTTCCTGGTATCCTTATTATCGGTGTCCCTTTTACTCTTAAAAGTTCAGTTTGGAAAATAGTATATAACTTACATGGTTGCAACATAAAATGGTAGACTTGTTAGGCTGTGGCAAATTTATGTAGCAAACTGAGAAAGGCACCTGACTGTCCAAATGTGATTTTTGAAATTCTGCTACCTACCTGTCTGACATGAGGACCTCCATAGTTCTCCTGGATCTAGTTGAAAAACTTTGTTATTCTGAGAACCTCCAACATAGGAGGAAGAACTGTAAACCTAAAAGGTGATGTCGTGATTGAGATCTAGTGGTTTTAGTGATTGACTAGGATTTAATGCTTTGATGGAGATCAGATTCCCATATGAAATAGTTTTTTTTGTAAACCACAGTAAAGTGCTCCATGCATATCCCACTTAAAACATATAAACTTGACTCAAAAAGAAATCAAGGTTATTTTATGAACTAATAATTGCTAAAATACTTCCCATTCTGATAGCCCTACTGCTGCATTTAATTGCCAAAGTACATGTTCTTGGGTACGCATGGACAGATTTTGATTTTTTTTTTTAATAAAAGATAATTATCCCAAAGTCACACAGAAAAGCATCTCTTTTATTTTAGACAGAGTCACAGTTTTAAAAAAATGAGTAGTTACATTCACATTCAATGTGTATTAACTTTTTAGAGACTCTTAATATGTTTGTATTTTCTTTCTATTCCTTCCAGGCAAACTCTTACCTTCACTACCTATCCACCTGTTCTCTAGCTAGTATTTTTATTTATTACTTACAGCTCTCTTACTTGATCCCAAAGAAAGATCAGATTTAATTGGGAAATTGAGCAGAAGAAATGCACTGGCTTAGAAGCAAGCAATGGATACTAGCCAACTTTAGGGAGTTAGGCGGCCTTTCGCTTACAAAAGTTGTGGCCAAGAGGCAGGTAAACTACTCCATCGTCATCGTCTAAGGAAGTACTGCCTAATAGGGTTCTTCTGTACTTGCAATTAACCATCTTGCTGTGGATCGAAGGTAGAGTCACTTTATGTCAAAGCTACACTCTGCTATGGAATGTTAAAGTGAAGTTCCATCACACTTACAGTATTAAATCCTGCACAGGATATGTCTGGGAGTTGTAGGTGCCAATCACCCACCCACTCTACCCCACACTCCTACCCACAGGGCTGCTCTCCTGCTTTTCCCACCTGGGTTGAAAGACCTACCAAATCATACTCATGGATAAACAATGCCATATACAATTACTCCTCAAAACTTTCTATTTTTCTGAAATATTTGATTTATTCCTTCTGTTGTTTAAAATCTTATCTCTGTATGTAATAATAAAAATAGAAGTAAAAGACAAGATTTTCCTTCATCTCCATTTATATGTTACTAACACTGGAAATTTGGTTCATTCAAAGCAATTCATTGTATAAAAAGGTATTTATTTGAAGTCTCTTATTTAGAGTCTTCCATATTGCTCCATGTGGGATAAATGTTCGAATTTTCCATTTTACTTTCCACGTTATTATAGGGACATCAATGAAATTGAAATCTTGGTTAAAAGTACATCATTTAAGTAAATTATAGGGACAAATGAACTTTTGGGTAGAATTACACATTTTAAGTAAGTGAATACAATTTACAATTGGTACGGGTGGACTGTTTAGATAACTACATTGGAATTTTAAAATCTGATTATCTTATTCATGTACAAACCCAACTCCTCTCTTTTATGTTGAGAATTCTTGGTATGCTTTGACTTGCTCTGGAGATTCACATGAAGTCCTTGGACTTTAAATAATTACTTCACTTATACTAACTCACGTATACTAACTGCAAGTCTATGTTGTAGTCTCTCCTGAAAGAGTTCTCTAAACCTTACAAAACGTTCTTTCTCTGATTTAACTACACAGAATTGCCTTACCGAGAAATGTGAGTATAGTTTTCTTTTAAAAAGGGAAAATCTTTTCTCACAAAAGAACAAAGCCGTGAATCTATAGAATATTCCTTCAAAATATTACTGTTATCCAACAGTATACTTGTATACTTTTTGGACTAAATGTATATATCAATATAAAAAGAGCATATAGGTTTATGTGTAGATACTCCCATTTAAGTCACTCAAAAAATACAGTTTCATGTCATGAAGAACATACGTAAGGCGTTTTCAACATATATGATTAATTACGAGGCTTTGAGTCCACAGATAGAAATATCACCAGAAAACTGTAAAATCTCAGTAAAGATACAAAACCACAAATGCTTTTACACCATCTACTTCATGAGAAGTAGCTTCTAGTTTCAGCTAGAATAAACATAAGAAAAATATTTTGACAAATAGAATTCTAATTCTGGTCAAAGGGATGTAAACTACATCTCCTACATCTTAATTATAGTTGGATCCTTTAGGGTAACTACTAGATGACTTGGAGGCTGTCAGTTTCTACTGGAAATGAGAACAAAGTATCTTTGTTTGTGTTAAAGATGTGGTTTTATCATTTAGAACCAGAAATAGCTTTAGAAACAATTAGGCCTGTTTTCCAATGCCTGTGCATTTGAATATTAACCATGCAAAAAGCAAAATGTTGACTATCTCAAACTCCAAAATTTAAATAGATTTTTTTCCAATAGGATAATTCAGTCATCTGCACGATACATTTTATATAAAACATACCACTAGTTAACTTATCAAGGCAAAGCTCAACTCAAATGCTATGGTGTTGGATTGGAGAAAGCTTTTTTAAAATGACAAAAAGCTCAAAAATATATAAATAGCTGTGTTTAATTACATTAAAGTAAAACTGCATATAAACTTCTACAAACAAAAGATAAAACTGGAAAAAATTATAATTCCTTTAACAGTTAAGGAATTCATATTCTTAACATGTCCAGCATCCATGTGAATCAGTTGGGAAAAGACCAATGTCCAATGAAGGATTGGGAAGATGACATGCATGTGGGGAAAAATCTCATCCTCACTTATACAAATTGAAACTCAGCTATGTAACATACCTATCATATTCCTATAGTTAAAAAAAAAATTACTGACACAATGTGTCAACGGGGTGTCAGGAAAGCATGCATTCTCATGCGTTGCTGGTGGAAATATAGATTAATACAATACAACAGGCAGTTTGGCAATATTTCTCAAAATTGAAATGTATAATTCATTTTGCTTAATAATTCCCCTTCTAGGAATTTATCCAGTGACATACATGCTATCTAAATGACATCTGTGCAAGATTTATTTGGAAATAACTTAAATGTCCAACTGGTCAAATAAATTATAACACATTTCTATAGCCATTAAAATAAGGAAGATCCTGTGCTGATACGGAACGAAGAGTGTGTGCATCCCCAGGTGTGTGTGTGTGCGTGCAAGCACACTTGTCCATGGAGCTAAGTGATAAAAGTTGAAACTAATTTGTAGGACAGAATCATTGTGTTAAAAATACAGGGCAGGGAAGCAAAAAGAAATCATGCTTCAATATCTTCGCTTGGGAGATATAATTGTTTGGCTGGGATACTTCTGGCAGCCAGAGACAGAAGGGAGATAGACTTTAAATTCTTGTGCTGTGTATCTTGAAATTTGTGCTGTGTCCGTATGTGTGTGTGTGTGTGTGTGTGTGTGTGTGTGTTAACTTTGATAGTATTTTGATATTTAAAAATATTTACTCAATGTTGTCTTTAGGAATTTGAATTATTCTTACTCTTCTAAATTTATTTTGTTGTGCACTAAAGAAAATCTGATGCATGCCCAACTAACAAATCTTATAAATCAAAGGGTGTCAAAATGTTCTTTATAGGCTCATAAGGCAGGGTTTTTTTCCCCTAAGACAATAACATGATGCCTAAAAAACTTAGTGAAACACAAGACATAGGGTGTATGACCCTGCTCTTCAACTTATTATATATATACCCATGGGAGGTCACTTAAGTTCCATTTCCTCATTGTTAAATAGCCAAAACTTGCTCTAACATACAATACTGTAAAAGTCCAAAGACATAACATATGTAAAATTGTTTTGTAATCAAACAAGGAATACAAGTGTAAATTATAGGAAAAGTAAATTTTTTCAGAAGGAAACCAAAATAAAGCATGTATTTAGGATACATCATCAGCAAAATCGGTACATTTTCCTATTTCCTTACTTTTGCCTCTAGGCACAGATATCCTCATCCCAGCCTGTATCAGATGAAAGTTTAACTGTACCTGCTTCTCTTTCTGTATCTATCAAGAACTGTTAATAATTTAATTGTGCCTTTGTGTTTCCTTCAAATCTCTCCAGACTGCCTCCTTTTGTATTAAAAAAAGCATAGTATTAAGGAGGCCACGTATTGCATGGAGCACTGGGCGTTACACGCAAACAATGAATCATGGAACACTACATCAAAAACTAATGATGTATTGTATGGTGACTAACATATAATAAAAAAATTAAAAAAAAAGAAATTAGGTGAGAGTAAGGAGATAAGGTATGTGTTTAACTAGAAACGTCAGAGGTCTTTGCAAACATGCAAAAGTCTCCTGTTGAATTTCAGTTTTTAGCATTTAAGTTCTTTTTTTTTTTTTTTTGAAGATTTTATTTATTCGACAGAGATAGAGACAGCCGGCGAGAGAGGGAACATAAGCAGGGGGAGTGGGAGAGGAAGAAGCAGGCTCCTAGAGGAGGAGCCTGATGTGGGGCTCGATCCCATAACGCCAGGATCCCGCCCTGAGCCGAAGGCAGACGCTTAACCGCTGTGCCACCCAGGCGCCCCTAGCATTTAACTTCTTAATGTGTATTCTTAGAGAAGAAAACTAATGAGTGAGGAGGAGGAAGAAAAGGAACAGGAGGAAATGTGTGTTTATTAGCTCCCCTGAATCCCAGATTAAGGGTATTAATGTACAAGGGGTATCAATGTATAAAATTTAAAAATAAATAAAGCATAGTAGGTTAATTTCTATACCCAAGTGAAATACATATCTACATGTTAATGATTGCGAGGTTAAATCCCTTAATAAGACATTTTATGGCTCTTTTCTGTAACTATGTCAGATTTCCAGGGGAGCTGTTTCAGGACAGGTTGGCCTTAAAGAATAAGGGAAGATGTGTGAGTACCTTAGTGGGCTGAAGAAGAACTTGACTCTTATGTAAAAGTAGTTAAGTCTGGAAATTGAAGCAACTGTAGGCATTTCATTTTTCTTAGATACAGAATGTTCTAGATGAATGTCAAATTTCTGAACGAAAATGACCTCGCCTGATGAAAGATTGAAACAATATCACCATTTAAGTGCAACATGATTTTTAATGTCTTTCATGAAAATCTCATTTTACTGGAAATGGCACTAGAGCTGTGAGAAAGCTACATACAGTATTTAAAATAAAATATCTAAGTGATCTTGCAATGTATTAGGACAAGTTTTAACATAAATTACACTATTAAAAAAACCTTTAGAATGTATTATCAGGCCTTCACTACCCCACTACAACGTCTGCTATTTTCAAGCAATTTCTCAGAATAATAAAACTTTTTGAGAAGAAGCAAGTTCATCATTGAAATAACTACAATAGAACTTTCTTTGGGTAGACAGAACAAATAATAGACCTGAGAACCAATTAAATATGATTGTTCAGGCACATTAATATTGGGGAATACTTACAAGTTTTCAATTTTCCCTTTCCGTGATTGGTAGCATTTATCTATTGAGTGGAGTTTTAGTTTGGGCAGAATGATTCCTGGGGAGGAGACCGATAATAGTCAAACGCAGGAGGACTTATAGGGCATTGGGATCCATCCAAACCGGCTTCCAAGAATGGAAAAGCAGGAACACTGAGATAAATACTCCCCCCCCCCCCACTTCAGGTACTGTTATGACGTAAGTTGGGTCCTAATTACAGCCACTGATTTCATTCAGTCTTACAGTGGAAACCTAACTACTTTTACAGTACCACATCAGAAAGTTTAGAGAGCAGAAGTATTTAATGCAACTTCATTTTAGCAATGGGGCGATAAAATTATTGTTTCCCTTGAAGGGAACTGGAAACTAGGAGAAGGGAAATTTAGTTATTATTTTTTTCATTGATAACATATGACACTATATCAGAAATAGAGCCCGAACTGGAGGAAATCACTTGGTTGCTGTAATAGTAGCTGATCACTGCACTTTTGATTATCAGTTTCTGAATCACAGATAGCTTGCTTACTTTGTTACTGTTGTCTTACTTGGTGTCTCCAGTCAGTGTCTAATCAATCTCTGACAATCCATTTTCTAGGTGATCCTTAGAACAACCAGCCATCTCAGCTTCATGAGTATTTCCCTTGTAAACATGGTTTGAAAGGAAAGAGTTGGCTTGGTGTTCAACAGAAACAAAAGTGTTATGTTTATTTTTGTCATAGAGCAAGTTCTTGCTATTCATGAAAGGTATGTCTTGAATTCACAAATACCGTTATTTTAGAGAGAGATGCTGAGTCAGTGGAATACTAGCATGAGTGACCAACATAATGAGTCCCTCCCACAGACCAGCCTTGCGGTTCGCATATCCGTAGGGTACTTACATACATTACCTCAAGAAACCCCTATAACAATCCTATATTGTAAATATTATTATCAATGTATTTTGTATCATAGACCTCGGTGTTGACTGTGAGAAGTACAAAAAGCATTTTAATTCCTAAAATCAAAATATATATAATAGATTCAGTAATCCTTTTTTATTAACTCTAAAAACGTTGTTCATCTTCTGAGTCATGAACTGTTTGAGAATCTGATGAACTAACATCATCAGATGATCAAGCATCCAGTGCCCATTACCTATAAATTATAAAGATCGATAAATATTCCCAAAGCTTTAAGATTGATATTTACATACATTTCATGGTTTCTAAGGTGACCCTAAGTCTTTGTTCTTCCACTAAATATTGGTGACATAAATGGCAGCAAATCACCCATAGTTTGTATCTGGATTTTTGAAATTATCACTCCCTGTTTCTGCCCCATTTTTTTCTAAATGCACTATCCTCCTACAGACAGCCATGCAGAGCACTCAGTGTCTGCCTATTTGAAGATGTAACACACTTTTCTCTGGTGTACATGCTGGCAAATGGAATCTTGCATCACAAAGTATGTGCATATTTAATTTCCCTAATTAATTTTCCTTCCAAACAGGTTGTATACCAATTTGCATTTTCATCTCCAGTTTAGGAATGCCCATTTCTTTATACTCTCACTTACACTTAAAATTATCCAACAATAAATAATATTTAGTTGATTTTTTTAAAAAAATCCCATTGCTGTTTTATGGTACAATCCTGATTATTAATGGGACTGCACATGTTTTCATAAGGATTTTTTCATAATTTTGTGTCCCATTGTATAGGTTTTTCTGTGAATTTGCTATTTGTATCTTTATCCATTTAACCTTATTTACTGTTTTGTCATTTCCTTATTAATTTGCTTGTCTTTGATTTCCTTTATGGTATCTTTTGTCATGCAGAAGACTGTAAAGAATGTTGAAAAGGCAGTTAACTTGTAGCATGAGCATACAAGTTAAGCATAATTCTTGATAGAAATACAACATGAGAAATCCAAGAGCCTGTCAAAACATTTCTTTATCTTCAATATTGGTGATAGTCAAAGGTTTCAGAAGATAACTCCTAAAAGAATACATGCATATATTCCTCCTTCTAAGTTCTAATCTTTCCAACTATCTTAGGTATAACATCAATCCTATGTGAATGAGAATAAAAAATAAAGAAATGTGGCTTGAAGAATGTTGAGTAATCTCTCATTTTAAAAATCTTACCTTCTGTCTTTCATTAAGTCTCTGATTCTAACATGTTTCACTAAATTTTCATTATTACATTATTTTCAATTTAAATAATCCTGACTGTGGTTGAATGGATTTTGATTGAAACACCAATTTCAAGGATCAGTGTTAAGGGGGATTTAAGTCTGGGGATGAGTATAATAGGAGAACAGAACATACATGAGAGCCTGTGGTCACAGTTGGTAACCATAAGAAAGTCCAAGGCAATGCAGAGAGTGACTTTGGTGTGTCTATGATGGTGTCTAAGGCATAAGCAAGGATATTGTCAACAGTGGGAAGTTTGGATTAGAGGGTGGCGATGAACTTCATGTAAATTGACAAGTGGGCTGGATGAGAAGTGATGAGAGCTTGAACTCATATCGAAAGAGTAGATCGAGGGAGGAGACAATAGTTTTAGTACACACTTAATAGAGGAATCCTCCTTCTACTTCCCCAGTGAGCCTGGCAGGGAAATGGGTCTTGGATAAGATAAAAAGTCCGAACAGGTCAGGTGGAGGAAGTTTCCTCCAGGGTTCTTTGTAACTGGGATAGGGTAACTTTTAGAGATATGTTCCTGGCTCAGCAGTAGACTCCTTTCTTAGTCTCACTTTGTGTGTTGGGGTGTGTGTGTAGGGGAGGCAGCATGATTTGAAAGTGTCTGATTGAAGAAGGGGAAGAAACAATGCTCTAGAATCCAGAAGTACTAACTCGGGTGTCGAGAAATAACGGCCAGTGATCAAGCAGTTAGGCAGATGTTTCCCTATCTTCTTATTTGTTTAGACTGAGGGTCACGCTCACTGCTCATTGACTAAATCCTTCTCACGGAAATTTTTTGTTTGGTCTGCACAAGACTTAACTATTTTAAGTCAACATATAAGAAATTGTACATGAGGATTCCTGGCTTCTGTGTAAGAACTGGAAGCTCTGGAAACCTGGTCCTCGTTCCCATGTGGCGGCAGGCAGTGGAGCTGAAGAATCGTTTCTTGATGGAATTTTAGTGCTCACTTCTTCATTCTCACCACACAGCTTGCTTCTTACGCATGACCTGTTCCACTGAGATTTGTGGTGTTCTTTCTCTCCTCTCCTCTCCTCTTTCTCTTCTCTCCCTTTCCACTCTCTTCTGTCCTCTCTTTCCCCTCCCCTCCCCTTCTCATCTCTTCTTATCTCATCTGCCTGATTTCAGTAAGCAGTTTGGAGACTTCAGGATAAGATAAGGCTCAGCGTTAATCTTTGGGACATAGAGGAGTGTGTGTGTGTGTGTGTGTGTGTGTAAATATATATGCATGTACATCTGATTCAACCGTTACCAATAAATAAAAGATAAAGGTCTGTAACTTACCCTTATACTCAAAGAGAAGCCTTTCATGCCTTAGATGCTTCTGTGAAATTAGCAGTGTCAAACCCATCGCCTCACGGCTAATATTATTTGGAGGTACGCGAAGGACCAGAGATAACCACAAAATGACCCACTAGGAGCCTGCACCACAACTGCCACCAGAGGGTCCTTCTAGACTGATAATGCAGACCTAGTGTTACATCCTAAAGACAAGAGGGATTTGTGTCAGGGAAGGTCTAACCTCGCTAGTAAGGAGGAGATTGTGCTAATGGTGGCTGGAGATTCTAAGGCAGAAGTTAGAAGTAAGCACTCTCAAAGGCAGGGGACTTGAGGATAGGAATTTTCAGGATTTACTGAAAGACTCTCTGGAAGGTGTTAACTCTTCACGTGTGTTATCCTTGAACTTTGGCAAAAGTTCTGTACTGTGTACAGTTCTGTGTGTTTTAATTTAATAAATTAGTTTTGGTATTTTTATGTGCTTATTGTACAGGCATGGCAGCATTGTTGGCACACATATTTTAGTTAAGCCCCCTCAAGGATGTTTTCGTCCTTGTTTGTATTCCATGGTGTGCTATGGATGTGCTATAATTTAAGTAACCCATGTTTTCTCGCCTTTTCTTAAACAGTGTGGGAATGGAGAACAAAAACATCTTTTGTTGGTACTATGCCACTCCCGGAAAATGGACATTTTTGTAAGACAGCCTACTGTAAAAGGACATGCTTCTTATAGTGTGTGTGACAGTGATCCAGTGGCTCACGCTATTCGAGCCCCTTCCTGGTTACTCTCAGAGCTACCTTATCTATGGCACAGAGATTGGAAAATGCTGCATCTGTGTATAATTTTCTTTTCCTAACATGACCCTTTCAAAAATTGTTATATCCTTGATAGTCTGCAAGGTTGTGTTGTGAGAGACAAAATACCCAGCTAGGAAAAGACACGTGTTCCACTCTGACAGCCATATCTGTTTTTGTGTTACGTTGACTTACCTTCCTGGTGGAGAGTCCATTCTCATCTGATTCTCTGAGTACATTCTGTTATCCGTATTGATAGAACTACATAACTGGACCAACGTGGAAGCAAAGGAAAAAAGTGTTCTGGAACCACCCTGAGGTTCCAGGCTGTGAAGATGTGCACATTCGATGTGCCACTCCAGCTTTTCTCCTGAGTGGAGCAGATTTCAGGATTCACCCAGTTGTTTAGGCCACGAGCCAGGCAAGATCATGGCATCGCACAAGGGGAGCACTGATCTTAGTTACACATTGGACATGTTCCTACACTTTCTCCACATAGAATATTTTGGGACTGCTCTGGGCAAAGTTTAAGACATGAGAGTTGTTATTATAATTGTTCTTATTGTTTTATTTATTTATTTATTTATTTATTTATTTATTTATTTTATTCCTCTGCCCATTTCTGTGTTTATTTATGTCCTGGTATCACCTTTTTCATTCTCCCCTGACTTCTATGTTTCATGTTTCCTGTTGGCTACTAAAATTTACCAGGCCTCTCTTCTCTGAAAAATATCCCAGTGCTCCAAATTCATTTCTGCTTTCCACCAAAAATTACCTCTTTTTTTTTTTTTTGATCAATCACAGCAAAGAGGGAGACTTTCTGGAAGTTGGAATGGCTACCATACCTTGCTTAAGCTTCCTGGAAATACTTGAGCTTAACCACATAAGCGAATGTCATTTTGGGTGAAATCTCAGGCAGAATGACAGAGCAAGGGGTGTTAGCCACTGGGGCGAGATATTTGCCAGCCTCGGGGAAGCCTTCCCACACTCTTTAATGGACCCCAGCTGAAGATCTGTTTCTGGCTCGGCCGACTCCTACTTCCATCAGTGTCTTGACCTAGCAGTGAAGAGAGAAAACCAATACTGCTGTTATACGTTACAAACTGAGCGAACTAATATGTTTTCAAGGGCACATTTTCCAATTTCCAAATTATGCTGGCACTTCATTTATCACTCTTAGTTCTCACTGAGTTCTTAGCATTCTGCTTTCAATTGGTGTCTTGACAAGAGAGTAGAAATTAAAGCACAACACTGTAAACATTGTCTCTGACAGCAACTCAGGGAAACATTCGGTAGCAGGAGGGTAAAAAATCTGTATCTTCTGATTATTTGCACATTTAGACTATACACGTTATTCAAGTTTTCACTTTGGATAAGTAATTGAGAATTATTGACATTTGATCCTTTTAATATTAAATATAATCTTTTGTGGCCTAAATGTCTCAAGATGTGTATGAAGTGTTAAAGCAATGATATAATAAGTTGAAATGATTTGTATATTCAAAAAAGCTAGAATTACTAGTGAAAATTACAGTGTAATTAGAAAAATGTGTTATCAATGTGTGAGGCCAAATTTTATCAACAGACCTAGAAAATAGTTCTAATAACAATGTAAATGAATTGTAGTGAAAACATTGACCTTGTCTGAAAAATAGGGAGCATGTGTGAAGCATATGTGTATGAGAAATGTGTAAGAAATATTAAGGAAGTTATTTTGACTACAAAACTTGAAAATATCTAACATTATGGATTCCTATATTTTTGTAGCATTTTCAGAGGAATAGATATAGTATTCATGTAAAATTGGTTCTTTCCGTAATCTTAAAAGCCTGCCAGTTAGTAAATACTACTTTTCCTATTAAGTTTGAATGAATTTTGTTACCCCTATCTTTCTGACTCTTTCAGAAATGTCACTCCCTACAGTGAATCATTACCGAACCCCTTGCACATGTTTTCCAAAACCACTTTCAAAACTACCATCTCCTTTTTATACATTTACACAAGAGATACATAGTAGGGTATGTTTTGTCATTTTACAGATAAGGACATTGATGCCCAAAGAGGTTATGTGTCTTGCCTGAAACCCGGAAATTGGTATCTGAACCTCATTTTCTCTTTTCTAATTGACTAAAATGTCTGTGTTCTATTGCTTTCTAGAATAACAGTCTGATCATATACATATAGTGTTACAGCGATGAGATCATAAGTTTACATATATCTGTGTATGTATATAAATGTGTATGTGTGTGTATCTACATAAACGGCCTTCATCGTGATGCTGAGACATACCACCGAAGGAGAGCGGTATCACATTTCAGTTTCGGAAGATCATAAATCCATAATATGATTCAAATGATGGTGTTTTTATGAGTAGGCACTAGTTAAAATAGTTTAGATTTGTATGCAATCACGTCTCTCTCCTTTTGCATTTTTCATGCATGCCTCTTAGATCTATATTTCCCTCAGACAATTCACTTTTCAGATAACATGTCTGTTTCCACAATACACACTTTACATTTTCTTAGCCTCCGTTTACCTCTCTTTTCATGTTATCATTTCTTCAAATCAGTAAGATCAAATATCTAAGCCTTTGTTTTCATGTGTCTTTCAGCACAAAAATGTAAATGTGTTCACAGGTATGGAATACTATGGGACTTTTCAGATAGTGTTTAGTCACATTTGGATGATTGAAGATAAATGTTTTAATAAAACAATCTGGGAACTTGAGATGATGGGTAGAGAATCTGTGCTTAAGAGATAAATACAGGGGCACCTGGGTGGCTCAGTCGTTGAGTGCCTGCCTTCAGCTCAGGGCATGATCCTGGGGTCCTGGGATCAAGCCCCACATCAGGCTCCTCCACTGGGAGCCTGCTTCTTCCTCTCCTACTCCCCCTGCTTGTGTTCCCTCTCTCGCTGGCTGTCTCTCTCTCTGTCAAATAAATAAAAATAAAAAACCTTTAAAAAAATAAATACAATATTGTTACAAATAATACAAGGAGATCTATAAATAAATGGCTCCTCAGACTAACAGAATATTTTGAAAGTAACATCTGTAAAGTCTATTACAAAACAATAGTCATAACAGAATAAGTTGAGAAGTAAGTTTATTTTATGTTTTTTTTTCTTTCTTTTCCATCACTACCACAGGGTAAGACAATATCATTTCTTATCTGAACTGGTCTAATTCCATTATTCCCTCTAAAACATTCGTTATACTTGAGCCAGGATGATCTTTCCAAACTGAAATGTGATTATATCACTCTCCTTCAGTGATCTATCTCAACATCAAGATGAAGACCAAACTCCATTTTAAGTCTGATTTAATATGACTTTAAACCTCTGTTGTAACATATTCCTACTGTCCATGTAGACCTGTCTTCTCCTGACTGGCACACTCTCTCTATTCTAGGACGTCATGCCTAATTAGGTCCTATTTGAATATCGCTTGTTAACAACTTTCCTGAATGGGTGTAAGGTGTGCCAGTGGTATCCTGAATAAATCCCTATACTGATAGTTTATCTCACAAATTAGAATTACTTAGGTATTTTTGTTCCCACTTGGCTCTAGGCTCCTTGTTATTACACAGTGAAATTTGTTCATCAGTATATCTTATGATCTAAGAAATATAGGTTTAATAAACATGCCATTGATTAATGTTTATAGTTACATTTTATCTCACAATATTATGAACTGTGAATATGTTGGCAAATACAGTTGTTATTCAGCATTGTAAATATTGCATGTAGTGAGTGAACATGGTCACTTCTGTCTAGTTAAATTTGTATGTATTTATACATATTAAGTTGTAGATGCATACGGACTCTTGACTTTAAATCTATGCTATAGACTTTACATTTTTAGAGTTATTTTAGTTTTGATTATGACATAGAAGATACTAAAAACCAAAGGAAATATTACACGAATTAATGAAACGATACAGTGTAATAATATGAGGCAACATATTTTAAAATAGGCATTTATGACTTAATAATAGCATTCCCGATCAGCTTTCTGTCAGAGTTAAAGTGGAACTGGTATAATAATAGGCCTACTTTATAGAAAAGCATTGATAAAGAATTTTCGTGGTTGATGATAAACTTGAGCTGGCTTCCTACAAAACAAATTATTCAGCTATACAGTGACTTTCCCAAAGAGCACATTTGCATGATCTTCAAGTTCACTGCTGGAGAGACTCTAAATAATAATCAGGCCATAAAGCCAGAGAAAGGCATTTTAGATTGCCATATAATTTGCACTGAGAACTTTTGAGAATTCCAATGGAGGCTGAACATTAGTAATCCTTCTTGGATAATAATGGAAATAATCAGGAAGGCTTCAAACAGCCTGTCTCTGTAAAAGCTTAGTGTCCTAAATGTGAGAGAGCAAGAACATTGAAAGTTGTTTAATGGCTTTTTGAACAGATCTAATCAGGCATGTTTTACCCTCTGACACAAATTGGGTGTTGGCTGATGAAAATTGAAGCTACTGTTGCAAGGAACATTCAGATTCTTGCATACTTTTTACCTGCTTGAACAAACCGTAGAGGAAAGTAATGATATACCTGCCTTAAATCACTTGGCCTTTCAAATTTGATATGCATTTAGAAGCAAACTGGAAATCTTTTCAAAGTGAGCAAAAAGAAAATATTTCAAATGTCCCTACATATTACTTTTATAACTCTTTCATAAGCCACTTACATAGTCAAGGCAGAATCTTAATTATACTAGAAAAATTAAGATAATTAAATAGAAGTGAACCTAAAATCTGTTTCTGAGATCTACTTTTATATCTTCCATTGAATTATTGTGTATCTTTGGGATACTTTCAACTAAACATGTTTACAGAATTTCCATGTTATTCTACTCCAAGATAGTATTTATCATCATTCAGAAGAACAAAGTCAACTTGAGTTAATGTAGGGAAGTCACCTATTCCAAAATTTGCTTATTTGTTTTCATACTATTGACAACTTTAG
Source organism: Ursus arctos (assembly GCF_023065955.2). NCBI lineage: Eukaryota > Metazoa > Chordata > Mammalia > Carnivora > Ursidae > Ursus > Ursus arctos. The sequence continues at coordinate 72,932,551 of NW_026622775.1, read as the reverse complement.
AAGTGTGCTCTTGGTTTGTGAAAAAGACAGAAATAATATCAATATTAACTCATACTTGACATAACTCATACCCAATCCAGAAATCTTACAGAGAGCATGAAATAACCTGGAAAGGGACCATTTCTGAGCATTGTGGTTGTTCTGGAACTTAAATAGTATTTTGAAAAGTGTTGCTAACATTAATTAATGCTTCATTTTACACATTTAGGAGTTCAGATCTATGAGAAGGACAAATTTTAAAGTCTTAAGAGAGCTACCCATTTCAACTAATCTATGCTAGATATTTGACTACTATACTTCAAGCTGTCTAATAAATTTGGATGATATGTTGTATGTTCAAATTTATTACAAACATTAAAAAGTTGTGGACACCACTCACACAAACTAACTCAAAATGTATCAAAGACTTAAATGTAAGATCTGAAACCATAAAACTTCTAGAAGAAAACAGGAAAAAAAGCTCCTGGACATGGATCTTGGCAATAATTTTTTTTGGATATGGTAGCAAAAGCATAAGCAACAAAATAAAAAATAAGGAAGTGGGACTACATCAAATTAAAAAGCTTCCACACTGGGGTGCCTGGGTGGCTCAGTTGGTTAAGCAGCCAGCTCTTAGTTTCGGCTTGGGTCATGAACTCAGGGTCTTGGGATCTGCTCCATGCTCAGTGGGGAGTCTGCTTGAGGACTCTCTCTCTCCCTCCACCCCCTCCCACACTCGGGGTCATGCTCTCTCTTTCTCTAAAATAAATATTTAAAAATAAATAAATAGAAATGAAAAGTTTCCATACAGCAAAAGAAATGATCAACAAAATGAAAAGGCGGTCTGCAGAATGGGGGAAAATATTTACAAATTATATCCAAAGTATATAAAGAACTCATACAATTCAATAATAACAAAAATCCTCCAATTAAAAAAGGGCCAAAGACCTACATAGACTTTTTTTTCCAAAGAAGACATTCAGATGGCCATAGACACATGCAAAGGTGCTCAACATCACTCCTTATGAGGGACAAACAAATCAAACCCACAGTGAACTATCTTCTCATACTTGTTAGAATGGCCATCATCAGAAAGATGAGTAACAAAGGCTGGTGAAGATGTGGAAAGAAGGCAACCTCTGTGCACTGTTGGTGGGAATGTAAACTGGTGCAGGCACTGGAACACAGTATGGATGTCCTCAGAAAATCAAAACTAGAACTACCATGTGATCCAGAAATCCCAGTTGTCGGTATACATCTGAAGGAAATGACATCACTGTAGAAGCGATATCTGCCTCATGTTCATTGCAGCATTGTTTGTAACAGCCAAGACATGGAAATAATGGAAGTGTCCATCAGAGGTGAATGGATGAGCAAAATCTGGAAAATGTACACACACATACACACACACACACACACGGAATATTCAGCCATAAAGAAGAAAATCCTGCCATTTGTGGCAACATAGGTGAATATTGAGAGCATTATGCCAAGTGAAATAAGTCAGAGAAAGACAAATACTATATGATGTCATTTACTCGTGGAATCTAAAACAACAGCAAAAAACAACAACAACAACAACAAAAAAAAACAAAACAAAACAGAGAAAGATCAGATTTGCTGTTACCAGAGGTGGGGATGGGGGGGGTTTGGAATGAGGAGAATTGGAGGAAGTTAATGAAAAGAAACAAACTTCCAGCTATAAGATAAATAAATACTAGGAATGTAACATATACAACATGATGACTATAGCTAATACTGCTGTACGGTATATTTGAAAGCTGCTAAAAGACTAGATTCTTAAAGACCCCATCACAAGGATAAAAACATTTTTTCTTTTCTTTGTGTATCTATGTGAGCTGATGTTAACTAAGCTTTATGTGTTAATCATTTTGTAATATATGTGGGTCAAGTCATTATGTAATTTATACGGTTCTGTATGCCAATTATCTTGATAAAACTAAAAAAAAATCAAATTTGTGGAAATGGCTTTCTATGTGCTCTAAAAACTAAGATGTTTTTGTAGAATCACCTCAGTAATTTTCAGCAAGACACTTACTGGAAATATTCAGGTTGAGAGTTATCTTTATGCTTTTTCTGATAAATAATAGTTTGTCTTTGAGCACATCTTTCTTTTCTTCCTTCTGAAAATTATAGGCAGAAAGATGAATAATTGATTTTTAATAGACTCTGTGTGCATGTACATGTGTGTAAATTTTAGTAACATCTGGTTTTAGTTTCTAGGCAAAAGCTAATACTGGTGAAATCAGTAAGTGATACAGTGGTGTTCCTATCTGACATGGCATGTCAATGGAAAGCTTATTGGATTAAGCAACTCTTCATGGAAATACACACATCATTGTAAATCTACTTAAGGAAAAGATAGTGAAAGTAGAAATTCTTATCATATTTCCCATAAAAACCAGTTCTCAATTTACACTTGCCATGTTGCTAATGGGTCTTGGGAAATCTTAAAATTGAAATGAAATATTTACTTCATTTTTCTATTTGTTGTTATTTTAACAAATTTTAAGTTTTACGTGGTGCTTTATCTTCCTCTTAAATGTGACTTCTTCATGGCCTCTCTGTTAAATTTCATTGTTTAAGATTGCCTTTTAGCCCAATTTTAAGAGTTGTTGTTATTTTGTAAGCTATCCTTTGCCTTTCTGATGCTACTAAGTATCTTCGGAATATCAGAAAAATGTCCTTCTTTAGCTTTTGAGTTATACTCACTTGAACAAAAAGCCAAACAAAAGAATTTCAGAAGCATAGAAATACACCTTAAATTATTATGCTGTTTTCAAGTTATAATAAACTTCCTTAACAGATTTAAAATTTCACCATCGGGATGACTCTTTTGAGCAAGTAAGAGGTTTTATAGCCAGAATGCTATTATTCAAGTATTATTGATAATATATATAGGAACATCTTTATAAACTCTCAACCAAGATAGCCTAGTCCAACTGTGGGCAAGTCTAAGAACTAGAAAGCTTTTTGATATTTTGAACCTACTCTTAAATTTTTCATTTTCTTTCAGAACTCTGTCATTCTCTTCACTCTTCTTTCTGTATTCTAGTGTGTTTGATTTTGACTACTGTCCAATTTCCTTATTCCTCTGTCACTATCTTGAAACTTTGTTCAGTACACACTGACATCATTTTTCACTCATCAGTATTCTTCCTTCTGAAATTTGTCCTTCTCCCATCAATATCCAAACAGAACTCTCTAGAACCAAACCTAAACTTAACATCTTATATAAAAATTAACTCAAAATGGATCATAGATCTAAATGAGACATTTAAAAAAACCCTATAAAACTTCTAGAAGAAAACACAGGAAAAATTTTTCCTTTGCTTAGGTTAGACAAGGAGCTCTTAGACATGACACCAAAGGTATAATCCATAAAAGAAATAAAATAATATAGACCATCAAACTTAAAAACTTTTGCTCTGTTGTGTGATCCCTATTAAGAGGATCAAGGTCTATTTAGAGTATCAAGTTTGTCATTGACACATATTATCAAATCACATATCTGAGAAACAATTTTTATCCAGAATATATAAAGAATTCTCTAATCTCAGCAATTAAAAAAAATCAGAAAATAGGCAAATCATTTTAACAGATATTTCTCCCAAAAGGGTATAGAGATGGCAAATACACACGAGAGAAAAGATGTTCACCATCATTAGTCATTAGGGAAATGCAAACTAAAGCTACAGTAAGATACCATTGCATACCTATTAAAACGGCAAAAAAATTAAAAAATACAGTATCAAGTGTTGACAAGGATAGAGGGCAACTGGATTTCTCAAACATTGTTGATGAAAACGTAAAATGTCATAGCCATTCTGGAAAGCAGCTCAGCTGTTTCTTAAAGTTAACAGCCACGATACAGCCCAGCCCTCCTGGGTTTCTATCCTAGTGAACTAAAGTATGTTCACAGTCACTTTATAGTAGCCAAAAGCTGGAAAGCACCCAAAATTCAACTGGTGAATAAAGTGTGATACAACAAATACAAAGAAACAAACTAATGATACAAAAAATGATTTAGAAGGATGTCAAGGATTTATGCTGAGTGCAAAAGCCAATCTGAAAAAATTGGATATCATATGATTCTGTTTCTATAACATTCTTGAAATGACAAAATCATAGTGATAAGTAGTCAGTTGCTGCCGGAGGTTAGGGTTGGGGAGGAGGACAGAACTGTTAATGGGTAACATAAGGGAGTGTCTTTGTGCCGATGGAGCCGTTCTGTACCCTAATGGTAATATGTACCATGTGGTGATGCTTCAACAAATTTACACTTGGTATAAAATTTCAAAGAACTATACACATAAAAGAGAGCAAAAGAAGAGTGCATTTAAAATCTATATAAAGTATATTTGCAAGTTAAGGGTATTGTGCCAATGTTGGGGCACCCGGGTGGCTCAGTTGGTTAAGTGTCTTGCTCTTGATTTAGGCTGAGGTCGTGATCTCAGCGTCATAAGATCAAGCCCCGCATTGGGCTCCACTCTGGGGGTGGAGCCTGCTTGAGATTCTCTCTCTCTCCTTCTCTCTCTCTGCCCCTCCCCCAACTCGTGCATGTGCACTCTCTCTGAAAAGAAAAATTAAAAAAAAAAAAAGAGTATTGTACCAATGTGAGATTCCTGCTTTTGACCATGTACTGTGGTTATGGAAGATATGATCATTGGGTGAAGCTGCTTTAAAATATACCAGAATGATCATTACTATTTTGAAACTTCAGGAAGGCAACATATTTCAAAATAAAAAGTTGCAATTAAAAGAAAGAAGAGGGAATTGGGTATTTAGGGACAATTAGAAGTCTGTCACACTCAATAAAAAGATTTAACGTCTTGAACAGGATTACAGTTTTTAAATTTCATTATTTTCCTAACACTATCATAGCTTAAGCAAAACCGCATTTAATAACATATGAATCTAGAAGAGAACCAGGTGATTTAAAATTAAATTTCCAGCTAAACATCTTAGGATGTTAAACCATAGTTATATTCTTAAATTTCATTCTTAAAATTATTAATGTCAATTAAAACCAATATATTAAATTACTTTGTTTATGACAAAAGTAACACTTCTTAAGAAAAATCAGTTAAAAACTTCAGTATGCTTTTATTAATTACTTGAATAATAAAGTTTCAGGGAGATCACTTAGGTTCTAATTTATCATATTAGTCCTTATCAACAAAGATTTTCAAAGAAAGAAAAAATCTATATCTAATTTATATTTAACTTCAATTAAATTCCTCCATATAACCTTCTGTGAAGTTAAATCTTTTTTTTTTTTAATTTCCAGACAATTGGATGAATTTGGGCATTAAATCCTGACCTTTGGTCCTTAGATATACTTCACATGCTTCAAGTATGATTGATTGCTTGAGTCCAATTATTTCTCCAGTGCCTGTGGGATTCTTAAAAACCCCTAACATTTGCAGGAAATGACCTTTATCGTACCCCATCATGCAACAGCTGTCAGAGATGTTTCTGCTGCCCATTCTCTGTCATACAGAGATAGGGTTTCTTCAGTAAGACCTCTGTTGTTGGGCCAGTAAAACTGCAGAGCTTCATTTTCTAAGACTCTTTTGACATTGAGGAAGATACCAGGTGACAATTACAAAGATAAATGTTAGTGATTACCACATGAGACTTATATATGGTCCATGTCCTGCAGCAATGGAGATAATTGGAAGCTATGGAAATACTACAAATCCTAAACTTTTGCCATGTTAAGAATAAATATTTGGGTTGAAACCAGGAAAAAATTTAGTTGTCAATTACTTGGCATTAGGCTGAAAATTCTCCTTGCTCATAAACTCTTATGAATGCAATTAAGTGCCCCAGGAAGCTGGCACCTTGTCTGGGGGCTTGGTTGGAATTAAGTTGATAATCAGAATCATCAGAGGAGTCCCAAGAGAAAAGGGATTGACTGAACTGTTGTGGTTATTTTTCCCTAGAATGTGAAATCTTTTAGATCAAACTATTCAGTTTCAACTCAAGGTAGGAAATAATAGCCTAGGTGATTATGTGCTGTGCCATTTTTTAAAATATTGATTCTTTCTTTAATACCACTGGTTTTTCTCAAGCACTTGGTGTTTCCTGGCCAGTTGGTCACATTTACTACCAGGTGATTAAAATCTACAGTATATGCAACTGGTAGAGGTTTCCTTGGCTACTGTTAGAGGTTGGCTTCCTCACAGGACTTTCCCAGAATGAGGACCATGGTAGCCGCTCTCTGTAAATGAGCAGGGGTAATCATAGTGGTCTCAACTATAAGGTGACTGGCTGAAGAGCAGACAGGGTATTGGGAGTCCATGTAGTTCCCAATTTAAATAATGAATTTCCCTCTAAGGTTAAAAGGCTTTAGTGTATTTCCTCTTTAAAGAAAGTTGCTCTTCACATTTTCCTTTTTTCCTCCTCCTTGGTGAAAAAGCAGAGGGGGGGGAGCAGAGGAAACTGCAAAGAATAAAATAGGACAATAAGAATGTGCAAAGGTTAAAAGAAGAAAAAGTTAAATTATAACAATCTTAGTGTTGTCTCTGTGCAGCTCTTATGCTTTGCATGGTTTTATTTATGTTTGCACTGTTGGTCTGCATTTGTATTCACTCTTAGTTTTGGCTTATAGCTTTTCTGTTACACTCACAGGGTCTTGTGGTTGGCAAACCACCCACACTTAACGTACTCCCAAACACACATGGTGCACATGTGAATCTGCACATGTACTCAGAGGAAGAGAGAGAAAGGGGAGACAAGTGATGAAAACAAAAGCAAAAACAAAAAGCAGTGAAACAGAAAAAAGCATTTAGCTAAGTAGAAGTAAAGAAGAAAAATGAAGCCTATATGGAAGAAAGAGATAGAGATTATTCTATGGAGGATTTGTGGCTCTGATTCATCTTCCAAAGATTGAAGAAAAGGATTTGAACTCAGATTTCTGCCACTGAAGCCTATACTCTAATAGCTGTCGTATTCTAGCATTACATTTAATATTTTTATTTATTTAGTAATTTTTACGCATGAAGTCCTGTTAAGTTCTATAAGAAGGAAAAATGCAATGAAGACACATCCCTGCCTTCCAAAAACTTAACTTGCTATTCCCTGAAGACCTAACTAAATAGAAAAATTTTAAGGATATTTAATTACCATTTACCAACATATATTGAGTGCCTTTTGTGCATTACACACTGTACAAGGCAATAGAAATACAAATAATAATAGATGATAAACAGGTAGCAGAATATAATCTTTGTCCTCAAATAATGTACAATATGGCTAGAGAATAGATTAGATTATAGAATGAGGAATGAGAACTCAGAAGAGTGAACCTAACCCAGTTGGGGTGGGACCCGGGGAGAATGGGGTATGGCTTTCTTTTAGAAGAGTTGATCCCAGCAAGGTTCGTAGGATGATAACAGCATTGCAGAGAGAAAGGGTGGAAATTACAAAAACGTAGAGAAAATACAGTACAGCAGAGGCACTGAAAGGTGTTTAATGTTGCTCAGGGTAGTTCCAAAAATGATTTGAAAAAAGCATGTTGGAAATGAAGTCAAGGGCCAATCTTGGACCCCCTTGCAAGACTTGCAAAGATTTAAGGCTTAACCTCTACCTAATTAGAGAGCCTTTGAAGGCATTTAAAAAGTTAAAATGTCCATGCTACCTAGAGCAATCTACACTTTCAATGCTATCCCAGTCAAAATACCGAGGACATTTTTCAAAGAACTGGAACAAATAGTCCTTAAATTTGTATGGAACCAGAAAAGACCCCGAATCTCCAAGGAACTGTTGAAAAGGAAAAACAAAGCTGGGGGCATCACAATGCCGGATTTTGAGCTGTACTACAAAGCTGTGATCACAAAGACAGCATGGTACTGGCACAAAAACAGACACATAGACCAATGGAACAGAATAGAGAGCCCAGAAATGGACCCTCAGCTCTTTGGGCAACTAATATTTGATAAAGCAGGAAAAAACATCCGGTGGGAAAAAGTCTCTTCAATAAATGGTGCTGGGAAAATTGGACAGCTACATGCAAAAGAATGAAACTTGACCACTCTCTCACACCATACACAAAAATAAACTCCAAATGGATGAAAGACCTCGATGTGAGACAGGAATCCATCAAAATCCTAGAGGAGAACATAGGCAGCAACCTCTACGACATCGGCCAAAGCAACCTTTTTCATGATACATCCCCAAAGGCAAGAGAAACAAAAGACAAAATGAATTTATGGGACTTCATCAAGATTAAAAGTTTCTGCACAGCCAAGGAAACAGTCAGAAAAACTAAGAGGCAGCCCACGGAATGGGAGAAGATATTTGCAAATGACACTACAGATAAAGGACTGGTATCCAAGATCGACAAAGAACTTCTCAAACTCAATACACGAGAAACAAATAAACAAATCAAAAAATGGGCAGAAGATATGAACAGACACTCTTCCAATGAAGACATAAAATGGCTAACAGACACATGAAAAAATGTTCAAAATCATTAGCCATCAAGGAAATTCAAATCAAAACCACACTGAGATACCACCTTAAGCCAGTTAGAATGGCAAAAATAGGAGAGTTAAGATGGTGGAGGAGTAGGGGACCCCTTTTTCACAGGTCCCCTGAGTCGAGCTGGATAGGTACCAGACCAGCCTAAACAACCACGGAATCAGCCTGAGACGCAGGATGATGCATCTGGATCTCTACAAATGAACATCTCCAGCGCTGAGTATTGAGGTACGAAGAGGGGAGCTGTAAACCGTGCACGGATATCGGAAGATAAACGGAAGGGGGAGGGAGCTGCCGCGTTTGGGCGCCGGGAAGCGGCAGCCACCTGCACGGGGGAGCGGGCGGACTCACAGAGGGCACCCGCGAGAGAGCGGACTGAGACCGGTGAGCCGTGAACGCTCGCGCCACCAGGCATCTCCCGGAACACCGGAATCCCGGTGTGCTCATGGGATCCAGACTGAGACCGGGAACTCCCGGAGCGCGCACGCGGGGCGGCTGGCGGCTGGCGGGCCACCTGCACAGGGGAGCGGGCGGACTCGCGGTCGGCACCCGCGAAACAGCAGACTGAGACCCTGAACCGGGTACGCGCGCCACCAGGCTTCTCACGAAACTCCGGAATCGAGGTGTGCTCACCGGGCATAGACTGAGACCGGGAGACCCGGGAGCGCGCGGGGCGGCCGGTGGCTGGCGGCATTAGAAACACAAAGGACAGAGACGCGCCGGCCCTGGAAGTGAGGGCAGGGTCTCCGAGTTGGTGCGCACATCCCGGGATGCTGCAGGGTTGAGCAGCACCAACAGTAATAGAGTTAAAGTGGCCAGAACATCAGTGGAGAACGGGCCGCAATCCCTCTGTTCTGAGACTATGCAGCCTCTGCTGCTCTGACCCTCAGAAGAGGCATAGCCGGCTGCCAGGGAAAGCCGCCAGAGAACAAAAGCCTGGAAATACCGGCTCAGAGAGTGCCCATCCCCATCCTCCCTCGCAGGGGACACGGAGACTCTAACCAAACAGGGTTGCCTGAGTATCGGCGCGGCAGGCCCCTCCCCCAGACCACAGAAGGCAGGCTGAAAAATCAAGAAGCCCACAACCCGAGGCGCCTGGGTGGCGCAGTCATTGAGCGCCTGTCTTTGGCTTAGGGCGTGATCCCAGCGTTCCGGAAAGGAGTCCCTCATCGGGCTCCTCTGCTGGGAGCCTGCGTCTTCCTCTCTCTCTGCTTCTGTTCCGTTCTTGCTGACTCTCTGTCTCCCTCTCTCAGATAAGTAAATAAATAAAATCTTTAAAGAAGAAGCCCACATCTCTAAGATCCCTATAAAACAAGGGGCACGGCCTGGGACCCAGTCAATAATTTTGGGCTCGGGACAACCCCGCAACCTCCCCTCATTAAAATGACAAGAAGGAGAAGCCCCCCCCCCAGCAAAGAAAAGACAGTGAGTCAGTGGCCTCTGCCACAGAAGTAACGGATATGGATGTAACCAAATTATCAGAAATGGAATTCAGAGTAACAATGGTCAAGATAATGAGTAGACTTGAAAAAAGTATTCAGGAAAATATTACTGAGAATATAGAATCCCTAAGGGCGGAAATGAGAGCGAATTTGACAGAAATTTAAAATTCTATGAGCCAAATGCAGGCAAAACTAGAGGCTCTGATGGCCAGGGTCACCGAGGCGGAGGAAAGGGTTAGTGAATTGGAGGATGGGTTAATAGAGGAAAAAATTAAAATAGAAGATGGTCTTAAAAAAATCCACGCCCACGAATGTTGGCTACGGGAGATTACTGACTCAACGAAACGATCCAATGTTAGAATCATCGGCATCCCCGAGGAGGTGGAGAAAAACAGAGGTCTAGAAGAGATATTTGAACAAATTGTAGCTGAAAACTTCCCTAATCTAGCAAGGGAAACAAACATTTGTGTCCAAGAGGCATAGAGGACCCCTCCCAAGCTCAACCATGACAGACCTACAACACGTCACATCATAGTGCAACTCGCAAATATGAGATCCAAGGATACAGTATTGAAAGCGGCCAGGGCAAAGAAATTTCTCACGTACCAAGGCAAAGGCATCAGAATTACCTGTCTACACAGACCTGGAATGAGAGAAAGGGTTGGGGGAGCATTTTTAAAGCTCTTTCAGAGAAAAACATGCAGCCAAGGATCCTTTATCCAGCAAGGCTGTCATTCAAAATTGATGGAGAAATAAAGACATTTCAGAATTGCCAGCCAGCCAATTTCGTAACCATGAAACCAGCCCTACAGGAGGTATTACGGGGGGTTCTATAAAAGTAAAAAGGCCCCAAGAGTGATACAGAACAGAAAGTCACAGCCAATACAAACAAAGACTTTACTGACAACATGGCAGAATTAAAAGCATATCTCTCAGTACTCAGCCTTAACATTAATGGTTTAAATTCCTGCTTTAAACGCCACAGGGTTGCAGATTGGATAAAAAGAAACGACCCATCCATTTGCTGTCTACAAGAGACTCATTTCGAACGCAAAGATGCATTCAGACTGAGAGTAAGGGGATGGAGTACCATCTTTCACGCAAATGGACCTCAAAAGAAAGCTGGGGTAGCAATTCTCATATCAGATAAATTGGATTTTAAACTACAGACTATAGTTAGAGATGCAGAATGGCACTATATTATTCTTAAAGGAAGTATTCAACAAGTGGATATGACAATTATAAATATATATGCCCCCAACAGGGGAGCAGCAAGATACACAAGCCAACTCTTAACCAGAATAAAGAGACATATAGATAAAAATACATTAATAGTAGGGGACCTCAACACTCCACTCTCAGAAATAGAAAGAACACCCTGGCAAAAACTAAGCAAAGAATCAAAGGCTTTGAATGCCATACTCGACGAGTTGGACCTCTTAGATATATAGAGAACACTACACCCCAGAACCAAAGAATACTCATTCTATTCTAAAGCCCATGGAACATTTTCAAGAATAGACCGTGTTCTGGGACACAAAACAGGTCTCAGCCAATACCAAAAGATTGAAATTATCCCCTGCATATTCTCAGACCACAACGCTCTGAAATTGGAACTCAACCACAAGGAAAAATTTGGAAGAAACTCAAACACTTGGAGACTAAGAACCATCCTGCTCAGGAATGACTCGATAAACCAGGAAATCAAAAATCAAATTAAACAATTTATGGAGACCAATGAGAATGAAAATACAACAGTCCAAAACCTATGGGATACTGCAAAGGCAGTCCTAAGGGGGAAATACATAGCCATCCAAGCCTCACTCAAAAGAATAGAAAAATCTAAAATGCAGTTTTTATATTCTCACCTCAAGAAGCTGGAACAGCAACAGAGGGACAGGCCTAATCCACGCACAAGGAAGCAGTTGACCAAAATTAAAGCTGAAATCAATCAAGCAGAAACCAGAAGTACAGTAGAGCAGATCAACAGGACTAGAAGCTAGTTCTTGGAGAGAATCAATAAAATTGACAGACCACTGGCAAGACTTATCCAAAAGAAAAGAGAAAGGACCCAGATTATTAAAATTATGAATGAAAAAGGAGAGGTCACGACGAACACCATTGAAATTGGAAGGATTATTAGACATTTTTATCAACAGCTATATGCCAATAAACTAAGCAATTTGGAAGAGATGGAATCCTTCCTGGAAACCTATAAACTACCAAGATTGAAAAAGGAAGAAATTGATTTCTTAAACAGGCCAATTAATTATGAAGAAATTGAGTCAGTGATAAACAACCTTCCAAATAACAAAACTCCAGGCCCGGACGGTTTTCCTGGGGAATTCTACCAAACATTCAAAGAAGAAATAATACCTATTCTCCTAAAGCTATTTCAAAAAATAGAAACAGAAGGAAAGCTACCAAACTCATTCTATGAGGCCAATATTACCTTGATCCCCAAACCAGGCAAAGACCCCCTCAAAAAGGAGAATTACAGACCTATTTCCCTAATGAATATGGACGCCAAAATCCTCAACAAGATACTTGCTAATAGAATCCAACAGTTCATTAAAAGGATTATCCACCACGATCAAGTGGGATTCATACCTGGGATGCAAGCGTGGTTCAATATTCGCAAATCAATCAGCGTGATACATCATATCAACAAGAAAAGACTCAAGAACCATATGATCCTCTCAATCGATGCCAAAAAAGCATTTGACAAAATACAGCATCCTTTCCTGATTAAAACCCTTCAGAGTGTTGGAATAGAAGGTACATTTCTCAGTCTCATAAAAGCCATCTATGAAAAGCCTACTGCAAATATTATTCTCAATGGGGAAAAGCTGGAAGCCTTTCCCTTAAGATCAGGAACACGACAAGGATGCCCACTCTCGCCACTATTATTCAACATAGTACTAGAAGTTCTTGCAACAGCAATCAGACAACAAAAAGGGATCAAAGGTATTCAAATCGGCAAAGAAGAAGTCAAAATGTCTCTCTTCACAGATGACATGATACTCTATATGGAAAACCCAAAAGAAGCCACTCCCAAACTATTAGAAGTTATAGAGCAATTCAGTAATGTGGTGGGATACAAAATCAATGCTCAGAAATCAGTTGCATTTCTGTACACGAATAACGAGAATGAAGAAAGAGAAATCAGGGAATCCATCCCATTTACAATAGCACCAAAAACCATACGTTACCTTGGAATTAACTTAACGAGAGACGTAAAGGACCTTTATTCTAGAAACTATAAATCACTCTTGAAAGACATTGAGGAAGACATAAAAAGATGGAAAGATATTCCATGCTCATGGATCGGAAGAATTAACATAGTTAAAATGTCCATGCTACCCAGAGCAATCTACACTTTCAATGCTATCCCGATCAAAATACCGAGAACGTTTTTCAAAGAACTGGAACAAATAGTCCTTAAATTTGTATGGAACCAGAAAAGACCCCGAATCTCCAAGGAACTGTTGAAAAGGAAAAACAAAGCTGGGGGCATCACAATGCCGGATTTCGAGCTGTACTACAAAGCTGTGATCACAAAGACAGCGTGGTACTGGCACAAAAACAGACACATAGACCAATGGAACAGAATAGAGAGCCCAGAAATGGACCCTCAGCTCTTTGGGCAACTAATATTTGATAAAGCAGGAAAAAACATCCGGTGGGAAAAAGACAGTCTCTTCAATAAATGGTGCTGGGAAAATTGGACAGCTACATGCAAAAGAATGAAACTTGACCACTCTCTCACACCATACACAAAAATAAACTCCAAATGGATGAAAGACCTCGATGTGAGACTGGAATCCATCAAAATTCTAGAGGAGAACATAGGCAGCAACCTCTACGACATCGGCCAAAGCAACCTTTTTCATGATACATCCCCAAAGGCAAGAGAAACAAAAGACAAAATGAATTTATGGGACTTCATCAAGATTAAAATTTTCTGCACAGCCAAGGAAACAGTCAGAAAAACTAAGAGGCAGCCCACGGAATGGGAGAAGATATTTGCAAATGACACTACAGATAAAGGACTGGTATCCAAGATCGACAAAGAACTTCTCAAACTCAATACACGAGAAACAAATAAACAAATCAAAAAATGGGCAGAAGATATGAACAGACACTTTTTCAATGAAGACATAAAATGGCTAACAGACACATGAAAAAATGTTCAAAATCATTAGCCATCAAGGAAATTCAAATCAAAACCACACTGAGATACCACCTTATGCCAGTTAGAATGGCAAAAATAGACAAGGCAAAAAACAACAATTGTTGGAGAGGATGTGGAGAAAGGGGATCCCTCCTACATTGTTGGTGGGAATGCAAGTTGGTACAGCCACTCTGGAAAACCGTGTGGAGGTCCCTTAAAAAGTTAAAAATTGAGCTACCCTATGATCCAGCCATTGCACTACTGGGTGTTTACCCCAAAGATACAGACGTAGTAAAGAGAAGGGCCATATGCACCCCAATGTTCATAGCAGCAATGTCCACAATAGCTAAATCGTGGAAGGAGCCGAGATGCCCTGCAACAGATGACTGGATTAAGAAGTTGTGGTCCATATATACAATGGAATATTACTCAGCAATCAGAAAGAATGAGTTCTCAACATTTGCTACAACATGGACGGCACTGGAGGAGATAATGCTAAGTGAAATAAGTCAAACAGAGAAAGACAAGTATCATATGATTTCTCTCATCTATGGAACATAAGAACTAGAATGATCAGTAGGGGAAGAAAGGGATAAAGAAAGGGGGGGTAATCAGAAGGGGGAATGGAACATGAGAGACTATGGACTATGAGAAACAAACTGAGGGCTACAGAGGGGAGGGGGGTGGGGGAATGGGATAGACCGGTGATGGGTAGTAAGGAGGGCACATATTGCATGGTGCACTGGGTGTTATACACAGCTAATGAATCATCGAGCCTTACATCGAAAACCGGGGATGTACTGTATGGTGACTAACATAATATAATAAAAAATCATTATAAAAAAAAAAGTCTGATTGTAAAACCAGCACTGAGTGAAATGTATTTGAAATGTCATTCAGAGAACAGTGAGAGTATCAAAAGGCTAAGACCAATTAGGAAGGCAGGAAGAAAAGTTGTAAACATCATCAGATATCCAGGAGCTAGGTGGAGGGTGAAAAATATCTAAGTGTCCACACTCCCTCGATATATATGATAGCCATGCTGTGCACTTCACGAAAGCAGCGCATGTGGGCTTTCTGGACCTGTAAGTAAGTGTGCTTTGCCCTGCCCTCACACCCCGCCTGCTCCGTCTCTCTCTGTTAGCTCATGCGCAGCTGCTGCATCTCTCCCCAGACCTAGCTGCACATGGTTCCTGGCTTTGGCTTTGCCCCATATGCATTATCTTCTGAATGATGTGTATGTGCTCTCCAGCTAGTCCTGTCCTACTCAGTGCCCCAGAGTAGGTAGGACACCATATGGTTAATGACAGGTAGAAAAGACAAAATGATTTATTAGAAAGATATTTATGATGTAGGTAGGGGGGATGGTGAATGAGAGATGGTGCTTTTTACATGGAGGAGTAAGAAAAGATTAATCAACCACAACTCTGCCTACAACAACAGAACAGGAGATGGTATCATTTATTGATTTAGAAAATATACAAGAAGGAGCCAGCGTCATAACCTAAGGACAAGGTATCCCGTTTGTATCTATTGAGATGGAAGTGCCTCTGGGATACCGGATGGCAATTCCCTAAAAAGCAGCTCAATCTCTGAGGCTATGGAAAGACAGTTGGGAGTAATGAACATGTTAGCAGTAGTTGAAACCATGGCAACAGATGAAACCATTTAGATGAATTGCATAGAATAAGCAGAGGAGAAATTCCGGACATCAAACTTTGCAAGTATGGGCAAAGGAAAGGGAACATAAAGAAGGATCTGAGAGGTCAAACAAGATGCGAGTATTCAGAAGAGTGACAAACAGTATCAAATGTAATGAGTAGCATGTAAACTGCCACATGTTCTTTGGAATAGATGGACCTTGGAAAGGGGACTTCCTGTAAGTGACTGGAAGCTGGATTAAATGAAAAATGAGGAAGCGAGGCATTACAGGTTATTCTTCAGCTTGTTTGTAATTGGTAAGGTAAAAAGTTGAAAGACAAAATTTTTATAATTAAAAAATTATCTTCTTTCTTTATTGAGTAGGATAATCTAGCAATGAAGGAAAGATAGAAGATTTGGAAGAAAGAATATAATGAACGAGTCAAGTTTCTGAAGGAAGCAGGATGTAATATCCAGCTTGGAGGAGTTGGGATTGAGCCAAGAACGAAGGGAAGAATGGTAATCTCTCTCAGGCCAGAGGAACAATTGGCAGTGATGTGTGGAAGAATGGAGATAGTCTTCAAGGACGAGGATTAACTATTTAGCAGTATAGGGTAAAAGAATGTTTTCTAAGTTTTAAAACTAAAATAAGTGACAGTGATAAGAGGCATGTCATTAAAACATTTACAAGCAACATTCACTGACTACTGTGTACTAGACATTGTGTCAGCCAGTTGGAAGTAGCAATTAAAAGGTCACCTATAAAATTGAGGAATTAATAATGAAGAATAACATTTTTAAATTAGAAACCTTTGGTGTGATGAGTATCCCAAAGGGGAAATCAAGGTTTCTAACAATTTTTAAATAATTCAGATATTATAACTTTCTCTCCTATTACTAAATGGAGAAAAGTAGGAGCTGTGAGTTTCTACCTGCATTAAAGCTCTGATCATCATGTTCTCAAATAGAATGTATAGTTCAATGCAGAGACATCTGAAATCATAAAAAAAAATGTCTAAAATAACTGCCACCACAAAGCTGCTTTGATGAGAAAACAGATGGGTGACAGCAGGGAGTTTCTATAAGCAGGTAGGAAAACAATCAGTGTTAGCAAACAACATCCATGGTAACAAGTCTAGAATCCCCAAGAGGATATTTTCCTTTATTGGTGGGTAAACATTTAGCAGTTTTGATTACCAGAGCGTCTTCTAACCTGGTGGTGCCCACTCGCTAGAGTGTTTTCCAGAGAGCATTTCATATAGCTCATATTACCTGTAAAATATTTCATCTAGACAGCTTTATAAAAAGTATTTAGTACTTTATGGGTTGTGCATTTAGGGTATGTGTCTCAAAGCACATACACTTCTTTCCAGATTCCTGAGAGAGGTAACAGGTGGGAAAAATGAGTTTATGGGAATTGGTACAGTAGCCCTAAAAAAACCAAAAAGATGTGCTGAGAAGTTAGAAGTAAGATTTGACTGCAAAAGAGAAATAGATAATTATTCCCGTATGTATTACGTATTCCTGTATATAATTAAATTTACATGAGTGGTCCTTCTATCAGTTTTCTATTGCTACCATAACAAATCACCACAAACTTGGTGGCTCAAATCAACAAAAATTTATTATATTAGAGTTCTATAAGTTAGAAGTCAGCAAGGATCTCACTGGGTTAAAATCATCATGTTAGTTGGGCTGTATTCCTTTCTGGAGACTATAGGGTTGAGTATTTCCTTGCATTTTCCAGTTTCTAGAGGCCACCAACATTCCTTGGCTCCTGGCCCTCTTTTTCCATCTTAAAAGCCACCAATGTTGTATCTTTCTGGCCATTCTCAAATGGCCACATTTCCCTCTGACTCTGTCTTCTGCCTCCTTATACGTTTAAGAGCCCATGTGGTTATGTTGGGCTCACCCAAATAATCCAAGATAATCTTCCTATCTCAAGGTCCATAACTTTAATTATCTCTGAAAGTTCCTTCTGCCATATAGAGTATCATATTCATACATCCCAGGGATTAAGATGTGGGCATCCTTGGGGCCATTATTCTGCCTACCACAGACCTATTGCTTAATAAAAAGTTGGTAACAGGAAAATGAAAAAAGACAAAAATAATTCAGATAATGCTGATTATTTTAAAGCAGATTTAAAAAATATATATTTCAGTGAGATGAAACTAAGTTTTATATTCCCTGTGACCCCAGCAGTACCTTTCTACTTGAATAACAAATGATAAGAACTAAAAAAGTGTATAGAAAGACCAAGGAAATAGTGAGGCACACCAGACAAGAAAGCAAAACACTTATACGATGATATGGGCTCACTTACAAACTCTGAGATCTAGGAAAAGTCATAATTTTAATTGTAAAATGGGGATATCAGTTACCACTATTGATAAATGCATAGGTACTTTGTAAATATAATTTCTCATTCTGCCTACCTGAAAACATTATTGTAAAAATCATACGAGCAATCTGCATGTGAAGGTTCTTTGTAAATTATAAAACACCGTGGGATTTTTACAAGATTTTGAAGGCACTCCACATATTTTACCAGCGATTTAAAGAAACTTGTGATATATTTGCTATTTGTTATTCTTATTTGTTATTGTAGGACTTTGATTATTCCTTTTTTAAATATTACAACAACTGAGATTGACAGGATGTTTGTTGTCCCAATTCATATATTAACAGATTCCACATTCTAGTGCTCTAGAAATAGAATTCTTTCCTCTCACCTCTTGGGTGCCCACTCGTATTTCTATTTGTGAATTAAGGAATTCAACTCCAAGGGAAAGCCTGTGACATAATTTCATATCTCAGTTGAAACCTTAGCCTCTAACAAAGTGAAGAAAGAGGCTACCAATGTGAGGAGAGTGGTCAACTTGAAGGAAAAGAAAACTTGGACACAATTAATTCCAGAGATTTATAAAGAACTGGGATGTAAACCAGTAATTCTGACAACTTGGAGTTAGATTTCAGTTTGTTTTGGTTTGGTTTTAGAGGAAATTACACACAGTGTGGAATTTTGCCAATGCAATGGTATCTGTCGTACAATGAAAAAATTCTTACACTTGATCAATGAGCATATAAAAAATGCTCAACATCATTACTCATCAGAGAAATTCAAATAAAAACCACACTGAGATATCACCTCACACCCAATAAAATGGCTACTATTAAAAAAAAAAAAGGAAAAAACAAAACCCCCGGGAATTACAAGTGTCAGCACGGCTGCAGACAAATTAGAATCTCTGTGTACTGTTAATGGGAATGTAAAATAATGCATATGAAAACAACGTAGGTTCCTCAAGAAAATTAAAAAATAGAAACACAGTATGATCCAGCAATGCCACTTCTGGGTATCCATCCAAGAAATAAAACAAAAAGTGAAAACAGGATCTTGAAGAGAGATTTGCATGCCCACATTCATTGCAGCACTAGTCACAATAAACAAGAGGTGGAATCAACCTAAATGTCTATCAGCAGATAAATGGATTTTAAAAATGTAGTGTATACATAACACCAGAATATTGTTCAGCCTCAAAAAAGAAAGCCTGTTACATGCACAACATGGATGCACCTTGAAGGCATTATGCTGAGTGAAACTGGCTGTTCACAACGACACAGTTACTGGACGATCCGCTGATCCAGGGTATCTGAAGTAGTCCAGTTCTAGAAACAGAAGGTAGAATGGTAGTTACCAGAGGCTAGGGGTCAGGGAGGAAAGGGGAAACTGTTGTTATCTAAGGAGTATAGAGCATTTTTGTTTGGTTTGTTTTTGGTTTTGTTTTTCATTTGGTTTGGTTTGGTTTTACAAGATGAAAAATTCTGGCGATCTGCCTCACAACACTGTGAATAAACTTAACACTACTGAATCGCACATTTAAAAATGGTTAAGATGGTAAATATTAAATGTCTCAAAAAATCGCAGATGTCCTCCTGAAGGATACAGACCTGATGAGCACATGGTTGAACCAGCAAAGGCCTGGGGTCAAGATGAAGAGATGCTACTGGCAATAACTTAAAATGTATGTGGAAAAAAAAGAACGTATGGCCGTGAGCTCCTGGGGCAAATGCCTGTATATCACAGCAAAAGATTAAATGATACCAATGTAGTAACTCAAGAGTAAACACCCTCCCCCCACCCCCCGGCAAAGATGCTGGGTGTATACCAGGACCCACTAGCTTCCTGCCACGGACATAGAGTTTGCCTCATGGACACAGATACCCTCCTAGGGCAGAAAAGGGAAGTGAGGAAAAAAAGCAAACTATTAAATATTTTACCTAAGAAAGCAAAAACAACAAAAACGTCAGTTATTCCACAGTAATCATTTAAAATCTAATAGGGAGTTGTATTTTTAAAATGTTCAATATTTAAAGTGAAGGGAGACAATTCAGACTGAAAGAAACTCTATTAACTGGCAATTCTAAATCTAGCCACCTGCTGAAAGGTGGTCTCATAAGCAGAGCATGGCCATGCTAGAGAGTAACAACTGTGTTTTCTGCGGATACCTTAGTTGTAGTGTATGTTAACATGAGTATCCCTTTTCTCAGTTTTGGCTGAGGCCTCAAGCTAGTAATGGTCAGTCATGCCCACATTGCAAAAGAGGATATGAGTTCACTGAAGCAGACCTTGTCATAATTTTCATGAACTTTAGAAGACTACCTGCCTCTATTCTTTTAAAAATGTTGGAGAGAATATTAGAAAGGATTTTTTTTTAAGAAGAGATGTTGGAATGCTCTTGTCTCACTACTATGCTTTGAGGAATTTTTTGAGGGCCAAAGATACATAGGATGGATCCACTCTACGTCTATGTCAGGAGGTAGGTGGCTCCTTGGATTAGTCCAGAGTCCTGGATGTTCTCTTTGAGCTGCTTTAACAAGGTACTGGAGACTGGGTGGCTTATACAGCAAACTAGAAGCTGGGAAATCTGAGATCAAGGTGTGAGCAGATTTGATGTCTGGGGAGGACATCCTTCCTGGTTTACAGACAGTGCCTTCTTGCTGAATCTTCACATGGTAGAGTGAGAGGGAAAGGAACTGAGGTCTTTTCATCTCTTAAGAGATGAAAATCTCTTATACCAATCCTATCATGGAGGTACCACTCCTAGACCCTCATCCAAACCTAGTTATCGCCCAAAGTCCCCATCTCCAAAAATCATCGTATTGTGGATTAAGACTTCAACATATGAATTTTGGGAGGTCATGAATATTTGTGCATAGTCAGTACCTACTCTGGAGGATGTCCACTGGTCACATTTAATCCTTGGCTGTAACTTGCTGACATCTGTCCCTAGAGCCCATAGCCATTGTTCTTTTTGTTTGTTTATTTTTGCTTTTGTTTTTTTTTGGGGGGGGTTATTTTTAATTTTTTTAATTTTTTAATTTATTTTTTAAATTTATTATGTTAATCACCATACAGTACATCCTTAGTTTTTGATGTACTGTTCCATGATTCATTGTTTGTGTATAACACCCGGTACTCCATGCAATATGTGCCCTCCTTAATACCCATCACCGGCCTAGCCCAATGCCCCACCCGCCTCCCCTCTAAAGCCCTCAGTTTATTTCCCAGAGTTCATAGTCTCTCGTGGTTCATTCCCCCTCTGTTTAACCCCCCTTCATTCTTCCCTTCCTTCTCCTACCAATCTCCCTGCTATTCCTTATGTTCTACAAATGAGTGAAACCATATGATAATTGTCTTTCTCTGCTTGACTTATTGCACTTAGCATTATCTCCTCCAGTTCCGTCCATGTTGCTGCAAATGTTGGGTAATCGTTCTTTCTGATCATAGCCCTTGTTCTTTGATTTGCTTTTGAAGTCCTCACCAGTGATCACCACTTCATCTTGACTCAAGATGTGGCAGAGGAGAGGGGAAGAGAGATAGTGTGCTGGTCTGAGTTTCATCTAAGATCCTGTCCAGGACTTTGTAGAAGTACTGAGTGCATCAAGAAAGGGGTAAATCTGCAGATTCCTAGGAGCTGAGGAGGGCAGACATAAGTGGTTGTCCACAGAGTGCAATCCTGTATTCCTAGCACCATGAACAGAAAGTCAGTAATGCCTTCATTTCCTGACTGTTTGAGGGCACATACTCTATAGGACACCAGAAAAAAAGACAATGGGTGCATTTATAACCATTCAGCAAATATTGGAATTGAGTATCAAAGCTTGCTTTGTTGCAAGGGGAAATTTTGTGTCCCCTTCTGCCGTGCTTACATTGTGATAGCTAGCATTTCTTGCTCTCTCTGCCCACTGAGACAGAGCTAGAAGAAGAAGAAGGGAAAACTAGTGCATGAAGAAAGTGAAAACATTTACTGAAGCAGAGATTTTACCATGTCCCCCCAAAAATAATTGGTAGATTGAAAATAGCTGACAGTGTCCACCCTGTGAGTTAGCATAGACTACTCTAATTAAATAGAGAAATATTTCAATGGTTATTCCAAATATACATATTACATCTAATATGTCCATATGAATTTTAAGTAGTTGCTCCCCAGAAATCACTGACTGCTTTGCACAGCACTAGAAATGGTCTTGAATGCCAAAAAGTTCCGTCAAAAGCTTTGTGGGTTTTAGCGATTTAAGCCAGAGATAAAAAATTCATTCCTTTATATAGATTATATCCAAAAGGAAAACATTGGAAATTAAAGATGTTATAGCAATTGTAAGTTGAAATTTCTTTGCATTAAGTCAAAATATGGATATATTTGGAGAGAAGAGAGTATGAGAAATTGTCCTAAAGGTGACTGATAAGGAATTGTGAATTTTTATTTTTTTATTTT
Source organism: Ursus arctos (assembly GCF_023065955.2). Lineage (NCBI taxonomy): Eukaryota > Metazoa > Chordata > Mammalia > Carnivora > Ursidae > Ursus > Ursus arctos. Next base: position 72,910,025 of record NW_026622775.1, on the reverse strand, counting down.
TTTAATGTTTTTTTATTATATTATGTTAGTCACCGTACAGTACATCCCTGGTTTCTGATGTAAAGTTCAATGATTCATTAGTTGCATATAACACCCAGTGCACCATGCAATACGTGCCCTCCTTACTACCTTTTTTATTTTTTTATTATTATTATTTTTCTTTTTTATAATGATTTTTTATTATGTTAGTCACCATACAGTACATCCCCGGTTTCCGATGTAAGGCTCGATGATTCATTAGTTGTGTATAACACGCAGTGCACCATGCAATACGTGCCCTCCTTACTACCCATCACGGGCCTATCCCTTTCCCCCACCCCCCTCCCCTCTGTGGCCCTCAGTTTGTTTCTCATAGTCCATAGTGTCTCATGTTTCATTCCCCCTTCTGATTACCCCCCCCCTTTCTTTATCCCTTACTTCCCCTACTGATCATTCTAGTTCTTACGTTCCATAGATGAGAGAAATCATATGATACTTGTCTTTCTCTGCTTGACTTATTTCACTTAGCATTATCTCCTCCAGTGCCGTCCATGTTGTAGCAAATGTTGAGAACTCGTTCTTTCTGTTACCTGAGTAATATTCCATTGTATATATGGACCACAACTTCTTAATCCAGTCATCTGTTGAAGGGCATTTCGGCTCCTTCCACGATTTAGCTATTGTGGACATTGCTGCTATGAACATTGGTGTGCATATGGCCCTTCTCTTCACTACGTCTGTATCTTTGGGGTAAACACCCAGTAGTGCAATGGCTGGATCATAGGGTAGCTCAATTTTTAACTTTCTAAGGGACCTCCACACTGTTTTCCAGAGTGGCTGTACCAACTTGCATTCCCACCAACAATGTAGGGGGGATCCCCTTTCTCCACATCCTCTCCAACATTTGTTGTTTCTTGCCTTGTCTATTTTTGCCATTCTAACTGGCGTAAGGTGGTATCTCAGTGAAGTTTTGATTTGAATTTCCTTGATGGCTAATGATTTTGAACATTTTTTCATGTGTCTGTTAGCCAATTTATGTCTTCATTGGAAAAGTGTCTGTTCATATCTTCTGCCCATTTTTTGATTTGTTTATTTGTTTCTCGTGTATTGAGTTTGAGAAGTTCTTTGTAGATCTTGGATACCAGTCCTTTATCTGTAGTGTCATTTGCAAATATCTTCTCCCATTCCGTGGGCTGCCTCTTAGTTTTTCTGACTGTTTCCTTGGCTGTGCAGAAACTTTTAATCTTGATGAAGTCCCATAAATTCATTTTATCTTTTGTTTCTCTTGCCTTTGGGGATGTATCATGAAAAAGGTTGCTTTGGCCGATGTCGTAGAGGTTGCTGCCTATGTTCTCCTCTAGAATTTTGATGGATTCCTGTCTCACATCGAGGTCTTTCATCCATTTGGAGTTTATTTTTGTGTGTGGTGTGAGAGAGTGGTCAAGTTTCATTCTTTTGCATGTAGCTGTCCAATTTTCCCAGCACCATTTATTGAAGAGACTTTTTCCCACCGGATGTTTTTTCCTGCTTTATCAAATATTAGTTGCCCAAAGAGCTGAGGGTCCATTTCTGGGCTCTCTATTCTGTTCCATTGGTCTATGTGTCTGTTTTTGTGCCAGTACCATGCTGTCTTTGTGATCACAGCTTTGTAGTACAGCTCGAAATCCGGCATTGTGATGCCCCCAGCTTTGTTTTTCCTTTTCAACAGTTCCTTGGAGATTCGGGGTCTTTTCTGGTTCCATACAAATTTAAGGACTATTTGTTCCAGTTCTTTGAAAAACGTTCTCGGTATTTTGATCGGGATAGCATTGAAAGTGTAGATTGCTCTGGGTAGCATGGACATTTTAACTATGTTAATTCTTCCGATCCATGAGCATGGAATATCTTTCCATCTTTTTATGTCTTCCTCAATGTCTTTCAAGAGTGATTTATAGTTTCTAGAATAAAGGTCCTTTACGTCTCTCGTTAAGTTAATTCCAAGGTAACGTATGGTTTTTGGTGCTATTGTAAATGGGATGGATTCCCTGATTTCTCTTTCTTCATTCTCGTTATTCGTGTACAGAAATGCAACTGATTTCTGAGCATTGATTTTGTATCCCACCACATTACTGAATTGCTCTATAACTTCTAATAGTTTGGGAGTGGCTTCTTTTGGGTTTTCCATATAGAGTATCATGTCATCTGCGAAGAGAGACATTTTGACTTCTTCTTTGCCGATTTGAATACCTTTGATCCCTTTTTGTTGTCTGATTGCTGTTGCAAGAACTTCTAGTACTATGTTGAATAATAGTGGCGAGAGTGGGTATCCTTGTCGTGTTCCTGATCTTAAGGGAAAGGCTTCCAGCTTTTCCCCTTTGAGAATAATATTTGCAGTAGGCTTTTCATAGATGGCTTTTATGATATTGAGAAATGTACCTTCTATTCCAACACTCTGAAGGGTTTTAATCAGGAAAGGATGCTGTATTTTGTCAAATGCTTTTTCGGCATCGATTGAGAGGATCATATGGTTCCTGAATCTTTTCTTGTTGATATGATGTATCACGCTGATGGATTTGCGAATATTGAACCACGCTTGCATCCCAGGTATGAATCCCACTTGATCGTGGTGGATAATCCTTTTAATGAACTGTTGGATTCTATTAGCAAGTATCTTGTTGAGGATTTTGGCGTCCATATTCATTAGGGAAATAGGTCTGTAATTCTCCTTTTTGAGGGGGTCTTTGCCTGGTTTGGGGATCAAGGTAATATTGGCCTCATAGAATGAGTTTGGTAGCTTTCCTTCTGTTTCTATTTTTTGAAATAGCTTTAGGAGAATAGGTATTATTTCTTCTTTAAAAGTTTGGTAGAATTCCCCAGGAAAACCGTCCGGGCCTGGAGTTTTGTTATTTGGAAGGTTGTTTATCACTGACTCAATTTCTTCATAATTAATTGGCCTGTTTAAGAAATCAATTTCTTCCTGTTTCAATCTTGGTAGTTTATAGGTTTCCAGGAAGGATTCCATCTCTTCCAGATTGCTTAGTTTATTGGCATATAGCTGTTGATAAAAATGTCTAATAATCCTTCCAATTTCAATGGTGTTCGTCGTGCCTCTCCTTTTTCATTCATAATTTTAATAATCTGGGTCCTTTCTCTTTTGTTTTGGATAAGTGTTGCCAGTTGTCTGTCAATTTTATTGATTCTCTCCAAGAACCAGCTTCTAGTCCTGTTGATCTGCTCTACTGTACTTCTGGTTTCTGCTTGATTGATTTCAGCTCTAAGTTTGGTCAACTGCTTCCTCGTGTGTGGATTAGGCCTGTCCCTTTTTTGCTGTTCTAGCTTCTTGAGGTGAGAATATAAAAACTGCATTTTAGATTTTTCTATTCTTTTGAGTGAGGCTTGGATGGCTATGTATTTCCCCCTTAGGACTGCCTTTGCAGTATCCCATAGGTTTTGGACTGTTGTATTTTCATTCTCATTGGTCTCCATAAATTGTTTAATTTGATTTTTGATTTCCTGGTTTATCGAGTCATTCCTGAGCAGGATGGTTCTTAGTCTCCAAGTGTTTGAGTTTCTTCCAAATTTTTCCTTGTGGTTGAGTTCCAATTTCAGAGCGTTGTGGTCTGAGAATATGCAGGGGATAATTTCAATCTTTTGGTATCGGCTGAGACCTGTTTTGTGTCCCAGAACATGGTCTATTCTTGAGAATTTTCCATGGGCTTTAGAATAGAATGAGTATTCTTTGGTTCTGGGGTGTAGTGTTCTCTATATATCTATGAGGTCCAACTCGTCGAGTATGGCATTCAAAGCCTTTGATTCTTTGCTTAGTTTTTGCCAGGGTGTTCTTTCTATTTCTGAGAGTGGAGTGTTGAGGTCCCCTACTATTAATGTATTTTTATCTATATGTCTCTTTATTCTGGTTAAGAGTTGGCTTGTGTATCTTGCTGCTCCCCTGTTGGGGGCATATATATTTATAATTGTCATATCCACTTGTTGAATACTTCCTTTAAGAATAATATAGTGCCCTTCTGTGTCTCTAACTATAGTCTGTAGTTTAAAATCCAATTTATCTGATATGAGAATTGCTACCCCAGCTTTCTTTTGAGGTCCATTTGCGTGAAAGATGGTACTCCATCCCCTTACTCTCAGTCTGAATGCATCTTTGCGTTCGAAATGAGTCTCTTGTAGACAGCAAATGGATGGGTCATTTCTTTTTATCCAATCTGCAACCCTGTGGCATTGTAAGGGAGAATTTAAGCCATTAATATTAAGACTGAGTACTGAGAGATATGCTTTTAATGATGCCATGTTGTCAGTAAAGTCTTTGTAATATCTCCTGTAGGGCTGGTTTCGTGGTTACGAAATTGGTTAGTGACTGGCGATTCTGAAATGTCTTTATTTCTCCATCAATTTTGAATGACAGCCTTGCTGGATAAAGGATCCTTGGCTGCATGTTTTTCTCTGAAAGAGCTTTAAAAATGCTCCCCCAAGCCTTTCTCTCATTCCAGGTCTGTGTAGACAGGTCTGACGTAATTTTGATGCCTTTGCCTTGGTACGTGAGAAATTTCTTTGCCCTGGCCGCTTTCAATACTGTATCCTTGGATCTAATATTTGCGAAATGCACTATGACGTGACGTGGCGTAGGTTTGTCGTGGTTGAGCTTGGGAGGGGTCCTCTATGCCTCTTGGACACAAATGTTTGTTTCCCTTGCTAGATTAGGGAAGTTTTCAGCTACAATTTGTTCAAATATCTCTTCTAGACCTCTGTTTTTCTCCACCCCCTCGGGGATGCCGATGATTTTAACATTGGATCGTTTCATTGAGTCAGTAATCTCCCGTAGCCAACAATCGTGGACGTGGATTTTTTTAAAAGCATCTTCTATTTTAATTTTTTCCTCTATTAACCCATCCTCCAATTCACTAACCCTTTCCTCTGCTTCGGTGACCCTGGCTGTCAGAGCCTCTAGTTTTGCCTGCATTTGGCTCATAGAATTTTTAATTTCTGTCAAATTCGCTCTCATTTCTGACTTTAGGGATTCTATATTCTCAGAAACCTTTTCGTTAATACTTTTTTCAATTCTGCTCATCAATTTGACCATCGTTACTCTGAATTCCATTTCTGATAATTTGGTTACATCCATATCCATTATTTCTGTGGCAGAGGACACAGACTCACTGTCTTTTCTTTGCTGGGGGGGGTTTCTTCTTCTTGTCTTTCTGATGAGGAGAGGTTGCGGGGTTTTCCAGAGCCCAAATTATTGACTGGGTCGCAGGTCGTGCCCCTTGTTTTATAGGGATCTTAGAGATGTGGGCTTCTTCTTTAAAGATTTTATTTATTTATTTATCTGAGAGAGGGAGGTAGACAGTCAGCAAGAACGGGAACAGAAGCAGGGGAGTAGGAGAGGAAGAAGCAGGCTCCCAGCGGAGGAGCCCGACGAGGGACTCCTTTCCGGAACGCTGGGATCACGCCCTAAGCCAGAGACAGGCACTCAATGACTGCGCCACCCATGCTCCCGGGTTGTGGGCTTCTTGATTTTTCAGCCTGCCTTCAGTTCTGGGGGAGGGGCCTACCGCACCGATACTCAGGCAACCCTGTTTGGGTAGAGTCTCCGTGTCCCCCGCGAGGGGGGATGGGGATGGGCACGCTGTGAGCCGGTATTTCCAGGCTTTTGTTCTCTGGCGGCTTTCTCTGGCGGTCTGCTGTGCCTCTTCTGAGAGTCAGAGCAGCAGAGGCTGAATTGTCACAGAACAGAGGGATTGCGGCCCATTCTCCACCGATGTTCTGGCCACTTTAACTCCGTTACTGTTGGTGCTGCTCAACCCTGTAGCGTCCCGGGATGTGCGCCCCACACCCGGCGTCCCCGCCCTCACTTCCAGGGCAGGCCCGTCTCTGTCCTTTGTGTTTCTAATGCCGCCAGCCGCCAGCCGCCAGCCGCCCCCGCGCTCTCCCGGATCTCCCGGTCTCAGTCTGGATCCCGTGAGCACACCAGGATTCCAGAGTTCCGTGAGAAACCTGGTGGCGCGCACACCCGGTTCAGGGTCTCAGTCTGCTGTTTCGCGGGTGCCGACCGCGAGTCCGCCCGCTCCCCCGTGCAGGTGGCCCGCCAACCGCCAGCCGCCCTGCGCGCGCTCCGGAAGCTCCTGGTCTCAGTCCGGATCCCGTGAGCACACCGGGATTCAGGAATTCCGTGAGAAGCCTGGTGGCGTGCGCACCCAGTTCAGGGTCTCAGTCTGCTGTTTCGAGGGTGCCGACCGTGAGTCCGCCCGCTCCCCCGTGCAGGTGGCCTGCCAGCTGCCAGCTGCCCCGCATGCGCTCCGGGAGCTCCCGGTCTCAGTCTGGATCCCGTGAGCACACGGGATTCCCGGGTTCCGCGAGATGCCTGGTGGCGCGCGCTCCCGGCTCACCGGTCTCAGTCCGCTCTCTCGCGGGTGCCCTCTGTGAGTCCGCCCGCTCCCCCCCCGTGCAGGTGGCTGCCGCTTCCCGGCGCCCGAACGCGGCGGCTCCCTCCCCCTTCCGTTTATCTTCCGATATCTGTGCCCGGTTTCACGGCTCCCCGCTTCGTACCTCAATACTCAGCACTGGAGATGTTCATTTGTAGAGATCCAGATGTATCTTCCTGCGTCTCAGGCTGATTCCGTGGTTGTTTAGGCTGGTCTGGTACCTATCCAGCTCGACTCAGGGGACCTGTGAAAAAGGGGTCCCCTACTCCTCCGCCATCTTAACTCCTCTCTTGTACCTGAAATAGTATTTAAAAACACTCAGCTCAGCCTCTTCTACAAAGTGAGCCAATGCTTATAAACATGGCTAAAATATTCCCTTACCGACGATGACTTCCCAGCCATCGTAGTGTTTAACTGGTATGACTGTGACTTACATTAGTCAACATTTGCAGAGAAAGAACTTAGTGCATCCAGGGGGGCACTTCATGTTGAAAGTAGTTTGTGACAACGAGCTACTGTGTTTTATACTGCAGTCCAAGGGAATGGTGCCAGACATGTCTAAGGTGTCTAGCAGTTCTACAATTCTGATTTTAAGTGGTCTGCGTGCTTCAGAGATTTGGGCAGGAGAAGGGCAGGAGTCCAGAGACTGTGAACACTTCTGTTACCTGTGCTGACCATGGAGCAGGTAGCCTTCTGTGGGCATCATTTTGATTTCTTGGTACTCTTGTGAAAGGTGCTTTTGTCTCAAATTCCTCCATTTAGGAGTAATTATAATGATAAAAGTAATGTTTATCTTATATCATCTGTGGGCCCTGATCCTGGGCTCCCAGGGAAGCTATCCTTTAACATTTTACCCGGCTCAAAATGACTGGGCAAAACCTCAAAGCATGGGCCCTATTTCTGCCCCAAGCACATGTTGTACATCTGTTTCGAGAAGAAAACAATAACCAAAAATGCCAACATGAAGATAAGAAAAAATAAAGAACCTCTTTGGCTCCCATAAGGTTAAAGTCATACTGACATGTACATACTGAAAATGCATGAAATCATTGCATGTCCTAAAGCCCAAGCCTTGGAGGGTCTGAGAGCCACTGACCTTGCCCAGAACCAGGCACACCCCAGCAGGGAGGGCTGGTGCAGAAAGGGAAGGGGCAGGACGCTGAGGGTGGTCTGCAGCTAGAGGGGTCCCTGGAAGGGGCCAGGTGTGTGGGGGGGAGCCCGGCCCACGACCCCACCCATGCCTGTGCTGGGTGTTGAGTAGAGGAGGCACCTCTTGGACCCCCTGCACTTTCAGGGTTCCAGGGGCTTGAGGGCGGGTTGCCCGGCATCCAAGGGGCTAGGGCACCACCCTCCCCGACCAATCACCGCTTGGGGGTGGAGCTACGTCTCTGTGGGCGGTCCCAGAGTTGCAGCGGGTTGCAGACCTGGGGCAGAAGAAGGGGCACTGGGAGAGAGAGAGTTGCCCTGCGGAGGTCCGGGCTGGTGAGTGAGCAGCATGCCCCGGGGTGGGGGTCGGGGGGTAGGGTGCGCCCCAGGTGGGAGGCAGGATTCTGGAAGGGCACGTGGAGAGGGTTCATTGTGGGGACTCAGGTGAGTTTTCTTTTTCCCTTTAAAGTCTCTTCCGCCCCATGTCCTCAACTGGCCTTATTCCCCATACCCGTGAACTCCAGGGCGCCCACTCACCTGAGCTTTTGTGGGATGGGTTGCAGAATTTCAGGGTTTCCCCTGTTCCCCGGGAAGAGTGCGGGTGAGGACCTCACAGAATCCCCACCTTCAGTGGGGTGTCCCCCGGTTCTCTGACACAGTGCAGGTGATGCATCTTGAGCAGTACCCCGAGTTCAGCGGGGTGTGCCCTGGTCCCCCAGGCACAGGGGTGGCAGTAGCAAGCCCCAGAGCCGTCCCCCAACTTCAGCATTATGCCCCGTGTGCCCCCGAGTTAGTGGTAATTGGCTGTTAGAATCATGCAGGATTCATGCAGGTGGGGGCCCGGAGGCGGGCGTAAACCAGACCCCACTCTAGTTGCATTGGGAATAGACGAATTGAGGGTTTCTTTAGAAGAGTAAGTCTGCTTTCCAGAAAAGGCAAGGTCATTGGTCTATTGAGAATGAAGATAATTACTGCTAAACAACAAGTATGTGTTGCCCCTTCGTCCAGAAACCGAAGCAGGTGTGCAGGCTTTAGGTCAGAGGTGCCTTCTTCTCCCCAGCTGACAGCACTTCTCTGCTCTGGCTCCATGAGACCCGAGGTTTTGAACGTCAGCATCTGAGTCAGGGAGGCAGCTTGTCACAGGACGCCAGTGTTCAGAGAAAACACAGCTATTTTGGCATAATGTCCTATCTATGTCAGGACTGGAGGTAAAACCTCTCATTATCCCCAAACCTCCTGGGCTTTTCTCTTTTCTCTAGTTGAGCCACAAAGTAAAATTGAAGTAGCTGTCAGCATTCTGGGTTTGGTGCAAGAATTACTTAGTTTCCCTGCAGGTAGAACTTTGCAGGGGATCACAATTTCTCTGTCCATTTATTGCTTACAAATGTATTTTGACTATCTGTTTCCTAGGAACCCTCTTTTATTAGAAAGGGAAGGTGAGATTCACTCTGTGCCTGTTTGTAACATCTAATTTGTTCCTTCATCTAGCAATGTTTATTCAATTGGGCCTAAGATATGGTTGAGTGGCCAGCATCTAGAGTTAGATGGCTTTTTTTCATCTGATACAGACTTGGATGATGTCATTTGACAAAGGTGATGTTTCATCATTGATTAGTTTATTCATCAGAAGAGTTAAAATTAGGGTGGAGGGAAAATTCAAAATTATCCAAATGGGCCTGTTCCTGTTTAAAAGTTGAGCTTGACTTTCTAGTTTTACTATTATCTCGATATTTTGAGGTGCCATATTCTGTCTGTAGTTTCTTTGGTGGTGGAGTCAGAAGGAGAGTCTGGGAATTCTTTTGGAGAGTGGCATGCTGGTGGCTTCAAGGGGCTTGGCGTCAGGAGCCTTGGGGTGAATTCCGCAACTGCTTGCCTGACCCTGGGTGCATCTCACAGAGGTTTTGTTTCCTCTTATGAAATTGCCAGCAGATAATGTTCTGCTTAAAGGGGAACCCTCCCATCCTGGTGGTGGGAATGCAGAGTGGTGCAGACAGTCTGGGAAACAGTGTGGGGGTTCCTCAAAAAGTTAAACATTGAACAACCACATGATCCAGCAATTGCTTTCCTGGGTGCTTACCCAAAAGATACAAAAATGCACATTCGAAGGGGGTACGTGCACCATGATGTTTATAGCAACAATGTCCACAGAGGCCAAACTATGGAGAGAATCCCAAAGTCCATGCACTGATGAATGGATAAAGCAGATGTGGGATACGTGTATATATGTATATATGTGTGTGTGTGTATATGTATGTATATGTATGTATGTGTATATATATATAGGAATATGACCCAGCTTCAAAAAGAATGAAATCTTACCATTTGCAAGGATGTGGATGGATCTAGAGTGTATTAAGCTAAGCAAAATTAGTGAGGAAAGACAAATATCCTATGCTCTCACGCTTGTGGAATTTCAGAAAGAAAACAGATGAACAGAGTTGAGGGGTGATGAGAGAGGCAAACAAGGAAATAGACTCAACCTTGGAGAACAAACTGAGTGTTGCTGCAGGACAGGGGCGTGGGGGGGAGAGTTAAATGGGTGAGGGGTATTAAGGAGGGCGCTTGTGATGAGCACTGGGTACTGTATGCAGGTGAGGAATCACTAAATCCTACCCCTGAAGCGAATATTCCATGGCATGTGAACTAACTGGAATTTAAGTAAAAGAAGAAAGGAAAAAGTGTTCTGCTTCATGAAGAGTGAGGTAAAATTGTAGTGATTTGGGCTGTACTGTTCTATAGATGATAGTTGTAAAACACCCTGTTGTAAGATACACTAGTTTCTTATCACATAAGGAGTCCTCAGAAAGCTGCAAGGAAAGATTCAGATCTCAGAGCATGTTCATGTTCCACTGATATGTTACAGTTTGCACAGGTAGGACAGAAGGAGAGAAAGGCAACAGAAGGGGAAAGTAGGTGTGAACCTTTCATTAGTTAGCATTATAGCTTTCTCATGAAAGCCTTGCGCCAGTGTGATTTTGCAAGAAGAGGGATGAATCCGGGAGCTTTGCTGGAGACGGGGGAGTTCCAGGTCTGGGTAAAGCTGACAGGGGTCCCAGAGGAGAGCTGAATGCATTCTGCAGCAGGGTGTGGGCAGGGTGGGCTCCAGGGGTGGCTGTGGGTCTCCTGTGTGAGAGTTGTGACAGGTGAGGGCTGTGTGCAAGTTCCTGGCTGAGGACAAGTGAGGCACAGGTGGAGAGCTGGCAGAAAACCTTTTTCTGGGCCACCAGCCTCACCCAACACACACAGCCTCACCTTCTGTCCCTGTCACTCCAATTCAGACTTCTCAGAAGGCGAGTGAGAACACATCAAGAGCATTCTAAACAGAAGGGAAAGCAAGTGCAAAGGCTCTGGGGCAGGAGAATTCCAGATATGTCCAGGAGCAGCAAGAAGGCCCTGTGGCCACAGGGGACAGCTTAGGACATGACCTCAGAGAGGTGACAGAGGGTGACAGAAAGCCATTCCAGGGCTATAACCCCATGAGACCCTGTTGCACTAGGCCATCGTGGCTACAGTGTTGAGAACAGATGACAGAGGGTTGAAGATGGCAAGGCAGGTCAATGACGAAGCTTTTCCAGGAACTCAGGCACTGTGGACCAGACAGGTGGCCTTGGATGGAGTGGTTAGACCTATTCTGGGTCCATTTTGAAGATGGAGCTCACAGGATTTGCTGATGAGTTAGATATTAGGAGCAGGAGAACGGAGGAATTGGGGTAACTCCCAGCTGTTGTGGGTTGTCCTGATCGAGGGGAAGGAGAGGGTTTCTGGGGGTAGGAGGTAGTCCGTGTTCCGCATGCTGAGGAAGGTGCCTTTCCCGGTGGATCTGCTGAGGTTTGTGTCTGGGAGAACCTTTCACATCTCCTCCCTCAGCAATGCTCAAGTACAAGTATCCCCCAGCTTTTAAACGTTCACAGTAAGACACTTGGCTTTCTTGAAAGAACTACGTTATTACCCAGCTTCAGTAAGAGGAAGAGACCTAAAGAGGATTTCCCTCTTATGAAAAAAGGTGAACGGTGAGAATCGCGTTCAGCATCTGTTTTGGGGAGAAGCACGACAGAGGCGGCGTGCACCCCAACCAGCTCCTTCCGCTGGGAACCGCTCTCCGCATCCAGCCACCAGCACTTTGAATTGTGTCTGTGAGCCTCTGCTGTGCTTTATCTTCATTTATGCTGGGCCTCCGTTAGAAACTTGTGTCCTGAGGCCTAAGAAAAGCCAAAGAGAAGGAATCTTGGAGTCTGAGCACACTGTCCAATTTTTCCGTGTAAATGAACGGTCATTCCTTCTTTACACCATTTCTGCTGTGCAAGGTTTCTCAGAAGCCCTGTACTTTCAAAGAGCAGGGAAACCTATACCCCATGGCTGCGGGGTTAGTTTTAGTCTCCATGCTGGACAGAACATTTCATGACTGTCGGATTTTCTCACTCAAACATTGAGACTTGGACCACCTTCACCCGTTTCTACCACCCCATCCCCGAATCTGGCACCTACCAATCTGCTCTCAGTATCTATGCGTTCAGTATTTGTTTATTCCACGTGGAATGTACATGAGAGCATCTGGTATTTGTCTTTCTGTGTCTGAGTTACTTGGCATAAGGCCCCCAAGGTCTGTGTTTCCATGTCTGGTTATTGTGAATAATGCTGCAGTGAATGTGGGAGTGCATCTGTCTTTTTGAGGCAGTATTTTTGTGTTCTCCAAATCAATACTCAGTAGAGCCATTACTGGGTCATGTGGTAGTTGTATTTATTTTTTCAGGAACCTCCATACCGTTTGTCACAGTGGCTGCACCAATTTCCATTCCCACCAACAGCGCACAGTGTCTCCTCGTCTGCACACCCTTGACCCCACCTGGTGTCTGTCTCTGGGACAATTGCTGTTCCAACAGTTGTGAGGGGATAGCCGATTGTGGGTTTGACTGATGTTTCCCTGACGATGATTAGTGATGTCGAACAACTTTTTCTGTCTGTTGGCACCTGTGTGCCATCTTTGGACAGTATCTATTCACATATTCACCCCATTTTTTATACAGTTTTTTTTTTTTGTTTTGATTTGTATGAGTGTTGTGTGCATTGATGGATCCCCTAATTTCTCTTTCTTCGGTCTCATTATTTGTGTATAGAAATGCAACTGATTTCTGAGCATTGATTTTGTATCCCACCACATTACTGAATTGCTCTATAACTTCTAATAGTTTGGGAGTGGATTCTTTTGGGTTTTCCATATAGAGTATCATGTCATCTGCGAAGAGAGACATTTTGACTTCTTCTTTGCCGATTTGGATACCTTTTATCCCTTTTTGTTGTCTGGTTGCTGTTGCAAGGGCTTCTAGTACTATGTTGAATAAAATGGCGAGAGTGGGCATTCTTGTTGTGTTCCTGATCTTAAGGGAAAGGCTTCCAGCTTTTCCCCATTGAGAATGATATTTGCTGTAGGCTTTTTATAGATCGTTTTTATGAGATTGAGGAATGTACCCTCTATTCCTACACTCTGAAGGGTTTTAATCAGGAAAGGATGCTGTATTTTGTCAAATGCTTTTTCTGCATCTATTGAGAGAATCATATGATTTTTAAATTTTTCTTTCTGGATAAAATTTAAGACTCTGATAGATTTGCAAATGTTGAACCACCCTTGCATCCCAGGGATGAATCCCACTTGGTCATGATGGATAATCCTTTTAATGTACTGTTGGATTCTATTAGCCAGGATCTTGTTGAGGATTTTGGCGTCCATATTCATTAGGGAAATCAATCTGTAATTCTCCTTTTTTGATGGGGTTTTTGCCTGATTTGGGGATCAAGGTAATATTGGCTTCATAGAATGAGTTTGGTAGCTTTCCTTCTGTTTCTGTTTTTTGAAATAGCTTTAGGAGAATAGGTATTATTTCTTCTTTGAATGTTTGGTAGAATTCCCCAGGAAAACCGTCCGGGCCTGGAGTTTTGTTTTTTGGAAGGTTGTTTTTCACTGACTCAATCTCTTCATAATTAATTGGCCTGTTTAAAAAATCAATTTCTTCCTGTTTCAGTCTTGGTAGTTTATAGGTTTCCAGGAAGGCCTCCATCTCATCCACATTGCTTAATTTATTGGCATAAAGCTGTTGATAAAAGTTTCTAATCCTTCAATTTCATTGGTGTTTGTTGTGACCTCTCCTTTTTCATTCATAATTTTATTAATTTGGGTCCTTTATTCTTTTGGATAAGTCTTACCAGTGATATGTCAATTTTATTAATTCTCTCAAAGAACCAGCTTCTAGTTCTGTTGATCTGCTCTACTGTACTCCTGGTTTCTAATTCATTGATTTCTGCTCTAATCTTGGTCAACTGCTTCCTCAAGCGTGGATTAGGCCTGTCCCTCTGTTGCTCTTCCAGCTTCTTGAGGTGAGAATATAAAAACTGCATTTTAGATTTTTCTTTTCTTTTGAGTGAGGCTTGGATGGCTATGTATTTCCCCCTTAGGACTGCCTTTGCAGTATCCATAGGTTTTGGACCATTGTGTTTTCATTCTCATTGGTCTTCATAAATTGTTTAAATTGATTTTTGATTTCTTGGTTTATCGAATCATTCTTGAGCCAGATGATTCTTAGTCTCCAAGTGTTTGAGTTTCTTCCAAATTTTTCCTTGTGGTTGAGTTCCAATTTTGGAGAGTTGTGGTCTGAGAATATGCAGGGAGTAATTTCAGTCTTTTGGTATCAGTTGAGACTTGTTTTGTGACCCAGAACAGGGTCTATTCTTGAGAATGTTCCATGGGCATTAGAATAGAATGAGTATTCTTTGGTTCTGGGGTGTAGTGTTCTATATATATCTATGAGGTCCAACTCATCAAGTATGGCATTCAAAACTCTTGTTTCTTTGCTGATTTCTTGCTTAGGTGATCTATCTATTGCTGATAATGGAATGTTGAGGTCCCCTACTATTAGCATATTTTATCTCTATGCCTCTTTATTCTGGTTAAGAGTTGGCTTGTGTATCTTGCTGCCCCCCTATTGGGGGCATATATATTTATAATTGTCATATCCACTTGTTGGATACATCCTTTAAGAATTATATAGTGCCCTTCTGTGTCTCTAACTATAGTCTTTAGTTTAAAATCCAATCTGTCTGATATGAGAATTGCTACCCCAGCTTTCTTTTGAGGTCCATTGGTGTGAAAGATGGTATTCCATCCCTTTACTTTCAGTCTGAATTTTTCTTTAGGTTCAAAATGAGCCTCTTGCAGACAGCAAATGGATGGTTCATGTCTTTTTATCCAATCTGCAACACTGTGATGCTTTATGGGAGCATTTAGGCCATTTACATTGAGACTGATTATTGAGAGATATGATTTTAATGATGCCATGTTGCAAGTAAAGTCTTTGTTTCTATAGATTGTGACTTTCTGTTCTGTATCACTCTTGGGGCCTTTTTACTTTTATAGAACCCCCCTTAATATCTCCTGTAGGGCTGGTTTCATGGTTATGAAATTAGTCAATGACTGGCAATTCTGGAAGTTCTTTATCTCTCCATCAATTCTGAATGACAGCCTTGCTGGATAAAGGATGCTTGGCTGCATGTTTTTCTCTGAAAGAGCTTTAAAAATGCCCCCCCAACCCTTTCTCTCATTCCAGGTCTGTGTAGACAGGTCTGACATAAGTCTGATACCTTTGCCTTGGTACGTGAGAAATTTCTTTGCCCTGGCCACTTTCAATACTGTATCCTTGGATCTAATATTTGCGAATATGCACTATGATGTGACGTGGTGTAGATTTTTCATGGTTGAGCTTGGGAGGGGTCCTCTCTGCCTCTTGGACACCAATGTTTATTTCCCTTGCTATATTAGGGAAGTTTTCAGCTACAATTTGTTCAAATATCTCTTCTAGACCTCTGTTTTTCTCCACCCTTTTGGGGATGCCAATGATTCTGACATTGGAATGTTTCATTAAGTCAGTAATCTCCCGTAACCTACATTTCTGAGCATGGACTTTTTGAGTCCAGATTCTATTCTAGCTTTCTCTTCTACTAACCCATCCTCCAATTCACTGATACTTTCTTCTGCCTCATTCACCCTGGCTGTCAGAGCCTCTAGTTTTGACTGCATTTGGCTCATAGAATTTTTAATTTCTGCCAGATTCACTCTCATTTCCGCCCTTAGAGATTCTATATTCTCATTAACATTTTCATTAATACTTTTTTCAAGTCTACACATCATCCTGACCATTGTTACTCTGAACTCCATTTCTGATAATTTGGTTATATCCATATCCCTTAGTTCTGTGGCAGAGGCCACAGACTCATTGTCTTTTTTTTGCTGGGGGGGATTTCTCTTTCTCGTCATTCTGATAAGGAGAGGTTGCAGGGTTGTCCAGAGCCCAAATTATTGACCGGGACCCAGGCCGTGCGCCCTTGTTTTATAGGGATCTTAGGGATGTGGCCTTCTTGATTTTTCAGCCTGCCTTCTGGGGGAGGGGCCTGCAGCACTGATACTCAGGCAACCCTGTTTGGGTAGAGTCTCCATGTCGCCTGCGAGGGGGGAGGGGGATGGGCACACTGTGAGCCGGTATTTCCAGGCTTTTGCTCTCTGGCGGCTTTCCCTGGCAGTTTGCTGTGTATTTTCTGAGAGTCAGAGCAGCAGTGGCCGAGTCTCAGCCTCTGTGTCAGAACAGAGGGGATCACGGGCCATTCTCCACTGATGTTCTGGCCACTTTAACTCTGATTTTGTTGTTGCTGCTCAACCCTGCAGCATCCCGGGATGTGTGCCCCACACCCGGTGTCCCAGCCCTCACTTCCAGGACCCGCACGTCTCTGTCCTTTGTGTTTCTAACATCGCCAGCTGCCCCCGCGTGCTCCTGGAGCTCCCGGTCTCAGTCTGGTTCCAGTGAGCGCACCAGAGTTCTTGTTTTCAGTCTGGTCGTGCCATTTTGCTGGCTTTAAAATTTGCAGCAGTCATGGGACTCCATCAGTGAAAGCAACCAAGGGCTCATGTGGGTGCATTTCTTCAGCCAACATCAACTGAGACCCCGCTGTGGGCCACGCTCCATATTAGATGCTGGGAACAAGTTGGCTGTATCCTCAAGGTTCCCAGTGCATACGACACATGACAAGCTGCCCATAGAATGGCTCTGTCTTATTCATCCCTGTATCCCTCATGCCTCACACAGTGCCCAGCATAGAGTAGGAGCTCAATAAATAGCAATTTCCTTGGAGAGTGGGACAGTGTGGCAGTCAAGTCTCTGGCATTTGGAATCTGGGAACTTGGGTTTGAATTACAGCCTGTCCAGTTATGTGCTGTGCAGCTCTGGGCAGGTCACTTCATCTCTCTGAGACCCAGTTTCCTTGTGGGTAGGATGGGAACTTAGATCACAGGGCCTGTGGGGGGTTAAGGAGCTGATTTGTGAAAAGAGCCTGGCCCGTGCTCAGTGCTCAGATTACACCTACTTGGAGTTAATGTGGTCACCGTAATGTCAGCGAGTTCTGGCAAACAATCCAGTCTCCATTCACTTTCTGGAAAGTGAGAAGGGCTGACAGACCGCCTCTGTGTCATCCACACTAGGAACCACAAAATCAAAACTGGTGGTTGACCTTCCTTCCCTTCATCTCTCCTTCTTCCCTCCCACTCCCCTGCCGTGCTCTCCCATTTCAACTCCTCTCTCTGCTTGCTGCCCCCTCCTCCCGAAGAGAGCTACATTCAGGTAGGAATCCAGGGAGGAGGTTTCCAGGAGCAGTTTGGCTCACCGGCTGCTTTGCAGACAGGTGGGAGACTGGGGTTGTGAAATCAGAGAGAAGTAAATATGTGTGATGTTTGTCTTGTTTTCTTCATATATCAATGACAAAATAGTAGGAGATATTATGTGGATGGGTTTCAGGTGTGCTCTGCTATTTAAGATGATCTTTCCCTGAGACCTGCTCTTTCCTGCTCTGCGTCTGCCAAGCAGCAAACCTGGCTCATGTTTGAATCTCGTGTGTTAGGAACTGAGCAGAGGAGTTACCGGGTCGGGTGTGGTATGACCCTTGCCAGAGGCGGTCTGGTGGGATACAGTCTGTCCTGCACACTTGAGCTGGAGACAGAGTGCTTCCCTGCGAGCCAGGTGAGGGAAGCCCCGGGGGCCGTCTCCCTCTGCACCTTCGGCTCTCAGACCAGCCCCTGCAGGGGCCGCCTTCAGGTCTGCCCTGGGCGAAAGGGCGCTTGCCAGGGAGGGCGGCACAGAGAATGTTCCCTTTGGGGCTCCCACACCGCTCCTGGGTCCTGCTGCAGAAGTGAGGTGGGTGGCACGCCCTGGAGCACATCTCTATCCTCCTCTCCTTGCCCACATCCCCGGTCCTGGGATCAGAATAAAACCTGCACTTGGCTCCGTGGGCAAGAGGCCCAGGTGCAGTGGCCCGGAGACCCTTCCCGGCTGGCGGGAATTCTAGAGGCCTGTGTGAAGTCTGCTGGGTTGGCTGCACACAATGGCTGTCACGGTCCCACTGAGCTCCTGGGACCGGCCAGACCCAGGACAGAGGCTCTGAGCACCAGAGCCAGAGTCCCTGCTCCTGTCAAACCTGCTGCTCCAGCTACACAGTGATGGGCCCGCTCCCCACCTCATGGTCACGGCCCACCCTAGGTCCTCCCCTCAGGCCTGCCCGGGGCCTCCCCAGTCCTTCCAGGGCTCGGCTCTCGGGGCAAACACTGGCAGGCACGGGTGTTGGTGGGGCCGCACCTGCTGTAGAGCCCCTGTCACTCCCCTGACAGAGGAGAGGAATTTGGACAGGTTAGTTTCCTTTCTTGCCTCTGTGGAGACGTGTGGAGGGCCGCATCACCTCGTGGCAGCGTTTCTCAGGCTCTGGAGATGACTCGTGTACATGAGAACCAAACGAAGCACTCAGATGGGAAGGAAATTCCATGCAGTGCGAATTCAGAATATGTTAAGCAATTAGGATTAAAATTGCATACATTTCACTTTCCACTTTTGTAAAAAAAAATAAAACAAATACAACTTGTATTATAGTTGAAAAAGCAGTGTCTTCTGTCCCCTCTTCTTGCGGGAATATATAAAGGGATAAGAGTAATGATGCTAACATGAGGTGTACTGATTGGCTTTTACCTGAAAGTCACAGGCAGGGTTTGATGATGAGTGAGGAAGAAGAAGGAATGTGAGCAAGGAAAAGAGGGTAGTTTCAGGTTTCTGTCCATTGTGCAGGTGCCGGTGTCAGGATGGGTCGTACTGCAGGTGGGGGGGGGGCAGGGTCCCCACTCTCAGCCTCTGTCATCAGACTCCCTCTCCTCACAGGCCCAGAGGGTGGGACTTGTCCTTTCTCACCTGGAGTTATGTACATTAACTTCCCCAGTGGGAGCTTTGCATAGAGAGGATATTCCCTGCCTTCCCCTGGGACCGTGGTGAAGCTTCCTTGCCCACAGGATAGTTTCTGGACTGGAAAGTTGGGTTGGACTCTGTGTTTCAGCAGCTCACTTAGCAGGGCCCAATTCCTTCCTCTTGTCCCTGGACGTGCGTCCCAGAACCCAGGACTGCAGATCCCTGATCTTGGACACCAGCTCCCCCAACTGACCCTGTGTCTTGATCTCATTCTTCTGAGTGACCACAGAGCAGAAGGGACACGACAAACCTTTCCCATGGGGCTCCTTTGGCCATGAATTGATGCACTAGTGGCTGCGGATATAAGCACAGTTTAGGTACATAGCTTTTTCTAGATAACCTAGGCAGATGAGACATTTGCTTCGTTCTTTAAAATGTTCGGCCAGACCCACTCTTGGGAATAAGAAGTATACTGGAGTTTCCTAATGACCCAAATGACCATGAGGGCTTGAGGTTTTATCCTCTTTACTTGCATAGACCTGTCATGTACCTAGTATTTCTCATTCCTCTACAAGGATATGGCCTACAGCATAATACAAATATGAATATGAATATAAATATAAATAAATGACTCTTGGCCCGGAACTTCTGATATCTGAGATGCTATTTAGGATAAATGGTGCAATTGGTCTTTCAGCTTTGACCTGAGCTGGTGAAATGAACCAGATCTGGGGTGTCCGATATCGTAGCCACCAACTACCCGTGGCCTTCGAGCACCTGGAAATCAGCTCACCTGAATTGAGATGTGCTCTGAGTGTAAAATGCACACTAGTTGCTGAAACCAGAATAAGAAAGAGAACTTAAATTATTTTATTGAGATTTTTTAAAACACTGTCTCATTGACGTAAATGCATGTTGGAGTGATACCATTTTTCCAATTACAATTCTTTTGACTTTTCTCCTTTTACTGTGTGTAATGTGGCTACTAGAAAAGTTATGATTGATGCAGGTGGGTCACATTAGACGTCTGCCAGACGCTGCCAGACTCGGCTCAGAGAGCCTCCAGCTCGGGGAGCTGGTCCCACCTGGCCGCCACTCAGACCCGGAGCAGCGGCCGAGGGGTGGAAGCAGTCAATGGGGAGCTCAGTTCAGCATCTCATCTTGGGACAGTCCAAGCTATGATCTGGTTAAGGAAAAGGAAGACTTGATCAGCTCTCCAGCATGGGTATTGAAAATCTAGTCCTTCCCACAGCTCCGGGAGCAGAGAGCCTGAGTGCCCCCAGTGTCTCTAGGTGCACATGCTGTGCTTGGAATTGAGTTGGGCTCAGAAACGCTTGCTGTATTAGTAAAATACTTCATTCCCCAGACTTTGCTCTCTCATATTTGCCTTTTGTAGAACCCTGAGAAGTTAAAAACAAAATTGCACAAGATTGGGTGTGTCCTCTGTGAGATTCTTCTCGGGTCTCCCACTCCCTCCAAAGGGGACTCAGTTCTGGAACAAGAATGATCCACAAGGGGCACTTTCTGTGAAAGTGTTCTCTTCCCACCTACCATACCAGCATTCACCTCTTGAATCTGATTCATTTTAATTTAATTCTAGGAGAAAAGCGATTTGCTAATGACAGAAAGTTTGTGCCACAAACGGTTTTATTCAGCATTGACCAAAATTTCAAAGGGAGCTACACGTTCAGAAAATTTGAATTTGAGTATTTACAAATCTCAAGAATTGCCTGTGGCCAATAAGTATAATTTTTTTCTTGTCTTCTGGACAAAATCAGTCATGTATTTAACTTCATCAACATTACTCCATATATATTACTCCATATATACACTTGTAAAAATTCATGCTTCATCATTAATCCACACCATGGAAGGTAAAATTCCAATTTCAACTCGAGTCATATTTTGTTAAGATTAAAGCCTTCAGCTTTACTAATTAATAGTCACCCGTCACTAATATCGGTACAAATTATCTTTCACTTTAGCTCTGCTATTTAGAACACGCAGGTCCAGACTGATGGACACACAACCTATCTGCTAAGGAATCATGGGGAACCAAGCAAGGGGGATGGCATTTGGCTCTGCTTCGTTCCCATCCTCTGAGATGGATTCTTCACGTTGATTTTATTGCCACTCAGTGACTAAAAAAAGAAATCTCTTATTGGTACCATGTTTTATTGCACAGTGAAATATAAAAATACAGGTGTATCAAAACCTTGAAGCCAAATATATGTGAGATTCAAAATATGGGAAGGTCATAACAACAGTTCATAAATTATACATATTTTAAATATCCTTTTTGGCAAACCCTCAGAGAAATTTGAGAGGTTTTTGTTGTTGTGCCTCACTTATTTTGTGTTTTTCTCTTCAAATAGAGAAAGCCCTGGTGGATTTTCGGGCTTGAGTGACACCTGAACTTTTGGTGAGTCCAGTGGTCGCAAACACAGCCGGCCGCTAGGTGGTGCTGCGTCTGAAACTATGCCAGCTCTTCCCTCTTCCCTGTCCCCACCCAGGCTTACCCTCTCCTCCATTCTACTATCCGAAATGCCCAGCAGAGGGCAAGGACCCATCTGATTCCACAACTGCTCAGTTTAGTAAACATTTCTGTCTCTTGATAATGAGGGGTATCTTCACCACCAGCTCCTCACAAGACTACTAAAAATTAGAGCAGTTTAAACTCATAGGTAAATGTTCAGCCTGCCTTCTTTCTGGAAACCTTTATCCTTTTTATAGGGAGGAGAGCGGCAGAGGAAGAGGGAGAGAGAGAATCTTTTTTTATTTTGTTTTATTTTAAAGATTTTATTTATTTATTTGACCGAGAAAGAGACAGCCAGAGAGAGAGGGAACACAAGCAGGGGGAGTGGGAGAGGAAGAAGCAGGCTTCCAGGGAAGGAGCCTGATGCGGGTCTCCATCCCATAATGCCGGATCATGCCCTGAGTCGAAGGCAGAGGCTTAATGACTGCGCTACCCAGGCGCCCCTGTGTGTTCATTTTTTAGCACTAGAAAGGACATTTAGTTAAGACCCATTAGGTATTTCCACTTTAAGGATGAAAGGATTTCAGGAAACAATAGCATTTAAATCACAGATGATCCTGCCATTCAGCTGTCCAGGTGATCTCCCTCTGGGAAGCCACCATGAAGTAGTTCGAAGAGGCAAGCCAATGTCCTGTCTGCCTAGCCTTTCTGGAGAAGTGCTTTGTGGAAAATTTAAAAACAAACAAACAAACAAACAAATAAATAAATAAATAAATTTCTGGTTCCTGGCACAGGACTCCTAAATCCTTGCAGTTTCCTGAGGGATAGGAGAGCCTTTTGTTAGTCATAAAATCTCCAACAGACCTCTCCAGAGTTTAGGCTAAAGAGCTTACATAGGGCAGGGCCCAGAAATGGCATCACAGTGGGGCTGGTCACCAGAAGGACCAAACTGGGAGTCAAGGATTGGAAATTTCAGCCCCAGCCACTGGCCATCTGTGAGGGGAGGGGGCTGAAGGTTGGGTTATAAAGAGTCTTGAACAAGAGGTTGGTGAACACATTAATATTGTGGAAAAGTGATTTTCCCCCAGAGAGGGCATGGAAGCTCTCCACACTCCCCACCCCCTTTAGGCCTTCCTTGCTACACGCATCTCTTCCATTGGGCATTTCCTGAGTTGTATTCTTTATAATAAACTGCTCGATGTAAGTAAAGTGTTTTACTGACTTCTGAGTTGATCTTTTTTCCCCTCCATTCACATAACTTTTATTACAGTGTATTTATAATTGTTTTTTCCTTTTTTAAAATTTAAATTCAATTAGGCAGCATATAGTACATCGTTAGTTTCAGATGTAGTGTTCAATAATATATCATTTGCGTACACCCCCCAGTGCTCATCGCATCACGCACCCCCCTTAATGCCCATCACCCAATTACCTCATCCCCCCACCCACCTCACCTCCAGCAACCCTCAGTTTGTTTCATATACTTAAATGTCTCTCATGGTTTTTCTCCCTCTCTGATGACCTCCAGTTCATTTTCCCTCCCTTCCCCTATGATCCTCTGCACTGTTTCTTAGAGTATACCTATGAGTGAAACCATATACTTGTCTTTCTCTGACTGCTGTGTTTCACTCAGTATAATACACTCCAGTTCCGTCCAGGTCAATGTAAGTGGTAAGAATTCATCCTTTCGAATGGCTGAGTCATATTCCTTTGTATACATGGAGCCCATCTTCTTTATCCATCCACTTGTGGATGTGAGTCATTCTAGTGAAATTATCAACCCTAAGGAGGGGGTCTGAGGGAATACCTGACCTTGTGGTTGGGCAGAAGTGTGGGTAGCTTGAACACCCCATTTGTGACTGGCCTCTGCAGTAGGGACAGACTTGTAGGACTGAGCACTGAAATCCGTGGAGTATGAATTGAATTGTTGGAGAACTTGGGGAGTTGGTTGTGGTTGGTGTCAGGAAATAGAGCACACGGGTGTACTTGAAACATGAACACATCTCCTCCCTCCACTGCACCAATTGACTGCATAAAGCCCCCCCCCCATGGGGGTCCTCTGTGCTCTGTGGTCTCTTGGAAGAATGGAGTCAGGTTCGACTGGCAGTAGGGGAAGTTGGTTTCCAAGATCAAAGATCTGGAGCCTAGCTGAGAGCTATTCCCTAGGTGAAGCCACGGATGCCGAAACGACCCTACTGCCCCCTTCCTCACTAAGGAGTCAGAGATTGTGATATCACAGTTGGTTCCCCACGAAAGGTGGGAATTATCTGACTTTGGGCATTTTATGGGCCTGTGCCCCTCAGTCCCAAGTGCAGAGTAGAGTGACCTGGTAGGTCTCTGATAAAGACTGACAGTTGGGGGCGCCTGGGTGGCACAGCGGTTAAGCGTCTGCCTTCGGCTCAGGGCATGATCCCGGCGTTCTGGGATCGGGTCCCACATCAGGCTCCTCCACTATGGGCCTGCTTCTTCCTCTCCCACTCCTCCTGCTCGTGTTCCCTCTCTTGCTGGCTGTCTCTATCTCTGTCAAATAAATAAATAAAATCTTAAAAAAAAAAAAAGACTGACGGTTGAGTCCTGCTCTGGACACAAGTGATCCACCCGACAGAGTCCATTATCAGGAAATATCGGTTTCTTGTGAGACATCTATTCTTTGGAGGAGCGATTGCCTCATACACTCTTCCTTTCCTGTTGCTTCCCCACCTCCTTTGGGCTCTTGATTGGTGCCCTGTGGAAGGTCTCCCTGCCACGCCAAACCTCAGGTGGAATCTATTCCCTATGGAAAGCACCTGCCTCGACTCTTGATTTCCCTCACAAGACACATAACACAGTCTCATCCTTTTTCTTGGCTTTGTGGGGGAAAAATGATACTACTAATGTGTGTCTTAACCTTTTGATATGGAAAAGGATGTGGCTACCCCAGAGTGCAAAAACAAAATTAAAGTCTTCAAAAATCACAATGCCCCCTATGTCTGGTCTTGCTTATTTCCCTCCTTACAACATTTTTACTGATTCACTGCTTAATGATCGTGAGACAAGGTCTCTCTTATAGGCATCATTAATTGAGTCCTGAGTTCGATGTTCAGGACAGATTTCTGTGGGAAGGTTTATTGACTGTGGAAAGAGCAGAGATAAGCCACTGAAATGCAGAAGGAATATGTGGGCCTCTTCTATGTCCAGGCTCTGCATTCTGACCAGTGGCTGAATTTGTTTTTTCTCTCCAATGGGTATGACCTCAGATGTAGATACACCCAATGACAACCTCATGATTTCTGCTTCCCTGAGGAGTGTCCAAAGTGGGCATTCGGTTCAGATAGAATCCGAAAGAGGTGCTGAGAGGTTCAGCTACACAACTGGCATCATGGACTCCCCTTGGTTGCCCTCTGGCCACCCTACTGGGAAGTAGATCTGGGGAACATGCAAAGAATAGATGTGAGCATTTGCAAAGAATCTGTTCACTAACTCAGGAATTTCCAACTGCCTGCAAAACTTGGATTCTGGATTGTGGATTTGAGAAATAGAAAGCCCTCGTTTATTTATTGGCACTGGGCCTAGGGCTGCTCTTTTCATGGACCCCAAGTTCTACCTAGTGGGGATCATCCTGGGTGTGGATATTTAAAACCTTTCATTTTCTAACGTCAGCATTGTGTCCTGGATGAATTCCTAACCTTGTGACCAGGTTTACCAAAGCAGTACTTTACCAAAGTAAAGGGGTTGTTTTATGCCATTATTTTCTGGGGCTTGACCTCACGAATCTGAGATCATGACCTGAGCCAAAATTCAGAGTCCAAGGATTCACCAGGTTCCCCAACTACAAACACTTTTTTACCATGTATTGTAGTTGCTTGGTTAAGTCCATGGCACTCGGTTTTATTCTAAAAAGTTTCCTTCTTTATGTATATTTGGAGCTTGTTCCTTCCGTTTCCATTGCTACTTTTCACGAACAGATCAAAATCCTGTGTCTATTGAGTGCCCATCCATGAGCCAGAACACACACTGAACCCTGCATTTTGGGGAGTATTTAAAATACTTCATTTAGAAAAGTACTAGTTGTATGTATTGCCCTCAACCCGTTCACTATTACAGAAATGCAGTGGTGAAAATACAGTGATATTTCCTCCCTCATTATTCAGGGAAGAGTCTGCTTTACATACGCATACTGACCAAGAAATTCACAAAGGTTGAGAGGTAACTAAGTACGTCCTCTCAGCTATACACAGAGAAAAATCAGGTAGTATGCATAGATGGTGAGAGAATGACATAATTTCATTAGTATATGCTTAGAGAAATATGATTTGAAGAATGGAATTTCTGTGAACACTGCTCTTCATTTCATCTGGGACCCATTTTAAACTTTGTTCTAGAAATGTCTGGTGACTCCGGAGGATAGAATGGGTGGGGATGGTGTTTTAAATCAAGAGTGGGACCTCTATTTATTCTCAATCTGTTTTTCTTTTCCCTCTTCACCCTGAAGTTTGGCTAGTGACTCTATTTGGGGGGGGGGTGGCAGGTCATCCCCCCTCATGTCGTTTATTTTCAAAAAAAAAAAAAAGAGTGAGAATGTGTGAGACTGGGGTTCAACTTTTGAAACAAAGCGTTTACTCTACCATGCCCCCCTTGTCTGTGAAGACAGGCCCCTGTTGACACCAGAAGTTGGCCACTGTGCAGCTGCATTGACTCTGAAACGTCTATGATGACACTGTCGCCATGGTGACTTGAGCCACACCTCTGCTGTCCTTTCCAGCTGGGACTCTTTGAGCTGCCCCATTCCTGCGGATTGGTGTTTGCTCTGCTGCTCCAACTCAGAATGGGAAATTGCTGTGGTTCCTGCTGTGGTTCCTGCTGTGGTTCCTGCTGTGATGATATGTTCATAATGATCTTCTGAATGCTGTTTGCTATCACTCAGTTAACTCTTTCTCAAACCATTTTTCTCATCATTGAAAATTTCCTCTCTCCCAATTTCATCTACATATGTTTTATAGTTTTGTTTTATCGCTTGATTTCTACTGTTGGCGGTTCTACTGAGCTAGCAGCCTTGGTTTTTGTCCTCCATGGAGAACAATGGACTACTTCCTATGATATCCTGCACCCCTCATTTGTCACCCCTAGGTTCTCAAGGGGGGAAAATACGGCAGTGTCTATGTTCATTTAAGTTTGTTTTTTTTATTTTATTTATTTATTCAACAGAGATAGAGACAGCCAGCGAGAGAGGGAACACAAGCAGGGGGAGTGGGAGAGGAAGAAGCAGGCTCATAGCAGAAGAGCCTGATGTGGGGCTCGATCCCATAATGCTGGGATCATGCCCTGAGCCGAAGGCAGACGCTTAACTGCTCTGCCACCCAGGCGCCCCTCGTTTAAGTTTTTTTAAGCATCCTAAATTCTATATTCACATTATGCATTTCTGAAATTTAGAGTGAACCCAGAAAGGTTGATATGATTGTTTTCTCAGTGTCTTACAGTGTCTGCCCTGTACCATTCATCCCCAAAGGGGTATGGATTTCAGGATTTGGGGGACATGTGGGTTCGTTCCTATCAATAGTTGCCCCAAAGAAATCCTCAGAATATGAGAGTCTACATTTCAATTTATGACCCCCAAACACACATTTCCATTTCTAAGAACTTTGGGTGTTATCCAAAATGACATTTTCTAGAGATTTCAATGGTATGCTACCACCCGTCCCATTCAGCGCCTCAGACGCAAGTATGGTGACAATAGCATGACCTTTTTTTCTCGGTGACGCAATGAATAGCCGGTCTTTAATATATGGTGAAAGATGGGTAACTGGTTAATGGATCGAGTTAGTGAGTGATCGATAACCAAGTACACAGATTATTAGTGATGCACAAAGATAAATAGGTGATGTAGACACAATAACAGAGACACACACATTATATATATATAAGTATATATGTATATATAGATGATTGCATACATTTGCACATAGGATTGTAGCTTGAAAACAGAACGTGTCTACATTAAAGTGGTTTTGATGTAATGTGTTTCTTAGTTCTCCTGAACTTTCATCCAGATATCTTCCCAAAAGCTAAGCTATGTTGTTTTTTTTCTATGAGTTGACAAGGGTCTCAGGAACTCCTAGTTTGTTTGGAGGCACTTCTATTTGTGTGAGGAATAAATAATGCAAGATGGCATTGTTTCACATGTTTGAAAACACAAGACTTTGTAACAGTGACCCTCCCTTCCTTTACACTGGGATTCATCTCATTTGATCTGCTGACCTTAAGACAGGCAACTGGAACATTCTAGAGAACAGTCATGGATATTTGTGGACAAGGGCCCCAGAGAGTGGATTCAGGGAGACAGCAATAGATTTGCTCGTTTGCTTTTTGTTGTTGTTGCTGCTGCTGTTGTTGTTGTTGTTGTTGTTTGCCTCTGATTCTGTCCAAAAGAAATCGTGTTGGGTTAAAATGCTTGTATTTAGGCAAAGCAGCTGTGTGTCACAGAGCAATGGTCTGGGAACTCAGACTCCCAGATTTGAATCCAGCTCTGGAACTTTTGAAATTGTGAGATCTCAAACAAGAGCTAGACCCTCTAATTCACCTTTCTGACCACGTGACAGGTGTTCATTCATTCAATGCTCATCACACACTTATGCGATGATTTGTTTCCTTTCCCTATTCCTCAGGTGGAGGAATGGAGGCACAGAGATGAATGTGACCAGGTTCATGAACTCCTCTAAGTAAAGGAGCCAGGAGGTGAACCCAGGCCTGCAATCCAGTGCTCATGCTCTAACTACTGAACCGAACTGCACTTATGACTCAGCCATGGGATCAGTAGTTACTGTGCAAAGAAGCTTTAGCATCTGTGTGGATGTCAGGAATTCCCTGAGCCAAGGGGAATCCCAAACACTGTTTGTCATTATGAGGTCAGCTCGGTGGTCACATAGTCCAGGGAAGCTCTTGAGCCATAGAAGTCCAGATCTTGCCATAGTCATTCATCTGAAAAGGACATAGAAAGCCTGGTCCTTTTGAAGCCATGATTGTGTTCAGTTCAAAGATTCTGAGGGTTTGGAGGCACCATTTAGGACAAGCCAGTCAAACTCTGTTTGAACGATGGACTACTCCTCAGCACCTGACCTCAATCTGGTCAGAATGGAGGAGACCCTTTCATGGTATTTGATGGCATTGTCAGTATGAGTAAGCCCTAGTCATGCCGAAATCCTGTGAGCTTAGGGACACTCCTGGGACAAGGAAAAATAAGACTCAAAGAACCAGTTCATGATTAACCTTCTGTCCAGAGCTGGTCAGTGCCTGGCCAATCAGTGTCATGGCATGGTCACTCTTCAGGGCATGGCACAAATAGAATAAGAATAGGGAGCATGCTGGGCGGTGCCTGGCTGGCTCCGCCAGTGGAGCATTTGACTCTTGATCTCAGGGTCGTGAGTTCAGTCCCCATGTTGGGCATGGAGCCTATTTTAAAAACAGAGAGAAAAGAATCGCGGACATAGTGTTGTAGATTTGATAACATTCTCCCTATGAGCCCTAAAAAAATGCTTGAATGCCATGAACTACACACTTTAGGGACAGTGACCAACAAGAACTCAAACACTCATAACAGCCTGCGGTCCATCATCCTTGTTTGGACGCGCTTGTCCAGCTGGGCCAGGGAGTGTCCATGCTCCAGTGGGGGCCTTTGCTCCTTCCGGAGCTCTCCCATTGTTGGCTAGTAAGTGCAAGCATGGAGAGAGGCCATGCTTCATGACTATATACACATAGCCTTGCAAAGCAAGACTAGAAGTCAAACAGCATCAAATGAATAATGGTGCTTGGTTTTCAATGATAGAACTTCATTATTGACAAATCGTCAACAATTGATGAGCTTCCTCACAAAGGATGTGAGATGAAATGCAACAGAAAGTCGTGCTTAGATCTGAATCTAAGTCTCTCAATAAAAGGTTGCTTATTATCACGTGCAAAATAGTATACAGCAGATGATAGATTTAAATGCAAAAGCAGGTCTGGGTGATCCTTACGGAGAGTCGTGACGGGGGAGCTTCTCCAGGGTGTGGGTATGGAAGGGTCCCTCTTTATGTGTCCTTTGTATATTCCCTGATTTTTTAAAAAAAGATTTTATTTGAGAGAGAATGAGAGAGCAGAAGCAGTGAGTAAGGGGGATGTGGGGGGGGGAGGGAGAAGAGGGACAAGCAGGCACCAAGCTGAGTGCAGAAACAGAGGCCTGGCTCGATCCCAGGACCCTGAGATCATGACCTGAACCAGGTCAGACACGTGACCCACTGAGCCACACAGGCGCCCCTGAGGGGTCCCTCTCAAAGGAGGTGGGGCTTGGTCCCTTGCCACTGCAGGGTCTAGAGAAGGATGGGGAGTCTATAAAGACTGGATCTGGGGGAGGAAGGAAGGAACAGGGAAGGTGCCCATTCAGAGCCAGTGCAGTCCCGGTTCACTCTTAGCCAGGCCTTAGCCCAGGCAGTTTGGAGACCTACTTAGATCAATACCAGTGAGATACTAGAGGTCATAGGCTTAATTTATTAAACCAGCAAAGCGCTAGCCCAGGTGGCCATTTTTCCAGTTAATTCACAGGAACTGCTCAGCCAGGGTTGGTCAGTTGAAGGGAAGCTAATTCTTGGTAGAGCTGTCATGTGACAATTAGTTTGGAAAGTCCTGGCTTCTGAATCAGCTTGGGAGCCCCGCAGACCGCTGGTCCCTGAGGGTGCTCAACTGGTCCCGGGGAAGGCTCCACGTCAGACAGCTAGTAGGGTGAATGCTGTGGGAGGATGGCCACAGTTGGGCTTCCCCTGGCCCTTCAGAGGGGCTTGTCAAGGGGCATCTGCACTGTGTTCTGGGTCAGGGGTTGAAACCTAGATGTGCGAAGGTGAGCTAGGATTTGGACTTTGCTGTTGGCTCAGACACCTCCCCCAGGGCATCCACTGTCTCCCACAGACAACTCGGGGCTGGAGGATATGAGAAAGAGATGAGGGAGCCCTGGTTCAGGGCTGCAGGGCTTGATCTCAGGTGTCTGGGCAGGTGTCAGGTGTTCTGGGACCTCTCTCCCCAAGGAACCAGCTCCATTCCTGTCCCGGCTCCCCCACTCAACATTAAGTTGTCTCTATAGCTTGGCTTTGGTAAATAGTGCTGCTGAACATGGGCAGATATTTCTCTGAAATCTAGACTTGAATTCAAATGGATTTCTTATCCAAGAGTGTGATTGCTGGGTGTAATGGTAGTTCTTTTGTGAATTTTTTTGATGAAGTCCCATATTGTGTTTTCATAGTGACTGCATCAGTTTACATTCTCTGTGGGGTATTTGAAGGCTATATGAACCCTAAGACCTTCCTAAAGCCCTCTCTGACTCAGGTGGCTGTGCTAGGCAAATGATGAACCATGGGATCAAAAGTTTGAACTCTGATGAACTTATCACTCCTTTTCCTATGGTCTTCTGATAGCAAGATGTCAACAGCTCTTTCTGTTGTCATGCATTTCCCACGGTCTCTGAGAAAACAAAAAACAAAAGTGAAGAAAACATCCATATTTTCTCTAGGTCTCCGGAAGCTGGCCAGGAGAATAAAACCGAAGGTTCACCCCACTTTCTGACCCTGTCGAAGGTACCGTGGAAATGCATTCATTAAGTTGATTCAAGAATAATTATTTTAGGGGCACCTGGGTGGTGTCCAACTCTTGATTTTGGCCCAGGTCATGATGTCAGGGTCATGAGACTGAGCCCCGTGTTGGGCTCCATGCTGGGTATGGAGCCTGCTTCAGATTCTCTCTCCCTTTCCCTATGCCCCTCCTCTGCTCACACTCTCTCTTTGTCTCTAAAAGAAAAAAGAAGAAGAAGAATCATTACACTAGTTTTCAGTGTCCCATACTTAAGACAAAAATGCCAAGCCATATTATTTTTGTTTCACGTGTGAAAATTTTAATTTAGCTGGTCACTCATCAGTTTATAACCACAGTAGTCAAATGGCATTTGCAACTCAAGTCTGTTCACATTTCATGGTAGGTATAGTGAAGCTAAGGAATGGACATCAGTCTGTTATTAGATATTAGGAAAAATAGATCTTTTATTATTTTTAATGAATAGACGTTATTACTTCAAATAGGTTTAGATTAAGATAATAATTGAGCAGATAATATAAAAAGTTTCCCTATCATCCTTATCCCTTGGCGCACAATTTCCACAATCCTTAAAAGCTTCATCAGTGTGGAACACATGTCACGAATCACAAACCAGTGTAGCGATACTAATACTCATTGAAGGCCAGCATCGCTAGGAAGGTCTGCTCTGTGTTGTGCAGGAGTATGCGTTTTGACAAATGTGTAAAGTCGTGTATCCACCATGTACAGAGTAACTTCACTGCCTTGAAAATCCTGTGTTTAACCTATTCATGCCTTTGCCCTTTCTCTAGAAATCTTAACAACCGTTGACCTTTTGTCATCTCTATAGCTTTCCTTTCTCCAGAATGTCATCTAGTTGGAACCGTAAAGGATGGTGCTTTTCCAGACTGATTTCTTTCACTTTTATCTATACAGTTCACATTCGTCAATGTCTTTTTGTGACTTGATAGCTCAATTATTTTTTAAATCTCCTTTTTATTATTGTTTGAGAGAGAGAGTGAAAGTGTGTGGGGAGGGGCAGAGGAAGAGGGAGAGAGAATCTTCAGCAGCCTCCATGCTCAGCAGGGAACCCGTCTGACGTGGGGCTGGATATCATGCCCCTGAGATCATGACCTGAGCCAAAATCAAGAGTTGGATGCTTAACTGAGTGAGCCAGCTATGTGCTCCGGTAGCTCAGCTATGTTTATTACCAAATCATATTGCATTGTAAGGGTGTATTGCTGGTTGTTTCTCCGTTCACCTAGTGTAGGACAGCTTAGTCACCTCTAGATTTGGTGTTCATAAATCAAGCTGATAGAAGCACTCCTGGGCCAGTTTTCATGTGGACACATTTTTCAACTCAACCGTGTAAATACCTAGGAGTGAGATGGCTGGATGACAGAGCAAGACTGTGTTTTGCTTTGTAAGATTTGATAGGATTCACCAGTCAAACCATCTGGGGCCGGCTCTTCCTTTCTGGGAAATGTATTAACTATCAGTTAAATGTCTTTGATACCTGCCTGTTCAGATCATCTATTTCCTTTCAGTGGGTTTTGGTAGTTTTGTGACTTTGAAGGAATTGGCCTCTTTCCTTTCAGGAATCCTAGAATTTTTCCATGTATTCCTTTAGAATCCTTTCAATGTGACGTCTCCTCTTTCATCTCATGTTAATGTGTGTCTTCCCTCTTTCTTCATGGTTAGTCAGGCTAGAGCTTTATCCATTTTACTGATATTTACAAAGAACCAGCTTTTGTCTTGGTTTGGTTGATTTTGTCTGAGAGTTTTTTGTGTTCCATTTCATTGGTATCTGCAATTATATGATTTTTTTTCTCTTACTTGCTTTATATGACATGACTCTTTTTTGCCTTGTTTTCTAAGGAGGAAGCCTATTCACTTTGAATCTTTCTTACTTTCCAACACAATGACATTCAGTAGTATAAATTCTCCCAAGCACTGCCTTTGCATACATTTTTGTCAACATATATTTTCATTTCGTTTAGTTCAAAATCTTTTCAAGCTTCTCTTGAAACTTCCTCTTTGACCATTTTTTAAAAATTTCCAGCTATTTGGGGATTTCCCAAGATTTCTTGCTGTGGTTGAGCTCTAGTTTAATTTCATAGAGGTCTGAGAGCAGCTGTTGTATTGCTTCTACTCTTTGAGATGTGTTGGGGTGTGTTTTATGGCCCAGCATGTGGTCTCTTGCTGAATGTTCCAGGTGAGCTGGAGAAACAGTATATTCTGCTAGAGAGTCTGTGCTCCAGGAAACCTGGATTCCCTGTGTTCCCTTTCCTGTCTCCTCAGGGCCATGGTTTGTCCTGTGTCCTCCCCTCTCCATGGATCCGAGAGTGGTTGATTTTTCAGTGTCTTCAGGCTTTTTCTTGTTCGTAGGGTGGACAGTGATTGCCATGATCCTTGCATGTGGAGCCCTCTACTTTTGTCTTCATGTGCCTTCAATCTCCCTTCTCCTGAAATGTGTCTTGACTTCAAGATATTTGGGCACATGCTGCTTCCATTCATATAACCAGGTCTCCAAAAACAGCCAAGAAGCCTGTGTCTAGATGTCAGCTTACATAGCAAAACACACGTTTTCTTTGACATTCCACCTTTTACATTGGCTGTTATCCTAAGTTAGAGGTTTACAGAAATATCAGCCATATGCTTTCACTCAATGTGTTACCCTCCCAGAGGTATGGACTAGTGAAAATAGAGAATATATGTGTCTTTACATATATCCATTGAGTATCCAGCCTTTCACACACAATGACAGACCAAGAAACCCATTGACTGAGCTGGATAGATACGCACGTACATAGGGAGTTAGTAACATAGAAAAAAGAAAAGGTAATGTTTTGAGATGAAGAGACATATGAATTTCTGTATGTAGACAATTGCATCCTTGTGCACATAGAGCTCCAGCTTTAGAAAAGCACGAGCCTCTATTCATGTGGTTGTGAGGTAATGCACAGGTCAGGTCCCCTGAGAATGCATCCAGCATGCTGTTCAAAGGCGAAGCTCTGGTCATTCGCATGACTGGGCAGCAGGTCTTAGCTTGAGGTGCTCACATGTAGGAGGAGGAAATCACACAAGATGATAGAGTTTCACACGTTGTAGAACACAAGTATGTTAGGTACATAAGCTCTCTCTCCCACCAGTAAACTGGTGTTCGTCATGTTGGACCAGATAGCTGTCAGGTCAGGCAACTAATTCATTCTGGAAGCATCATGCACATTATTTTGGGAAATGGCCACTTAGTGTGTCCTCAGGCAGTCAGCAAAAGCATTTCTGAGACCTTTATGTGACTCCTTAAACACTGGGTCTGGCTTAACATAAAGGAGTCCTTTTTAGACAAAGCAGGTACCTATCGTGGAGAAAGCACTGGCCTGGGAGCTTGGACAGCAGAGTTTGACTACAGCTCTGAGTTTTGTGAAGTTATGGCATCTCAGATGAGACATTTCACCTCCAAGGAACCTTCCTGAGCATTTCCACGGCATGCTTTACTTACACTAACCATTCAACCCTCACCACCAATGCAGTACTTTGCTTGCTAAGGGCACTCTTCAGATGGAGAAACTGAGGCACAGAGCTGAATGCAGCCAAGCACACAAGCTCTTAAGTGGAAATGCCAAAATGTTCACCCAGGTGGCTGGGCCCATGCTGCTACTCTGAGATACTGAACTGCACTTACCACACTGACAAGCATAGCTCTGAGCCATGGGTTCAACAGAAACCATGCAGGATCTTTCCAAGGCCTGTGTATATATCTGAACTGCATGAGTCTACAGAGATCCCAAGTACTGTCTACCATCATGAGGTGGCCTCAGTGGTCACATGGAGGGCAGACTTGGGCATAGCCCTTAGTGTGAAAGCACACAGAAGGTCCAAACTGTCTGTCCAGCTCACAGATTTTGAGACTTGAAGCACAACATTGAAAAACCTGGTAAATCTCTCTCAGTGTTGGTTCACTTCTCAGAGGCTGGCCCCAAACGGGAATCAAGAGATAGTTTAGTGCTCTTTGATTGTGTGATCACCCTGAGCCCCAGAAAGCCTCCAGTGCTGGCAATGACACACCCAAGCAACAAGGACAAATAAGAACTCCAAGTAACATTTGGTTACTAACCCAGGGTCCACTCTTTTTCCTGCACCTCTCTCACAGAGCTGGGGTAGAGGACGTCGGGAGGAACCCAGGCCTCCCACTGTAAAGGACCATCCCATTAGTGGATGACTACTGCTAGCACGGAGAGCCACCCGACTCAGTGAACACATACATGAGACACACACTGGACGGAAAAATACCATAAGATTAATGATGTTATTTTTATTTATTTCATATTTTTAAATTTTTGGACTATCTTCTGTCTTAGAGTGTCTTTATTTTTCATCATTATTATTTTTTAATGGAAGTAGTTGAGTTGACACACCATATTCTATTCTTTCAGGTGTACCTTTGCCTTCAATGGCAAAGCCAGGACTCTGTTTCTCCCTTCTTTGCTGCTTCTCTTCTCTGCATTTCCTTCCATGAAGAAGGGGGCTCACCAATAGCCAACTGCAGGCTTTCCTTTTTTAATTTAAATTCAAATTAGGTAACATATACTGTATTAGTAGTTTCAGGGGTAGAACTTAGTGGTTCATCTGTTGCGGTAACAGCCAGTTGTCATTCCATCAAGTGCCCTCCTTGAGGCCCATCACCCAATTACCCCATCCCCCCACTTCAGCAGCCTCAGTGTGTTCTCTAGATATATGGGAATATGACTCAACTGTTGAAGGACTCAAATCTTGTCATTGGCAAGTGCATGCTGTTAAACCAACCACATCCCTCACCAACCCCCCCCTTCAGCAGCCCTCAGTTTGTAATATAGATACACTGTAAATTACTCAACCATCAGAAGGAATCAAATCTTGCCATTGGCAACTGCATGCTGTTTAACCAACCACATCCATCTCCACTGTTCTGTCGTTCA
Source organism: Ursus arctos (assembly GCF_023065955.2). NCBI lineage: Eukaryota > Metazoa > Chordata > Mammalia > Carnivora > Ursidae > Ursus > Ursus arctos. The sequence continues at coordinate 72,874,225 of NW_026622775.1, read as the reverse complement.
AGTCAAGCAGAGCACTCTGAGTCATTCATGAGATAGAGCACCGTGGCAGGAAGGTACTCTGTGTCCTCTAGTCTGTCTCCCATTTGGATGGCCAGTTGGAGGAGCTTCGTCCTGGCAGAACAAATAGAGAGACTTCACTACGGGCAGAGGGAGGGGTGGGGCTCCCTCACGACACCACAGTGTGCAACCAGGCGACCTATTTGTAGACTAACTGACTCACATCGACCAGGTTGCCTTAAGCTAGAAAGTCAAAGGTCTGTTTCTCCTTCGTTTTCTCATCCTCTTGTTGGCTTTTCCTCACCCACCAAGGAGAATGGCCCAGCAGCAGCTCAGCCCATGCTTCTTAACCAGTCACTCCCATACAGTCTTGTCCCATGTCCATATCAACAGTGATCACAGAGTAATTCCCAAGTAGGACCATCAATGGACTGACACTTACTCTGTGTCCTTTTAGAGTCTACCAAGGAGGACCTTGGCAAGAAAGCACTGTGGCCCAACACATCCAGGGTAAGCTTGGCTGTCTTTGCCTGAGAAAGAAATGTTTCTTACTTGAGTTTCATCTTTTTGAAGTGAGTTCAGCTATGACAACATGACAGTGTAGTTTTTAGACGTGAGGTACCATTTTCTTGGGGTGTTGGGAGGGAAGGTTGTAAACTGTGTGGTAGGGGACCTTTTACTCAGAAGTGGTTTTTCCTCCCTGAATTAAGAGTTTTGTGATTGTGCTTCAGGGAATTTGAGAGATTCATCCCCCAGGAAAAGCTCATGCCTTTTCCACAGGTGCACGCTGTGCTTCCTTTCCAGGCCTTTGTCTTTCCTGCTGATTCTCATTTGGTTTTCAGTAGTCACCAAGAGAACCAGTGATGACAGAGTGTGCATATGACCTGACTCTCAGGGTGTGTTCTTTTCTGTAAATGCAGGTGGCCCCAGAACCATGTGGAAGTGGTACGTATTCTGGAATCAGTCCCTTGCTGAGGAAAAACTCTAGATGGTAAGGCAGGTGGGGGGATGTCCTCACTGTCCTCAGTCTGGAGAGCCATCTGATTCCAGGTTCCTGGTAGGACTGAGGCTTGGGAGTGTGGGGAAAAGCAAACTCCAGGTGAGAAACTATGTGCATGTGTCTCCAGTCCTAGGAAACCAATGCATTCCCCCTGGGTGGTGTGGGTGTATGTGCATGAGGCTTGGGGGTTAGTGTCTTGTGTAGTGTGATTGTGAGTGTGTGTGTGTGTGTTTGTGAGAGAGAGAGAGAGAGAGCAAGAGAAAGAGAGACAAAGACAGAGACACAGAAAGAGAGAAGACAGAAAGATAGAGAGAGAGAGAGAAACATGTTTCTCCAGAAGATATGTCAGACAGATACTGCATGATATCACCCTTCTCCAAAGCCATGTTATCACACTGTGCACTTTAGAGCCTTACTGCAGTGGGTGGCCCAGCAGGGGCACTTCAGTCCATGCTTGGAAACCAGCTGGCTCCATACACCCCAGCCTCATGTCCATATCAAGCAACATTCCATGAATATTCTTGAGCAACAAGAGGAATGTGCTGACGGGTACTCTGTGTCCTAGATGCCTTGGAGGAAGACATCGATCCCATCAAAGGAGACAGCGCTGGAGGCACACCTCTCGCCATGGTGAGCTAGAAGTTCTTTGTCCCAGGAACAGATGTTGCTTTCTTGGTTTCTTTCAAATCAAATTCAGATGAAAATCAGACAATGTATATTTGAGATTATACATATAGATCTCATACAATTTTCCTTTTTGAGAGAGCATTGAGTGGTTGTCTCTGCCAACCGTTAGCTGATTTGAGAGGACATTTACCATTGGTGACACCAAACTTGGTTCTAAATGCTGTGTTAGGATCCTGTCCCTCAGTAACACTTTCTCCTGCTTGGATGAAGCATTTTGTAGTCACCGTCCTGAATGGACTGGACAGACATGTCCCCCAGGAAAAACAACTTCCTAAGGCATCCAGTTCACTTACTTTGGGGTCGTTGGACTCAACCACTGTGCTCCATCTGGGTTCCTAAAGTCATTGAGGGAAATAAAGCTCATGAAGACAGACAGTGTATAACATGACCTGAGCCTCGCAGTGTCCTCTTTTCTGTACCTGCAGGTGACACCATCAACCAGCGAGAGCAGTATGTATTCTGGAATCAGCGTCTTCCTGAGATAAAACTCTAGATGTTAATGCAGGTGGGGCATCCTTGCAATCCTCAGTCTGGCGAGCCACCCTGATTGGTTTGTGGGGGTGTGGGGCACCAGAGATTTCCCAGGTGAAAAAGTGTGCCCATGTGTCTACAGTCCTAGGAAGCCATTGTATTCCCTGTGTGTGGTGTGGGTGTGTGTGCATGAGGCTTGGGGTTGGGGTGTCTTTTATGGCTCTATGTGGTGTGATTGTGAGTGTGTGATTTTGTGTGGGAGACAGGGAGAGACAGACACAGACAGAGAGATGCAGAGAGGGAGAGGGAGAGATGGAAAGAGTGAGAGAGAGATTGCATATGTCTCTAGGAGGTGTATCCCACTGCCACTGCACAATTCCCATTGTCCACATTCTCAAAGAAAGAAAGAAAGAAAGAAAGAAAGAAACAAACAAACAAACAAACAAAAGAAAAGACGAGATAAAGAAATCTCATCACAGCGCTCACATTATAGCCCTATTACCGGGGGAGACCCAGTGGTGGCGTTCAGCCCATGCCTGGGAACCAAATGCCTCCATAGGCTCTAACCCCATTCATAGCGAGCAATACTCCCTGAGGCATTCTTTTTTTTAAAAAGATTTTATTTATTTGAGAGAGAGCGAGTGAGAGCACAAACAAGTGAGAGGGGCAGAGGGAGAGAGAAAAGCAGACCCTCGCTGAGCAGGAAGCCCCATCCGGGACTTGATCCCAGGACCCTGAGGTCCTGTCTTGAGATGAAGGCAGATGGTTCACCAATTGAGCCACCCAGGAGCCCCTCCCCGCATCTTTCTTGAGCAGCACCACCAATACACTGACAGGTACTCTGTGTCCTTCTAGACGTGACTGATGATGGCGCTGTCTGGTCATGGCTTTTTCAGAGGATCACAGAGGAGGAGGGCCTGCCTCTTGCCAAGGTGAGCTCGCCTGTCTATCCCCGAGGAACAAATGTTGCTTTCTGGGTTTCTTTCCAATCAAATTCAGATGAAATTCAGACAGTATACTCTGTGTTGGCGAATTGAACATAATACTAAAACAAAAATCATTTTCCTAATGTCAACTGCTTGTATATGGAAATGAAATTATTTTTATATACAGATTTTATGTAAAAAGCTATATATACTTTTGAGATTATACATATGTAATTTCCCCGATGGGGAGAGCATTGAGTGGTTGTCTCTTGCCAACCGTTAGCTGATTCGAGAAGACATTTACCATTGGTGACACCAAACCTGGTTCTAAATGCTGTGTTAGGATCCTGTCCCTCAGTAACACTTTCTCCTGCTTGGATGAAGCATTTTGTAGTCACGGTCCTGAATGGACTGGACAGACATGTCCCCCAGGAAAAACAACTTCCTAAGGCATCCAGTTCACTTACTTTGGGGTCGTTGGACTCAACCACTGTGTTCCATCTGGGTTCCTAAAGTCATTGGGGGAAATAAAGCTCACGCAGACAGACATTGTGTAGCATGACCTGAGCCTCACTGTGTCCTCTTTTCTGTACCTGCAGGTGACAGCACCATCCATTGAATGTAGTACGTATTCTGGAATCAGCCTCTTCCTGAGACAAAACTCTAGATGTTAATGCAGGTGGGGCATCCTTAGCAATCCTCAGTCTGGCGAGCCACCCTGATTGGTTTGTGGGGGTGTGGTGGACAGGAGATTTCCCAGGTGAAAAAGTGTGTCCATGTGTCTACAGTCCTAGGAAGCCATTGTATTCCCTGTGTGTGGTGTGGGTGTGTGTGCGTGAGGCTTGGGGTTGGGGTGTCTTGTGGCTCTATGTTGTATGATTGTTTGTGTTTTTGTGTGGGAGACAGGGAGAGTCAGACACAGAAACAGAGATGCAGAGAGGGAGAGGCAGAGATGGAAAGAGCGAGAGAGACTGCATATTTCTCCAGGAGGTGTATCCCACTGCCACTGCACAATGGCCATTGTCCACATTCAAAAAAAATAAAGGAAGGAAGGAAGGAAGGAAGGAAGGAAGGAAGGAAGGAAGGAAGGAAAGAAAGAGAGAGAGAGAGAGAGAGAGAGAGAAAGAAAGAAAAAAGAAAAGAAAAGACGAGATAAAGAAATCTCATCACAGGGCACACATTATAGCCCTATTACCGCAGGAGGCCAAGCGGTGACCCTCAGCTCATTCCTGGGAACCAAATGCCTCCATATGCTCTAACCCTATTCATAGCGAGCAATACTCCCCGAGTCATTCTGCTGCAGAGGTGAAGTGAGAGGTACATCCTGGAGTACATTTCTCTTTTCTCCTCACCACATCCATTATACTGGGACCAGAGCAAGACCTGCACTTGGCTCCATGGGAGAGAGGCTCATATGCAGCTGCCTGGAGACCCTCCTTGGCTGACGGGAATTCTAGAGGCCTGTGTGATGGCTGCTGGGCTGGCAGCACACACTGGCTCTCACTGTCCCTCTGAGCTGGTCTCTTGGGGCTGACTGGGCCCAGGACAGAGGCTCTGGGAAGTGGGGCCAGGGTCTTTGCTCCTGTCAGATCCCACTGACAGCGATGGGCCTGGTCCCCACATCGTGGTCACGGCCCACCCTCGGACCTTCCATCCATCTGCTCGGGGCCTCCCCTAGTCCTTCCAGGTCTCAGGGACTTTGGTGAACACTGCAGGTACTGGTGTTTATGTGGCCACACCAGCTGGAGATTGCCCGTCACCCCACTGACAGACTAGGGGAATTCGGACAAGTACCATTACCTCTATTGTCACATTCATCTCCTCTCTGGGCTAGGACACTTACGGGCTGTCATCAATAGGAAGTGTGTCTCAAGTGCCCAAGATGAGCCCAGGCATCGGCAGTCACTTGATTGCCCAGTTGATGGTCACTCTCATGGCCCAGCATCACCCCAGGCCCATGGCAGCCGCCTCCATGTTAGCTGCATTGGCTCATTGATCAACTGATTGACTAGGGAGCGTGTCAGTAAACCCATGATCGTTCCTCCACTGTTCCCATTGCAGAGAACAGTCTGGTTGTTGGAGGTGACAGGAGAAGGGAAATAAGAAATTAATGATGCAGGGAGAGAGGAGGGAGGGTAGCAGGAGGGAGCAGAGGAAGGTAGGAAATCATGGGGACAGAAAGTCATGGGCACCACTGTGGCTGCTTCTTGAAAGAATGGGCTGACAGGCACTGCTTCCTGGTCCCAGTTATGAAATCTGAGGGCTGGGAAGGGCCCAGAGACCCTGGACGCCTTTCTCATCAGTGAGGTAAAGGGATCACGGCCCCATGGGTGGTGAGGTGGGGGGACTGCGGAGCTGAGGGCAGCATTGAGTTTTGGGGTTGGGGACATAATCCCAGGGGCAGTGGCCTGAGTCCTCACTTCACCCTGATTGTCCCCTTTCCTTTCCCAAGACCAGGCCATGACGATGCTCACTGTCGTCCGTAAGGAAGACGACTTCGCAGGTTGCGAAGACTCGGACCCATAGATCCACCATCTGCATGTAATTTATTTCCTCTTTCATTTTTATACTCCTTTTTTTTGGTAATGATTTATTTACTTTAGTTTGGGAGAGACTGAGATGGCACGAGTGGGGGAGGGACAGAGGAAGAGAGAGGGAGATCCAAAGCAGAATCCCCACTGAGGGCAGAGCCTGACATGGGACTTGACCCCAGGACCCAGAGATCATGACCTGAGCCGAAACCAGGAGTCACAAGCTTAACCACCTTTGCCACCCAGGCACCCCTCTCCTCTCTCTTATTGATAAGGTCCTTTTTGTAGCTTTGGCCAAGTTCCTCTTTCCTGCTTGTTATGATCCTCCTCCTGCAGGATCTGGGCTCCTCCAGGCACTTGATGTTCTTGGATCTTCAAATCTATCATCTCTCTCTTCAGCCCTGTCATTTTGGGGGCCCAAGGCACGAGATGCACAAATGTTCTATTTCTACCAACTCTCACCAGCTCTCTTGGGAATCCTCTAAACCTAACCCCTCTCCTTTTCCAGAAAAAAATGTCTGATGCTTATGTGTACATTCATCACAATCCGAATTCTTGTTCCCCACGACTTCACCAATGATGATTTGGCTTTTCAGGGCCAACTCTAGACAACCTGATTGGAGCAAAATCATTCATTTGAGAAGCATCATCGGAAAGGAGGAAGCCCAATGGGCAGCACATTTTGGATGCTATGTTGAGGCCTCCAAAAGAAATTCTGAATCCAAAGTTTTTTCACTAAGAGACCAGAAGGGTATATCCTTTTTGTTCTCTCCTGGACAGAACAGTGGCATACCTGGACAGTCATGGCCCAGGAGTTCACTGAAGGCCCCTCTCCTTTTCCCGTGTGCTCAATCAAGACTGAAAAAGGAAATCTAAGTTTCCCTTGTAATTCAGTTCTTATACAACGTGTGAATGATCTCCGACTTTGTCCAGAGAACAAAAAAGCCTCTAAAAAGGGTTCTCTTTACTTGCTCTCAACCTTGGCCAAAAAGAAATATAGAGTTTCACAAGAAATTACAATTTTGCTGTAACACAGTTCATTATTTAAGACATAAACTGTTTCGAGTGGGCAAAACATTTTCATCCTTCCATTTAAAGTAGCAAAACTTTCAGAAACCTGTGAGCTCCCTGGGTGCAAATACACATTAGGGATGATGGCTCTCCAGTCCATTCACTTGGGAACACACGGGCTCTCCCACTAAATGAGTAGCTGGAAGTTCCTTATCTCTAGGAATTTCACTACCCAGACTAGATTGCACTACCCTACTACGTGCAGACATGGCAGCATATTGCAAAGAGCTCTTGTAATAGGGCCCAAGTTTTTCACCAACAGCTTCAGGCCTCCATTCCTGAAATCTTCCTAGAAACCTCTTCATGATCTTCAACCTCAGGAAGAGACATCAGAGAAAAACTGCCCTTACACATCCCCTGAAGGGACCCCTTCAGGTACTGTTTTTAAAAAAAGCAGTGTAACAAAGTGGGAGTTCACCCTTGGCTTCATATGTCTCCACTAAAATAAATAAAATAATTTAAAAAATCAGAATTTCACACAATTAGAGGGCTACTCCAACTGAGGCTTCTCAGAGATCCTCTGGAAATAGCCAGTCTTCAGAAGCAGGCAGTTGCCCCAAGATTTTCAGAACAGGCAAATTGTGATGGCTAGTGGGCAGTTTCCACACAAGATATTGGGCCAAGACTCCCATTTAATTCTTTTTCTGTTTTGTATCTGCTCAGTTAAAATAATTCTTCTCATTTCCCATAAACCCTTGTTGCCATTCACCCAGAATGACCCCTTTACTCCCGTTTTCTTATTCTAATCATTCTACTAATTATTACCCTTGATAGGTCAGAACATCCCTGATGTCACTCCTGGGTTTCTGACTGCTGGATGTGCCATCCATCCGCGGACCCCCCATGGTACGTCCCTCTGGGAACGTTGGGGAATTCCAACTCCTGTGTCAACTCCAAACCGAGGCCACTTTTGATGATTCAGGCACACGACTTGGAGGAATTACTACCTATGCCCCAAATGAGAACAGTGTTCCCTTTGGTGGGAAGTGCATAAATAGAAAAAGCCTGTAAGAAACCTATCTCTAATGTTGGCAAAAGTGACTGGTAACTCTTGGCATGTCACTTAATCTCTCTACATTTCAGTGCCTCCCACTAGAATATGGCTTACAGCCCCTGCTCTGCCCCCACCCACTTCAATAGGGCTGACCTGAGGATTACAGGAGATGGTAACAGGTATTGTCCACGAGCAGTAAAGCATCCTTCCCATGTAAAGCTAAGAGTGAGTGTCCATCCTCTCTTGGTGTGGAGCCATCCACGTCCCCTCTCTGGATTCCACCACCACCAAGTGTCTACCTTATTCTTGCAGTCGCTCAGTGCTTGAACACTTAGGGCGATTATGAAACACCAGTCATTTATTTTATTTTTCTTAAGGCTTTCCTTGTGTTTATTTACTTTTAGCCTCATAACATAATTCTAATAAGTAGGCCACAGTCACATTTCAACATCTCAGAACAGGCAAATGAGACACAGAGGGGTGTACGTAACTTTCTCAGGTGCTCGCGGCTCCTGCCTGAAGTCAAGAGTATCACCTGACCCCAAGCAGTGATTCTGAAAACTCTGCCTCTGGCCAAACAACAGGGGGCACCCTACCAATGACCCAGTTGAAGGTACTGTGGGAATGGACTCATTAGGTTCATTCAAGAAGAATGATGCTACTTTATTCAGTGACCCATATGTAAGAGAAAACATCAAAATGTGAAGCCACATTCTTCTCTTCTGTATGCAAAGGCAAATGATCAAGTCAATCAGTATCGCTGTAACTCCAGCAGTCAAGGTGCATTTCTAACTCTAGAATGGGCTCACCTTTACCAGTAAACAACATCTTTAGCTAACGTACAGACCTTCAGCTGATGTTCGAACCAATATTGGCTGACACAGATCGCTCCCTGAAAGAGTGTTCTTGGATTTTAAAAAATTAATAGGCATTATTGACAACAAGAGGTTTAGACAAATCTAAGAGTTGAAGAGATAATATAGAAAGTTCCCATAACCCACGCCCCCCAACCCCAATTCCTCCACTAATAACATCTTATATGGGTGTGGTGCATTTGTTATAATTAGCAAAACAATATCGATACACTTTTATTAACTGGAGGTCTATAAAGGAATTCAATTTTGAAATATGCCCCAACATGGACGGACCTTCAAAACATATTATGCTCTGTGAGATAAAGCATGGAGAGAAAGACCAATATTGCATGATTCCACTTCAGGGCCCTGAAACCCTGCCACTCCAAGGACTTTGCGGGGAGGCCAAGACAGATGCCTTCCAGGTCTCCAGGGAGTCCAGGGTCTCATCAAGGCATGTGGCCTGTAAACAAGTAGGTGGTGAGCGGAACAGAGAGTGGAAGGCACTTCTCGCAGTTTGAGGGGCTGAGGAATTTTTCCTAGGTCAGTTCTGGGATTACAGGTCCACCAGGAGTTGGCTGGATGGACCCGAACAGGCTCCTGCCTGTTGGTGATGAACAGAAGGGAGGAGAGTGCAGAGCAGAGAGGCCCAGGGGAGGCAAGCTGCTGCGGGTCCGACTGTGGAGCCATGGTCCTCAGGAGGGGCAGTGTGTCCCCCAGGGGACATTTGGGAGGGACTGACTGCGATAGGTGGCTGCAGAAAGGGACCTGGGAGGCCTGGAGGCTGACTGAGCACAGTCCAGGGGGACAGTAACCGTTGTCACCACTCTGCCCTTGCTGTCACGGACCCAAGAAGCCCCTCTGCTGATCCAGAGCTTTCTGGGTTCGTGGGGCACACATCTATTGAGTAAACACAAGTTCTTTCTGGACCCCACGATTTCCCGACTTTGAGGCCCACATCATCTGTCAATGAGCAGGTTGGCTGTCTTCTGTGTTTGTGGATGCCACTGCACCCCACCAGCTCTGGTTTTAATCAGGGCAGGAGCACAGCTGGGTCCCGGGCTGGGTCTGACAGTTGGCGTTGCCTCTTCACACATGCGTGGAGGCGGTCTGGCGCAGCCTGGTTGGGAGGCTTGGTCATTCATAACATCTCATCAACTGCAATCCCTTGAAAACCAAGGAACTTCAGGAGCCATTCAGAGCTGCAGAAGCCCCCCAGAACTGATAACATGCACCCCACTGCTTCCTTGGCAGGGGGGTATTATTTGCAGGGGAACCCCCAGGAAGGGGGGCACGCTGGGGTTTCCTGGGGGTGGGCGCAGAGGAGGGGCCGACAGCAGGGGACAGTGCTGAGCTGGCACCAGCTCCCATTCCCAAAGCTGGGATCTGTGGACAGATGGGGAGGATGACTGAGGGGAAAGACATGTAACCATGGGAGAAGGGCGCACTTGAAGGAACATTCTAGGAGGAGGCACTGCTCTTGGCCCTGGGAGGATGGGGGAGTGGCAGGAGGGGTGAGGAGGAAGAGAAAAAGCAGGGAGCACTGGGCTTGCCCCTCACCAGCACTGGTTGGTTCCTGCCATGTTCTCTCAGCTGCAACAGCCCTGGGGAAGATGAAACTGTGTCCACATCTTGGTGGCAGGAAGGATGAAGGGGAACGAGGGTCATGGGGGCCCAGCACTCAGAGTCTCCATCCATCACCAAGGCTGTGCCCTCCCTCTCAGATGCTGGCAGAGGAGGAAGAATGTCAGGGAAAGAAAGCAGAGTGGTGGTGGCAGGGTGGCGGGAATGCGGGGTCCGAGGGGGGTGACGTGACCAATGTGTGGTCCTCCTGCCCTGTCCACAGGGTACCAGATTCCCTACCGCCTGGCCAGCAACAGCCCCAGCACGTTCACGACAGTGGAGATGGAGACCACGGTGAGGCAGTTCACAGCAGCCAAGCTGGCCCTGGAGTCGGCATACATCTTCAGGCTTTTGGCCAAGACGAAACACCACTAGGGGCTGCCGCTGGTGGCCGCTGTCATCAGCACTGAGAAGAGACATACGAGCCCGGGGCCCAAGTCCACTGTTGTGGTGCTGTGCGGAGGAGAGCTGGGCCTAAATGGGAGCCGTGAACTTGCTGGGTCCACGGCTTCCTGGGTCAGGGCCTGCACTGTTGCATGTCTGCACAGCCTGACATTTACCAGAAAGACAGGAATGTCCCAGGTTTAAAGCTGGAGACGCGGCTCAGCGAGGTTGTGTAACTGGCCCAGGGTGGCTCTGAGACATCCTGTTGGACCGCAGCTCCCTGAAGCCAGGCACTTGACCGCTGATGGTCAAAACCAGGTGCCCATCTCAGCAGGGGCTCAATAAACAAGTTTTCTACCCAGCATCATAGGGAGATCTGTCTCCACGGATGCTGCTTCCGTTCCAAGCACTGGTGAGATGCTTATTGTACATTGTCTTGGTTTATCCTCACAAAGGCCTGGGGAACAAAGCACTGTGAGCCCCAGTTCTACAGAAGTGGGGCCCAGACGGTTTCAGTCATTTGCCGGGGATACAGCTGTGAGGCCGTGACGTGGACACCGTCCACAGACACTCAGTCTCCTCCACCTACAGAAATCTGCTGTGGGTTCCCATCTCAGCGAGCACCTGACATGCCCTCCAGCCTCACTCTGGAATCTGCCTCAGCAGACTCCCTCTCCAGGGCCACCCCAACTCCAGGTTGGGAGATCAGGACCAGACCCAGAGGTCTCAGGGAAGAGGATGACAGGAAGGTGCTTGCGCACAGAGTAAATGGGTGGGCTCTGGGAGTCCCCAAGCATCAGGCTCTGGAGCTGTGTGACCTTAGGCAAGGCCCTTCCCCTCTCTGTTCCCTGCACTCACCTGGTGGCCTCTTGGGAAGCCTGAGGGCCAGCATGGTCCGCAGAACTCCAGGGACAGAGCTGGTGCCATGGCTGCATTCAGAATGTGAGCCAGTGACCCCGTGGCCTGCGGGATCACTCTAGGAGAAGATCTAGACAGTCTTAGGGAGGCATGAATTGAGCCCAGAGTGCTTGGAAAACCATCCCAAGGGCCGATCTGAAACCTACAAAAGGTAGAAGGCAAAGGAGCCTAGCATGCACTGAGCCCGTACCACACTCTGGCCACCTTCCAGGCACTGCGGCTCACTGCTCTCTCAAATTCCCTCACAAGCAGGCTGAGCAGCTGGGGAAGCTGATGCCCCACAAGGTGGAAGGGCCCACTGAGCTCTGGCACTTGTTCGGAGGCCGCCCCGGCTGGAAGACCCAGCTGCTCAGGACAGGGCTGCTCGGCCCAGGCACACGGCTGACCCTTGCGATGGCCAACGGGGGGACGCTGGTGTCCCCCATCTGTGGCTTCGGATCTTCCAGGGCTCCACACATTCCAGGGGAAGGCTGTAGCCTGCTGTGAGTCCCCCGACCTCAACCGCCGAGCCTCAGTCCCCCAAGGATGCAGACAAATGCACAGCCCCTCCTCTGACAAAGATTACCTCTACTGCTAACTGGAGGAAGGAAGCCTTGAAGTCACTGGAGACACCAAAGCTTGAGGTGGGTGGAGAGACAGCCATGCATAGTTGGCCCCTGGCTTTTGGCACATAGCGCTGTCTGACCTGCAGCTGCCAGCACAGGGGTGGGGTTGGCGAGACTGGGGACAGGTGCCAGGAGAACCCCTCCTGCAGCTTTGGCCCAGGTCCTCAGGCTCCCCCTTGTCCGGGGCATGCTCAGGGCCCTGAGTGCCTCTCCCAAAGGCTCTTGCCATCTTCCTTAGAGTTGATGCAGCCCCATAGGGAAATTCAGCACTTTCTAAGGCACAGGGAAAGCCAGGTTTGCTAAAGGTGTGACGTGACTTAAATCCAGATGGAAGCATTATCAGGAGTGCCCTCCAGGAGGCACCCTGGTCCACAGCGGGGCTGCTGCTGCTGGGGCTGGGGGATGCATGCCCACACCTCAGCCCACGTGCCAACCACCCACACCACCTGCCTTGGGCCCATAGAGCTTAGGGGATGTCTTCCAGGGCCTGCAGACCCCCCCCCCAGCAGAGCTTCACCAATTGCCAGTATGCCCAGGAGGGTGGTCCTTGTGGCTGGTGAGGGGATGCAGGGCTCTTGCTTTGAGGGAGGAGGACCCTGACAGCCCAAGTGTGTGCTCCCAGAGGAGTGCCGACCACAGTCAGGTGGAAGGGCTCCTCCCGCCATCACCTCAGGGTCGGCGATCATCACTGCTTCATTACCCACCACACATTCTCAACAGGATCAATCATCTTCATGATAAACAATTAATCAATTATTCCTTCCTCTGTGGGGTTCCTCTGCTGCAATTGATGGGACGGGGAGATGCATGCTGGGAACGATCCACGCTCGGGAGCCAGGTCCCCGCTCCCTGCGCTCTGCAATCCCAGTCGCCAGCACTGTGGGGACAGAGTGGCGGTGACACGCCCCGGAGGAGCCGAGTGGGACACCGTCTGTGTTTCAGGCTCGGGTTGGCTTCCAGGAAGAAGGAGTCAGAATGACAGATGCACTGAGCCTGAGATCACAGGGAGAGTCCACAGGGGCCTGGATGTGCTCAGCAGAGCCCAGGTGTCAACTTCGAGATATTGTAGGGACGTGTGGTTGCCACGGAGCATGTGTGGGCTCATCCTCCTGTCTGTCTGACTGTCTCTGGCAGGAGAGAACAGCGCTTTGGAAGCAAGCCAGGGTCTCCCGTGAGGTCCAGGCTGGGGCAGGTCCAGAGTCGGCTGTGAGGGAGCCGCAGGTGCCTGCGGAACTGGGAATGAGCTCCCTGTTCTCTGCCCTCATAGGCAGCCCGTGTCCTCATGCTTGAGCTCACATGGTGCCTTCCTGGAGAAGCAGCTGGTCACGTGTCCCTGGTCTGTTCTGTTTTGGTTGCAGAGCGTCCAGTGCCCCCCCCCCCCGAGAGCTCCTGGTGTCACTGGCAGAAGTGACTGTGCACAGCCTCCGGCTCCAGTGGGTCCCGGGCAGCAACGGGCCCCCCCATCCACTACTTCACTGTGCAGGTGCGAGAGCTGCCCCAGGGAGAGCAGCAGACCTACTCCTCATCCATCCGCCACAAGGCCAAAGCCTGTGCTGTTGAAAGGTACCCAGAGCCAGGCACGCCCTCCCCAGGGAACAGAGCAGGGAATATGTGTGGGCCAGAGACGCACCCGGACAGCTGAGCTCTCTTCTCCTAGTGCACACTCCCTGTACCAGGGACCAGGACTCCCACCTCCTGGAGCCACTCTGGCCTCTGCCCTGGGTCTGTTCTCTGGGCATGCCCTGTGCATGTCATGTGCATACCCCAGGTCCCAGAGATGGATGAGGCACAGATGATAGGGCCAGGGAGCCTGGAAGTATGGGCTCTAGTGCCCTATCCCCTGAGAGGCAGATGTGGAGGAGGGGGAGGTGGGGGGAAGGGGTGTCACAGGCTGAGAGAGTTGCACCTTCTCTTTGTGCTCTCTGTCCTAGTCAGCAAGGCAAACTTGTTCTGTCATCCATTAGTGATGGCTGAGGAGGGAAATTGGAGAGGCATCCCCACTGCACCTTGAGAACCCAGCATTTATCCAGCTGCTGAGGGAACCACCGGCAAAGGCAGAGGGGAGTGGTGCCAACCACCACAGCTAAGTTCTTGGCACCTACAGCCTCACTGGGGCCCCTCCTCATGTTCCCACCCCCTTCTACAGTGAGGGACCAGAGCACCCCCTCTGCAGTGAGGGACCAGGGCACACCCTCTCTATGGCGGGAGAGCAGGGCACCCCCTCTACAGTGGGGGACCAAGGTAGCCCCCTCTGCAGTGAGGGATGAGGGCACCCCCCCACCCCCCCACCCCCGCGCTATGGTTGGAGACCAGGGCATTCTCCTTTATGATGGCTCATAGGAGACCAGGGCTATCTAACCATCTAGGTGAGGGTTCTCAGAAGTGACCTCAGGCCTCGTGTCTCCACAAGCAGGCCTGGGCTGTGCAGGCTCACGCCACCCTGTAGAAGCCCCCTGGGTCTTTCTGGTGGGCAGACCTGTCTGGGGAGCTGGCCTCGCATCTTTCCTGTCCTCCTCCCCTGGCCCTGACTGTGGTCACATTCCCTGAAGCTCACGTCAGGCTGTGAGGGGGCCACGAAGGAGTGTGTCCCAACTGCTCTGAGGGTTCCAGGACCCTGGCCAGCACCTCTCATTGGGACGATGGAGGAGGCCTATACCCCATTCCCAGGCTGGCCAATGTTCCTCTCACCTTTCAGATAGAACACCATGTACTGATTCCCCCCCTATTCTGAGCACTGTGCTGTGAAATCTCACATTTCTCATTGAACCCACATGATAGCCCAGTGGGGGGAGATCATCGTCCCCATTCTACAGAGGAGAGCTGAGGATCGCAAAGGTCATATTCGCCTGCAGCCCCAGCACCACCCACGAGTGCACCTCCTGACCCTCCTCCTTTGCAAGGCTACCCAGCTCAGCTTCTGCATGCTGCTGAACCTCAGCCAAGGGAAAGGAGCAGCCGGGGTGGGGGAACTCCTGCACCGGCCTTGATCCTCAGGCACCCTCTCCCCAAGCTGTGGGGGAGGAGTGAGGGCTGGCATGTGGCTCTGTCTCTGCCTCTGACATGTGGCAACAGCAAAGTTTAGAGAGAAAAGGAGCTCCCTCTCCTGGGTTCAAGGTGTAAGCATGTGACTGGGGTGCCACGTGATGCACACATGGGTGTGGTCAGCACTGGGCATCACAGGGAGTCACCCCTTTGGGTAGTCATGTGAAAGACAGGAGAAAAAGGAACTCCAATGGCCTTTTCTGTCCCGGAGCTTCCTGAGATCAAACAGACAATGGTGAGCAGGGGTCGTCACGTTGGAAAGGAAGGGTCCATGTTTCCCGGCAGACAGTTTGATTTGGTGTGGGAGACGCTGTGGTCCGTCCCCTCCAGGGTCTCTTCCACTCGTCAACAGACACACGCCGTGGGCCGAGTTTCTAGGAAAGCAGCGCTTTGCACGTGGCCGTGGTGTGGCCTCCCTCCTGTTCAACATCCTCAGAGCAACTTTATCCTCCTCTTTCTCGACGTTCTTTTTACATTTTACATTTGCCGATTGCTTGAAATCTGCCAATGACCAGAAAACATAAAAGTTTAAACCAAAGTTCAAAGCAAAAAGTTTTGCCATCTACATCAAGTGGCCGTCCCCACATTTAGAGGGTGTGGGTCTGGAGCAGGAGGGAGGTTCTGGGTTGAGGGACATATCGGGGCTGCATCCCGCAGACATGCAGTACCATAGAGGAGGAGAAGGCCCGTGGGCCCAGAGCCACACAGACATTCTGGGTGTTACTAGGATGAGACAGCAGCAGTGTGAGCTCAGCTGACAGCTGTGTATCCACCGATAACAGGTCCTGCTGTTCCTCTGCGTGTCCCCAGGGCGATGCGATGGACCCAACCAGGAGGGCCGGAAGGGGATTACTGTGTGAAACTAGAGGGATTCAGTTCAAGTCAGGCTGCTGGCCCCATCTCCACGGGGTTCTTTCTTTTCTTCTTCCATGCCATTTAAAAAAATAAAGCCACGTGAAAAGTCAGGTTAATTTAAATGGCCAGGGATATCCTGCATGGGTTCAATATTCTTTGATCTTTGTGATGCTAATCACGAGTTCTGAATAGATGAGGCATAAAGGCAGCGGTAGGTAGCCTCTAAAATGATCAGGACTCAGGCTTTATTTTCATAACCAAACCGGGCAAATGAATGTAGGGAGCTCCTTCTGTGTATGAGACTCTGCCTCCAGCTCCATGGCAGGGACAGGGACAGGAAGCTGCCTCCGTGTCACCCTCACCCGAGTACTTTGGCTGTGGAGTTGAACAGCAGGTCAAGCACAAGCTTGGTTTCTAACTGTGCTTGCTTCCTGTGAGCTTGGACAGTGAGCGTCCTGAGCCACTGACCTGTTCCCTCCCCAGACAGCTGGAGTTTAGGAAAAGGTGTTACCTCAAACATTTACCTAAATCCAGCCAGTTTCAAGTGTGGATGGCAGAAAGCTGGCAGGTAGAAGGTGCTGAATGGGAAAAGGCCAAGGGAGTCTGTGCGTGGCAGATGCATCTGGGGACAACGAGGTCACTGTGGGCAGGGGTAGAGGAGGACTTTGAGAAGACAAGAAATAGGAGGTCACATGTAGGAATTGCCTATTCCATGAGGGGGTCATGTCCTGTGACTGTCATGGCAGCCCTGGGAGGGCCGGGTACCGGTACCGCCATTCTCACAGATGAATAAAGGGAGGCTCAGAGAAGTTTGAGGACTGGCCCAGGCTCGGATGCCAGGACCAGACTCTGGATTCTGGTTGGGCCGACCCTGATGTGGGCCTGGCGTGTGAACAGGGAACAGAACTGGGGGAAATGAGAGGGGTTGAGGAAGAGGGTCCAGGATGGTTTGTGCCTTTCTTCACAGGTCACCAGCCCTGAAGTCCTGTTCTGCCTCAGGGGGGAGCACGGCAAGAGCCCGGGGGCGGGTGGAGGCCAGTTCAGGACTGGGAGGTAGACCAGGGGTCTAAAGGACTGGCTATGCAGGGATGAGGAGGAAGGGCTGGGTGAGCTTGCAGGGGCTGGGGCCCAGGAGAGGGGACACTGGGACTGTTGTCACCTCCCATGGAGTTCCCTTCACTGCTGCTGGGTCCCTCTTGGTCAATTTTTAGGGCACCTAGTGGGCTTCCTACCCCAAGGAGAGGGTGCTCCTGCAGCTCAGCCCCTGGGTGTGCCCTGTGGCCCCCGAGACAGCTAACAGTCCTGTAAATGACACGAGCCCGGGAAACAGGCCTAAAGCTGGGAACTCTGCTCCCTGCTCTCCGTACACCCTCCCCTTGACCTCAGACCCTGGCGGACGCCTCCAGCTGTCTGAAGTGTGTGAACTGCACCCCTGCTGTGTGTGCTGGGGTGGGAATGGAGGAGGCGGCCCTGCCTCAGATTCCAAAACAAAGCGTTAGAGAACAGTAGGTGCTAAACATGGAGGGATCAATGACACGTCTGACACATGTCCTCAATGTAACATGCTAAGTGAACATGAGCACTAAATACAAGGACGAGGGTCGTTTCTGGCACGCTGACATGTGCCAGACACCACGTTGATGGTGACGAGCGTCCTCTCATTCACCCCTCCTGAGTCCTACCCCCATTCCTTCCTTCCTCCCTCCCCTTCCTTCCTCTCTTCCTCCCTTCCTCACCAAGCGCCTCCTAGGTGCAGGGCCTTGTTCTTGGTGCTCAGGGCACAGCAGTAATGGAGACCACCTTGGTCCTGTCCCTGTGGGGGAAGGCAGACAGTCGTCCAGGAGGGGAACGGTTACTTACAAATCATGGTGGGGTTGGTGAGGGGATGGATGGACCTAGAGGACAGTGTGCAGGGCACAGGCTCTTCCTGGAGCCACTTGAGCTGCTGCCAGAGGGTCCTGATGATAAGGAGAGCAGCCAGGATGCAGTGAGTGCGCCTTGGGTACTAGAGTCTCTTTCCTGTGCTGCTTCTGAACGGAAGCTGCATGACTGCCTCATGATCTCAGTGCTTCTGTCAGCCCAGGTGAGATGCTTCTGGCTCACTGACATGCCCAAGGCTATGTGGGGGTTAGCGTGTAGCCTGTTGGGCTTCAGAGTGCACGTTCCTGACAACCGCCCTGGGTCACTGTCTAATCTAAGAAGGAGAAGCTAATGCAAATATGGGGCCTCGGGTGGTTGAGGCAGGAACCCAAGGAGAAAACCATGTGGTTGTCACCAGAATTAGATAAAATAGTTCCTAGGAAGCCAGAAACAGATAGGAAACAATTTGTTTTAACTTTATAAAGGATAGCTCCCCCAGAAACCAGGAACAAAGAGCATTCTTAAGGATGGAACTTTGGAAGCACCCCCAGGACAGCCAGGGCCAAAGCAAGGTCACCTGGCATGCCTTCTCCAGCTGTGGAATGGGGGCACAGAGAGGTCAGGAGACAGACCTGCAGTCGCGGACCAGCCGTAGTAGGGCAAGCTGGCACGAGAGCATCCCTTGAGGTGCCAGCCGACAGAGAACCACTGTACTTCCATCTTAGGCAGGAGGGCATATGAAAACAGTTACAGGAAGATTCTTCTGATCCAGTGTCCAAAGATAGTTATCAGTCTTTGAAAACACAGGAACCTTCCTCTAGGCAAAGGATTACCCAGACCCCATTTGCAAATCAGATGGAAGTGGGGCTGCTGTTGTCTGACTCGGGGGGCATGGGAACCCTCTGGTCTCCTAGAGGATCCCTCAGAGCCTCCGGGGGTTCCACGGTGCTTGGTTTGAAACCCACGAGTTTACAGGTTGGCCTGGGAGGGAGGACAGAGGCCCAGCATAGAGGCAGTGAGGGTTTGCCCACTGGTAGCTGAGGAAGCAGGCAGAGTCCAGAGCCACTCCTGCTCTCCTGGTCTGGGAGATGGACACAGGGGCAGAGCCTCGCCTGAAACAGAGCTGTTGCCAGCGGGGCAGGGGTGGGGGGGTCTCCTCATCTGCTCCTTCAGAAGTAATGGCAAGGAAAGTGAGCAGGCCAGCCAGTGACCCAAGGAAGACTGGAACGTCCTCTGCTTAGAAGTCTGTCTGGAGTGTGTGTGGTACAGAGCTCAGCACAGGAGACCATCAACACGGACCTGCTCAACGGAGGGAAGGAGGGAGGCCTGAGCGGTGGCAACGAGCCACGCACCCAGAGTATTCGTGCCCCTTAAATCCCCATCAGCAGGCAGGCGGGGACATTTTCCCCCACGGACAACTGGCATTACCTCTGTCTCAGGTACGGTGGAGAGGTTGCCCCAACACAAGATCCTCTTCCAGCCCCGGCCAAGGCTCTGGCTAGTCCTCTGGTAGGGGGCAAGGGCCTTAATGGGACTGGGCCTCGATTTTCTCGTCATTGCAATGAGAATCACAGGAAGTCCAGCAGACAGAACTGCTGTGCAGTGAACCCGGGCACTGCCTGTCCAGGGCGTGGTGCTCTTGCTGGCCAGACAAGTGTAGAAACGAGGGGCAGGCAGAGATGGTCTTTGGAGCCAGGTGGGCCTGGTCAGGGCAGACCACCACGAAGGGGCACTTCTGGGCGAGCAAGGAAATGGTTAGGCGGGCCCTCTTTTCTGGCTCTGAATCCTGGGAGGGTTGCGGTAATCAGCTCCTCCTGAGAAATTCTCGCATCCCTCAGAGAGCGGTGATTTGCTTTGCAGGAGAAGCTCTAATGACAGGAGGGGCCCTGAGTAAAACCGCCAGCCTGGGCCTGCCTGGATGTTCCCCACTCCCCTCCACCCAGAAAGCCCTCTGTTCCTAGGGGCAGGCTGTGAGGACAGCGCCGGCTGCCTGAGGGCCCCTCCCTGGGCAGGACAGATTCCGTGGTCACTGAGTGCCTCTTCCTCCTGGCTGCCCGCTCCCTGTGGCCAGAGCTGGGAGCAGGACAAAGGCGAGGGGCTCAGGCCCTCGTGGCTCTTCTGTGTTTCAGGCTGAGGCCCTTTACTTCCTACAAGCTGAGCCTGAAAGCCACCAATGACATCAGGGACAGTGACTTCAGTGCGGAGATGGACGAGGTGACCATGCAGCAGGACGGTGAGCCAGCTGGGACCCAGGCAGGCGTGCAGACACAGGCATCTTCCATAGCTGCCGCCTTTGGACCCTCAGACACGGGCTCCCACAGAGAGGTCCCGCTTCATCCCGAGCCAGGAAAGGATCACCCCGGGGAGAGAGGGCAGTGGCTGCTGAGCAGTGGGGTTCCGTGAGCAGCAGACAGCTCGGAGCACTCCGAAGCCTCTCGCTGTGAATCTACTTCAAGGGCTCACAAGTGGAACAGAGGTTCCTTTGATTGGCTTCCAAACCCCTACGATTCATTAGCATCCTAGAACTTGAATGATTTATAAGGTCAAAGGATAACCGGGTGTTTTTTTTATAAGAATAGTTTTTTATTGGAGCGCCTGGGTGGCACAGCGGTTAAGCGTCTGCCTTTGGCTCAGGGCGTGATCCCGGCGTTATGGGATTGAGCCCCACATCAGGCTCCTCTGCTATGAGCCTGCTTCTTTCTCTCCCACTCCCCCTGCTTGTGTTCCCTCTCTCGTTGGCTGTCTCTATCTCTGTCGAATAAATAAATAAAATATTTTTTTAAAAAAGAATAGTTTTTTATAATATTACGTTAGTCACCATACAGTACATCCCTAGTTTTTGATGTAAAGTTCCATGATTCATTAGTTGCGTATAACACCCAGTGCACCATGCAATACGTGCCCTCCTTACTACCCATGACTGGCCTACCCCATTCCCCCACCCCCCTCCCCTCTGAAGCCCTCAGTTTGTACTGTGTTTTGAGAGGTTTCCCCATTTTTCTCATTCACGAACCACTCCTCAGTTTTGCCGTTTGACAGAAGCACAGGGAAGTGATTGAGTTGAGATCCCCTGAAAGCTCCAGGTGGTTCTTACCCATTGTCTCCCACCTCAGGAGCAGACCCCAAGATCCCTTGTGCTTTTGGGTGCCGATCCTGCCAGGCCCAGTGGCAGGCCAACTTTTAGGAGAGGAGGGTCGCTCTTGCTTCAAGATGCTGGGGCTCATATCCCAGGCTGCAAACCTGAGCCCTCAGCTCACCCAGCAGCGCTGGGTACTCATTCTCCACGTTTCCGTCTTCCTCTTTTATAACCTGGGAGCATGGGTCCTAATGTGAGTCCTTGGATGAGCTGGGGACCAAGAGAGAGGTTCAGGGGGACCCTTCCAGCTTCTCGGCCTTACGCGGAGATTCCTCTTCTGCACACGCAAGGCGCCTGTTGCCAGGATAGGCCCCCAGAGAAACTGTGGTTGTCTCTGTGGCTCATATTTTAATCTTACATTTAACACAACTGGGGTTCTGTTTGGGAGTAGCACTGATATTTAGCAGATGGAAGCAAACACAGCAAGCTGATTTTGTTGGCAAGTCTGAGGAAATTGCAAGCCAGTGAGCAGGACACTGCAGACTCCCTTTGTCCTTACAAGGCTCAAGCTCCAGCAGACCTGGCTTGTTTTCAAAAAAACAAAAACAAAAACAAAAACATTCAAGGGCCTCTCCAGGTTCCTAAAGCCTGTCTCAATCCTTTGATATTTAAATCCTTTCTTTTGATGCACCTACCTGTTACCTTCCTGCTTTGAGATTTGCAGTTTCTCTTCACAGTTGACTGCCTTGTGTTTGCATGGTACCGCCCCCAGAACCACAGAGCCACTGAGCTGCACAGACTCCGGGGCTTGGGGGGCCCTGGGCTGAGGTGGGGTGGCGGGGGAGCTTTCCATGTGTGGGTGGTTTGCTGATAAACATTTTCTTGTTGTGGTGGTTGGGATACTGAGAGGCCATCAATCCAGTGTGATCTGGAAAGCTGGGTAAGGGTCTACCATGGACTTCAGACAGACCAACAGGAGGCCAGAGAACATGCAGTAGAGGGCTCCCCAGAAGGCAGGATGGGGGGCTGCAGGTGTGCTGATACCACCATGTCCCCGGTGCTGGGTGCCCTGGCAGGTGCAGAGGAGACTCACAGAGCAGGTGACCAAGAGGCCAAGTCTCAGATAGTCAAGTGGGTATGGGGTGGGGAGAACAGCCTCAGTCATTCCACTCAGTGACTCTTGCCAAACATTTGATATACCGTCTCAGGATCTTACAGTGGGCAGCCATGCAAGGGCCAACTCAGTATGCCTTTTGGGTTCAGTGGGAGCAGGGGTAGGGAAGGGGTGTCTGAGGAGGCCCGCGGGACAAGACGGATGGTGCAGGACTGAGTTTCCAGCGTGTAGGGCACGGCCAAGGCAGAGCCAAACTGACCTTGGCCCTCCAGAGAACAGAGCTGAGCCCCACCATTGCCCGGAACATGCAGCTGTCCTTGCACCCCCAGAAGTCAGCCTCCCTCCCTTAGAGTCTGAAACCAAGAGCACTCTGGCCTGGGTTGACCCTCTATCCTGTTCAGAGCCTCTTTGAATTAAGTCCCTCTAATAAATGATGCCTCTCCTCCAGGGATGGGTGTGTGCCCCGGAGAAGATGTGGGAGAGCATCTCGGCTGAAGACAGCCGAGGGCCTTTGTGTGTCTCCATGTGGGTCTGCTGGGGGGTGGGGGCGATAAAGGCATGGTGTTATCTTGTCATCTGCATCAGAATCTGGTCCCTTCTATCCTGGCAGAAACAGGCTCCACAGGCAGAGAAGGGCATCCACAGGGAAGGGAGGCCAAGGCCAGGATGTTGGTTTGCCGGCTTGCTTCCCCAGCAACCCCCCGAGCCAGTCTCTGGTCCTGCCTCCTCACCAGAGCCAGGAGGGAACTGGCATTCCTGAGGAGCAGTAATGCATCCTCCCGCGTAAAGAACGAGAAGTACACCTCTACCCTCCCTGCTCTGTGGCCGTCGAAGCCCCCTCTCTAGAGGCAGCAGCTACTTGAACACTTACAGAGCACTTATTTTTTTATATGAATATTTTTTTATTATATCATGTTAGTCACCATACAGTACATCCCTGGTTCTTGATGTAAAGTTCCATGATTCTTTGGTTGCGTATAACACCCAGGGCACCATGCAATACGTGCCCTCCCTACTACCCATCACCAGCCTATTCCATTCCCCCACCCCCCTCCCCTCTGAAGCCCTCAGTTTGTTTCCCAGAGTCCATAGTCTCTCATGCTTCATTCCCCCTTCTGATTTCCCCCTTTCTTTATCCCTTTCTTCTCCTACCGATCTTCCTAGTTCTTCTGTTCCATAGATGAGGGGAACCATATGATAATTGTCTTTCTCTGCTTGACTTATTTCACTTAGCATTATCTCCTCCAGTGCCATCCATGTTGCAGCAAATGTTGAGAAATCGTTCTTTTTGATAGCTGAGTAATATTCCAGTGTCTATATGGACCATAACTTCTTAATCCAGTCATCTTTTGAGGGGCATCTTGGTTCCTTCCACGCTTTGGCTATTGTGGACAATGCTGCTATGAACATTGGGGTGCATATGGCCCTTCTCTTCACTACATCTGTATCTTTGGGGTAAACACCCAGTAGTGCAACTGCTGGATCATAGGGTCGCTTAATTTTTCACTTTTTAAGGGACCTCCACACTGTTTTCCAGAGTGGCTGTACCAACTTGCATTTCCACCAACAATGTAGGAGGGATCCCCTTTCTCCACATCCTCTCCAGCAATTGTTGTTTCTTGCCTTGTCCATTTTTGCCATTCTAACTGGCGTAAGGTGGTATCTTAGTGTGGTTTTGATTTGAATTTCCCTGATGGCTAATGATTTTGAACATTTTTTCATGTGTCTGTTAGCCATTTGTATGTCTTCATTGGAAAAGTGTCTGTTCATATCTTCTGCCCATTTTATGATTTGTTGATTTGTTTCAGCCCCAGGGCACGAGTGATGCAGCACCTGCGTGCAGCCCAGAAGCCCTGCTTTGTGCAGCCCGTGAGCAGAAAGGTCTATTTCTCCGTGAGAGACAGCTGTAAGACTTGCTGGAGCTCCTCCTCCTCCCCCCCCCCCCCGGAGCCGGAGCTCCCACTCCTCCAGCTCTTTGGCAGACAGCTCCATGGCCAGCTGTGAGTCACTATCAAAATGGCTCCTCTCACTTGAGGCTCCAGGGCACAGGCCTTCTGAGCTGGTGAGCAGGATCTCCTGGATGGCCCTGTGGGGAAAGAGAGGCGGAAAAAAGCAGCCCATTACCAGCCCCATCAGGGCGAAAGCAGCACCTGCATTTACCTGTCCCCTGAGAGCACACCATGCAGGGCACTTTATATGCGCCCCACGGCCACGTTGCCATTCAGTCCCCTGTGGCTCTGGAGGTGTGGGTGCCGTGTATAGGTGAGAAATCCGAGGCTCAGGGAGGTGAACAAACCCGTTCAGGGTCTCCTCCCTGCTCCTCTTCCACTGTCTTCCCATTGATGTGTCCTAGGGCTCAGCCCAGGAAACAGGAGCTTTTTAAGGCCTGGCGTCTGTCTTGTCCACCTCTGGTCGATCGGCACCCTACACAGGGCCTGGTCTTCTGCAGGTGATGGAGCCCACGTGAGAGAAGAAACAAACCCCAAATACATCCTGAAAAGGCCCCGCTGCTGCTCCCCCCATCCAGGTGGCAGTCGCGCTCCTCTTAGGAAGGTGCCTAATACAACACTGGGTCCACCCTCTGCTGAGGCCAATGTGCGTGATGTGATCTATTGCTAAGATTTTGTTTTGTTTTGTTTTGTTTTTTGGGGTTTTTTGTTTTGTTTTGTTTTGTTTTCTTGAGTTTTGTTGTTGTTGTTGTTGTTGTTGTTATTGTTGTTGTTGCTGCTGCTGCTGCTGCTTAAAAATGGCCTCAAAATCCACTTAGGAGAGTCTATAGCCACACAAAGGGAACTACACTTGAGTGACAGACTGTATGAGCCACTGCAAGTTTCAGAACAGCCAGATTAAATGTTGTGACCAATTGAGAAACACTGGTGTCTGTTATGAGTTGTACTCAGTGTGACCACAATACCGCCACTGTCTAGAAAACACACTCAAATCCTTAGATTTCAAATAATGCTGGGCCCCATGAAAGGCAGGGATTGACTATCCTACTAGGAAAAATCAAACTTGACATTTTCTAATGGAGGAGACATTTAAGTGGGTCAGCAGCCTTGAAATTACAGGTGGCGTTCACATTTTTAAACAAATTACTGGAAAGAAGGGGGTTTATAGGTGAAGCATTTCATTTGGAATGCAAATCTATATTTAAAAACAGTCTCTTCGTTTTGTTTGCTCTGATTTAGTAAATTACACATATTTTTTTATACTTCAGTTGCCCGGCAGTTGACAGGTATTTATTTCTACAATATATCCTATTGACCACCTCCTGCTCTGGGCTTCTTGCGATTAGTTTGTTCTACTGGGCTCTGAACGGGGACAGCTGATGGACCCGCATGCCAAGTTCCTTTGGTACAGCCGTCCACCAGTCACAGAGCTGTCCGACGGCAACCACGGGGCTCCGAGCCCCATGTGCTCGGGGGCCAGGACGGCACGGGGCAAAAGCCACTTTGTAGAGGTGATGGTCTGTTCCAAGGCTCTGAGATGTCTTTATAGAAAAAGAGCTTACTTAGTTACTGGCAAGCCAAATGCCACATCTACAAAGGAAATGCTAAATTTCTGGTAGAATTTAGCACAGTAGAGAAGACCAATCTTTGGGTTGATTAAGTTAGTGGAGGGTGGGAAACAGAAGCTCTTGGGACCTTGAATCTCCGTTTTGAATGTCTCCCACCTCCCACGAAAGGCCCTACAGGAAGTTGGGGTTGTGAGAGCTAATGGGCCTTACATCAGAGATCTTGAAGTTCACCTTTAACCTCCTATTTTTACAGAGGAAGAATGGGGAGGCAGCGACGCCTAACAGGGACATGTCATCCACTGGCAAACTGGGGTCCACAGACCTAGAGCCGGTGGGGGCCCTGAGACAAGCTCAGGGGATACGGCTACCCAGAGACAGGGGTGGGAGCCAGTTCCCATCCTGTCCCCACACTGGTGAGGCTGGAAACTACTGAACACCAGGCAGCAAACTTCCATGTTCATTGGAAGACATTTGGAACTGTCACCTTTAAGGGTTCCTTCACTTCTTGAGACGTGTCCCTTGGCAGTGGAGTGAAGGAAGGGTCCACAGCCACTCCGTCAATTCCTGCACATTCTGCATGCCTCACAGAGCCCAGGCTATGAAAGCCCCACTCTCGTCCCTCCTGGAGCGACCGTGTCAAGTCTGTCCATTTAACCCTCTTGGAACCTCTAAACATGCTCCTCACTCATGGTCAAACTGCACACGAGTGGAGCTAATACCTACTGATGCCACTGAGCTGCCACATAAGGAGAGGCAGCAGGAACCTTCAGCGGTTAGGGGCCACCACTTGAGAGTTCAGGAAGCCCCCTCATGGCTAGTGTACACACCCCAACCGTGGACTTCCTGTCCTGACTTCCCACCCAGCACCCCTGCTCTATTAGCAGCACCAGGATGGCCACGGAGTGCCCGTGACCTGGCTCTTCTCCCCCTTGCTCCTTGCTGGGCAGCAGGTCTAGCCTGGAGGGGTCTCCAGCATGTTCTGTCCTGGCCTACAAGTCCCATGAAGGCAGTCCATTTAGGACAGGGTCCCCTAGAGCCTCCTCTGCGTTTCCTGGCATGCCCACACATGCCCTTCAGCACCTCCCTCTCTAACGGAGTCCCTTCCAGTCCTCCCCTCTTGCCAGGCTCTGCCCCCAACTAGGCGTGGCATCTGCCTCTCCAAGGCCATGTCTAGACCACAGTTTGCTTTGGATTCCATCATCACCAGGGCCCCTACATCTCCTGACCTCAAACCATCCCCTCTCTCCTGCCTGGTCTGGATGTGATGCTGGTACTCTCCTGGACAATCTTATCAACCTGGAGGAAGAAGATCAGCTGCACAGACCCCTCCATGGACCACTAGCCCAGTGTGGCCACTTCTAGGCAGACCTCACCTCACTGTGGCCATGAACACAGACCAGGGCTCCTGCTCCCATCTCCTTACCCCATGACCCTCTGCTCTAGGCACTGCCCTCCCCCTCCCCAGGAAGGCTGCCCCATTCTGGCTTCAGGAGCTTCCCTTGTTGACCAGAGTTCCCACGACATTCTCATCGCTGCCCTTGGCCCTGCCTGTTGCTGTGTTGTGCCTCTCTGGCCCAGCTCCAGCTGGGCTTCTGAACCCAAACCCCCAGCCTGGCTGAGCCCTCTCCACAGACCCGGTGAGCACCCTTGCTGGGACAGGGCATCCTTCCTTGCCAGTTCTCCCCTCTGTGACTTTTGTCTTCAATGCATGTTGCTGTTGGCAAAAGTACCCAAATTGGAAATAAGGCAAGGAGAGGTCAGAGTGTCCAGTGCTGTCCATGGCCCACCAACACTACTTCATTATCTAGGATAGAGGTGCCTTGAGCGGACTTTCACTGAGGATTAACACCTGGAACATAGGGAGGACACATGTAACCCTGTGGGTATTCTGTCTGATAGGAGATGATCACTGTAGAAGAGATCACTCCCCAGGCTATGGTTTCTTGGCCCTGTTCTACGACACCCAGTTCTGTGTGTACCATGGAGGTCTCGATGGGCCGCCCTTCCCCAAATGCCTGCAACGTTCAGCCCTGGAGGCTCTGCACCAGCCCCTCCTCAGAGAGCCGAGCTCAGGCTCCTTCCCACAGCTTGGCTCGGGGGTCCGTGGTGCTCCCCCCAGGTGGGCACACCAACCACGTCGTGTCCTCTGACCTGCCACCGACCCTCAGATGCTGTCACGTGGCCTGGCGGGCAGGTCCCAGCTCCCGACACCAGTTCAGGAAACACCCCGCCCTTCCCAGCCCTTACCTGCCACTGGATCAGAACAGAGGAGGTGGTGTGTGGTGTCACCGAGACGAAACTTGGAGGCTCTCCCAGACCTGTAATACAAGAAAGAAGAAAGCGAGGATTACCTGGTTCTGCTTGTACTTGGCTGCCAGTCTGGAGATCTGTTCTCATCTCCTGCAGTCCCCACGTCAGCCCTGTGGATTGTAACCCACGTCATAGAGTTCACAGCATTGAAATTTAGAGATTTTAAGTGGCTTGTCCAGAGTCACAACACTGACATGTGATGCATCTGGGATAGGAATGTAGTTGGTTCCCTGAGGACAGAGGTCCCTGAACACCTGGGACCACTAGGTCATGCCCTGTACACAAACCAAGGGCTCTTCTCACTCTTTCTCAAAATATCCTGCCCCAAGATTTCTGCAGGAGACAGTTGATGCCCGAAAGAGTTTCCTGGGCTGAGAAAAGACCTCAAACCCTGACCTAGCCTCTTGCCTCTAGATTTTAATCCCTGACCCAAAATCCAATGCAGATGCTCCCAAAGTGAAGCCCCTCGGAAGGGCCGGGGGAAGCCCAACTGTGGCCGTCCTCCCCCAGCATCTTTGCACTGTCGGCCTCCTCATGTGGAGCCTTCCTGGTGACCAGCTGACCACCCTCAGTGACCAGCGAGTGGTCTGCTCAGCTCACAGGTTGACTCAGAACCCAGGACATTCCTAAACAACTCTCATATGTCAGCTCTGCCAAGAATTATCTTCCCTTCAACTGACCAACCCTGGCTGAGCAGTTCCTGTCAATTAACTGGGAAAGTGGCCATCTAGGCTGGTGCTCTGATAATTTAATGAATGGAGTCTGGGACCCTCAACGTCTGACTATTGATCTGAGCAGCCATCCGAGCAGCCTGGACTAAGATCTGGCTGACAGTGGACAGGGGCTGCACTGGCTCTGAGTGGTCACCTTCTCTGCTCCTTCCCTCCCCTCCAAAATCCAGGCTCCATGGACTCCTCATCTGTCCCTAGGCCATGCAGTGGCAGGGGACAGAGCCCATATCGTCTTAGAGCAACCCCTCCACACCACCCCAGGACTCTGATAATCCTCCAGGCCCTCCTTCCTCTGTCACTACTGAGTATTTTCCCAAAGAAAACAAAAATACTAAATCAAAAAGATATACGCACCCCCTATGTTCATTGCAGAATTATTTACAATAGCCAAGATATGGAAGCAACTCAAGTGTCCATCAATAGGTGAATAGATGAAGATGGGTTACACACACACACACACACACACACACACACACACACACACTGGAATATTACTCCGGCATAAAAAAAATAATGAAATCTGCCATTTGCAACAACATGGATGGATCTAAAGGGTATTATGCTGATTGAAATAAGTCAGTTAGAGGAAGACAAATGCTATGTGATTTCACTCATATGTGGAATATAAAAAAACAAAAGAAATAAACCAGACTCAAATGCAGAGAACAAACTGGTGATTGCCAAAGGGAGGTGGGTTGGGCATGGGTGAAATAGATGAAGGGGATTAAGAGGTACAAACTTCCAAATATAAAATAAATAAGTCATGGAGATGAAAAGTAGAGCATAGGGAATACAGCCAATAATATTTTGGGACGCCTGGGTGGCTCAGTCACTTAAGCATCTGCCTTCGGCTCAGGCCATGATCCCTGTGTCCTGGGACCAAGTCCCGCGTCTGGCTCCTTGCTCCACAGGGAGCCTGCTTCTCCCTCTGCCTGCCACCCTCCCTGCTTCTGCTCTCTCTACCTCTCCTTCTTCGACAAATAAATAAAATCTTTAAATAAATAATAATAATATTTTAGTAACACTGTATGGTGACAAATGGTGACTGCACTCGTCATGGTGAACACAGTAACATAGAATTATCAAATCAATATGTTGTGCACCTAAAACTAATATAACATCACGTGTATATCAATTATACTGGATGTATTTCAATTATACTTCATAATAAAAAAAGGAAAAATATACGACGATGAATTATGGTCAGCTCAAAAACATTTGCTAAAAGCAAGATTTCAAATTAATCATTTTCTTGATACTGGAGTAGAAAGAATAAAAACTGGAAGAGACGGTGAGCTGGCGATCTCTCTCGCTAGTAAATTCCAACAGCTGCTCATTAGCTCATCTTTTATGTCTTTAACCCTAGCATCTGAATGTGTTTCTGAATACTTGCATGATCACAGACTGTAGTGTTTATCTGTGATATCCAAGTCCCTACATTTCAGGTAATACATTTCTATTTATAGTTTTTCTCTGCAGAAGCCTCAACAAAAGCAAAAATGACAAATTTTGGGGTGTTGCCAATTAATCAATCAACTAATATTGTGGTTAAATGTACATAACATAATATTTATCATTTTTACCATTCATAAATGTACAATTCAGTGGCATTAAATACATTAATAATGTTGTATAATTACCATTACTGTTATCTATATCCAAAACTTATTCGTCATCTTCCACTAAACCACTCTACCCATTAGACAATAACTCTCCCTTCTCCCCTCTCCCAGTCACTATTCCACTTTCTGTCCCTATGAACTTAACTATTCTGGGTACCTCATGTAAATGGAACCATCTAATACTTGTCCTTCTGTGTCTGGCTCATTTTACTAAGCATAATGTTTTCAAGGTCCATTCATACGATCACATACTTCAAAATTTCATTCCTTTTTGTAGCTGAAAAATATTCCATTATATATATTTCTTTTTTTAAAGTCTAATTTATCTAAGTAATCTCTACACCCAACATGGGTCTTGATCCCACAATGCTGAGATCACGACCCTACTTGAAATCAAGGGTCCAACACCCAACTGATTGAGTCACCCAGACACCCCCATCCTAGTAGTTTTAAAGTCATATATCATTGTGGTTTTGATTTGCACTAACAGGCACCAGTTTTTTTAAAAAATTATATTTATTTTTTAATTCCAATATAATTAACATACAGTGTTACATTAGTTTCATTGTATAATTTAACAATTCAACAATTATTTATTTTTTTAAAGTAGGCTTCATGCCCAGCATGGAGCCCAATGTGGGGCCCAAACTCATGACCCCAAGATCAAGACCTGACCTGAGACCAAGAGTCAGACACTTAACCAACTGAGCCAGCCAGATGCCCTACAATTCAACAGTTCTGTACATTTCTCAGTGCTTGTCATGATAAGCTTACTCCCCATTACCTATTTCACTTGTTCCCTGCCCTCCCTCCCCTCTGGCAACCATCAGTTTCTTACCTGTACTTAAGAGTTGTTTTTTTGGGGGCGCCTGGGTGGCTCAGTCGTTGAGCATCTGCCTTCGGTTCAGGGCGTGATCTCAGAGTTCTGGGATCGAGCCCCGCATCAGGCTCTTCCGCTGGGAGCCTGCTTCTTTCTCTCCCACTCCCCCTGCTTGTGTTCCCTCTCTCGCTGGCTGTCTCTCTCTCTCTGTTAAAATAAATAAATAAAAAATCTTTGAAAAAAAAAGAGTTGGATTTTTGGTTGTCTCTTTTTTTTTCTTTGTTCATTTGTTTTGTTTCTTAAGTTCCACATAGGAGTGAAATCATATGGTATGTCTTTCTCTGACTGGCTTATCGCACTTAGCATTATACCCTCTAGTTCTACCTATGTCATTGCAAATGGCAAGATTTCATTCTTTTTTATGACTGGGTAATTTTCTGTTGTGTATAAGTACCACATCTTTATTCATCTACTCATGGACAGTAGGACTGCTTCCATAGCTTGGCTACTGTAAATAGTGCCACAATAAACATAAGGGCGTGTATATCTAATTCGGAAAGATACATACACCCCTATGTTGACTGCAGCATTGTGGTACAATAGCCAAGATATGGGAGGCGCCAGTTTTAACTTAGGAAAGAAGTGTTTTATGACTGTGATTTAGGAAAATACTTCAGCGGCCTTTTTGGTTATGAAAGGCAAAGCCCAGAGCATAGCCTGGAATGGAGAACTGGAGACAAAAGAAGCTAAACTGCTCAAATAACAAAATCATCTGAATTTCTGATTTTCACCTGGTGCCTGAAAAACACATGGCGGAGGCCTTGAGATGGGAGCACGATACAAGAGCTGGGAGAATGGCTGTGTGGGGAGGAAGTTGACCCCAGCCTTCTGGCATCAGAAGGCTCATAAGATGGACCATCAGTGCTATCTGGCATTTGGGGTTCTCTGGTTTTCTGTGATATGCTCTAATTCCAAACCCACTCCCTGCCCAAGTCCTTAGTCCATACCATAGCCTAGATAGTTTGTAAATAACAAAAATGCTCGCTCACAGTTCCAGAGGCTGAAAAGTCCAAGATCAAGTCAGCATTGTTAGTGAACCCAAGTTTGGCTGCACGTCACCTGAAAGATCATCATGGAAGAGATGAGTTTCGATTGGAAAGGAATTTGAGCTTTATTCAAGAGACCGGCAACCTTGGGAGAAGGTGGGCTCCTATCCAAAAGCCAACTCTGAGGTTTCCGCCTGGCCCAGGCATTTTTAAAGGGGTTTAGGGTCATTCATCAGCAAAGGAGGTGCAGTGGCCTGCAACATTTCTTCATCATGTGCAGACTCCATGCCAGCTACAAATGTTGCTTCAGTGCTCCGGGGTTGTGCAAGGGGATCTGGTTCTTGTTCCATGATGTGCAGGAGTCCCCTGTTCTTTCTGCAAAGGAGGGCATGCCAAGGGAGATCAGTAAAGTCATTTGTGTGACCTGAAAGAAAGAAAAACATTTTGGTCAAAAAAAAAATTGCTAGGCTGATCAGAAAACCGAGGTGGCTTCAAACAGACTTGCTGACCTCTGTGGCCTGGGAAAGTTCTGGTTCTTCATTCCTTAAGGTGAGTGGCCTGCAAATCTCAAAGCAAGGCTATTAGTTCTGTTACAGGTCAAGAGCCTTAGGTCAGCAAGTAAGGATTGTGTTCACTTGAAGCAAGTTACCCCTTAAGCCCAGAAGGAGTGCTGTTAGGGCATCATGGTCATTTTCTGGTGAGCTCTGCCTTCCTTGTTCATAACTGGTACCTTCTTACTTTGTCATGGTGGAAGGGACAAGGGAACTCTGTGGGATCTCTCTTTTTTTAATTTAATTTAATTTAATTTAATTTATTTTTTTAAAGGTTCTATTTATTTATTTGAGAGAGAGACTGAGAGAGAACATGAGCAGAGCAGAGAGAGAGAGAGAAGCAGACTCCCAGCCAAGCAGGGAGCCCAGTGTGAGGCTCAATCCTAGGATTCTGGGATCATGACCTGAGCTGAAGGCAGACGCCCAACAGGCTGAGCCATCCAGGTGCCCCTGTGGGATCTCTTTTGTAATCCCATTTATGAGGGCTCCACCTTCATAACCTAAACACCTCCAAGACCCCACCCCCTAATGCCATCACATTGGGAGTTAGGATTTTAATATATGGATTTAAGGGGCCACAAACATTCAGACCATAGCAGGGATTATGCACAATAATGCATAATAGGGGCATCTTGGACAATAAAGGAAGGGGGGTCGTGTCAGATGTTTGAGGTGATTCAGCCTAAACCTATAACCCTGGCCTCAGGAGTGTTGAGGAAATCACCAAGGGTAACAGGAAAACATATGGGAGAAGTTCTGAACAAGAAGTGAACATTCGAAGAATCACTGGAGATGTGCAAGAAGGCTCAGGATATCCCATGGTGAAGATAGAATGAATTCTGCTCTTGCCTGCCCAGGATCTATTCCCCTCCTACCAGTTATACAGTTATAGCAGGTGACCCGGGGGGGGGGAGGGGAGGGGGCGGAGTCACCATCCTTCCAGGTTTATAAGGTAACACACCTCATTCCTAGCGCCACCAGTGAACACGTGCCCCAGATGTGACCAATCAGCATCAGCCATCCCTCTGGCTACAGTGATTGGTTCACCTGGAGCATGTGACTCAGAGCTAGACCAATGGGAATTATACCAAAGCCCTTTTTTTTTTTTTTTTTGCCTGAGTTGTTGAAGGCCATTTTGGGTCTCTGTTGGGATGATGAAGTCAACACGGAAGGAAAGAGATCTGAAAGGACCACAGTGATGGAAACAGTGGAAGTCTTGTGACACTGAGCATCTAGCCTGGGACTTCTGGGCTACATTTTGCAGTCACGTGGAACTCACGTGCAGTCATGCAGTCATGTAAGCCAATCGAATTCATTTCTTGCTTTAGCTTGTTTGTTGAGTTGGGTGGCTGTGATTTTCACCCAAAAGGGTCCTGACACGTGGTGGATCTAGAGAAACCTGAGTGGAAGAAGTACTCCAGTTACCTGAGCAAATGGAATGGCTGTCTCTGTTGTTCACCTGTCCGGTCAGCTAACACAGCCATCTGCTCTCTCGCCTCCTCCCTCTGACAGGGGCAATTCATGGCAGTGTGCGTTGTCATCAAACAGGGATTCCCCCCCCCCCCAGGGATTCTTCATGTCCTTTAGACTCTTTTTCTTGTTTGGGCTTTGAAGATTACGTTTTGAAAATGTTAAAGCTGCGGCAGAAGTGGACTGTCAGATTGATGACAAGGGACTGGCTTCCAAAAATGTTACGTATTTTAAAATACAGTTGCAAAATGTATATTTTCAGCTACATTTTGAGCAGAGAAACAAAGGTCTTCCCCTGCACCATTTGTGCCTTCCGTTGTTGATGAATGTTCCGATGTTGCCTTTTTTATTTCCCTCAAACAGAATCATGTTTATGCTCTTGTGTCCTGAGACAAGGTGAAATTTAGTTCTGCTCACATTTTAAAACCATCAACTCTGGCTGCTTTTACCTTCTGCCCATCTGAGCACACCTATTTTGAGCGCTTCCAAAGTTACATAGTTTGACACCAAGTCACAACTGTATTCCAGAGACTTGTGTCCCTGGCCAGGGAGTTTTTTGTGCAAATGAAGCTGCTGCTGCTGCTTTGTTGTTGTTGCAATAATGTCCTTTCAGAGTTGGTGTTAAGACCAGGAACTAACTCCGGCAACAAGTAAACCATTTGGAATCTGCCACCAAACACTTTCCCCCAATCTACAGGAAACAAACACAAGTTCATTTGTCTCATTCTCTAGGCTTTGGAATTTGTGTGGAAAGGGCGCACTCTTGCCCAGGAAGAGGGCAGGGTGGGGTAAAGGATCCTTGAAAAAATTACCCTGATATTTACATTAGCTGGATGCTCAGTATTTCCTTAGGGGCTGTGGCACATAACTTGTCTTTGCCTCAAGACCCTAGTATTGACACTTCCACTGAAATGGGGACTGAAGCACACACTTAACTCTAGATCTGAAGGGGTTAAATGAGACATTTGCGATACAGCAGAATTCACAAGCAATTGCTTCATGCTTGGATTATGTGACTTGAAGCCACGGTTTTTTTTTTTTTCTCTGTACATTCTAGGGTCTGGAAAAGTGCTACGACCCCATCATTTTCCTTACCACATACTTCTAACTTTCGTTTTGGAAAATCTGTTTATTTTCCTCTCTCTGTACCCTGAACTGCTCCAGGCAAAAGTAGAATGAGGTAGTTACAAGCATAGATGCTTGAGCCAAGATGCTTGGGGTCAAGTTCTCACTCTGCTTCTTTCTAGCTATGTGACTTAAACTCTGTGAGCCTCAGGTCCGTTTTCTGTAAAATGGGTGTGATAACAGATATTCTGCCTTGTAGGGTTGTTGCAAAGGCTAAATGAGATGATGCTTCTGCATGGCGAATACTTCCCAAACCTGGAACTCACTGCTGGGCCAGCGGTATGCTTAGCCTTCATCCAGACTGTGCAGTTTGTTATAGTAAGGATGTGAATTTGTATTGATGTGTGTTAGTTTCTATGGGATGACAAAGACTAAAAACACCATGTGTCTCACATCTGCAGAGCAAAGCTTGATGCAAGTCCTCTAGGAGTCTAGTAATTTGGTAGAGTCAGTCCAAAGAGAAAGAGGCGCTGCCTGTTCGAATGGCCTGGACATCTAGCAGGAGGGCAGGTCAGGATTAGAAGTGCAGTTATGGAGACTTGCCTGTTCTCTCTGCCTTACTCAGTCCTTGAGCTCAGGCCCCAGAGTATATCTCTCTCCACTAGGGGACAGGAATTTGGCAGACTGACTCAGGCTTTGAGCCCTCGTTTGGCTTCTCTGAATAAGCAACAAATATGATATCCCATGCAATATTAGGAATGTCCTTTTACTAATTGTTATTCATTGTTTATGTGAAATTAAAATTAAATGAATGTCCTGCACCCCTGATGGAAGAAATTTATAGTCCAGTTAGAGAAATAAGACATTCACAAGTCACCAGAAAATGAAGTACAATAAGCTGAGCATCAGTAGTTCAAGGGTGGGTCGCCTGGGTGGCTCAGTCAGTTAAGCATTTGCCTTCGGCCCAGGTCATGATCCCAGGGTGCTAGGATCAAGTCCTGCATTGGTCTCCTTGCTCAGTGGGGAGTCTGCTTCTTCCTCTTCCTCTGCCTGTTCTCTCTCTCTCTCTCAAATAAATAAATAAATAAATAAATAAATAAATAAATAAAATCATTTTAAAAATCAATGGTTGTGAGAATTTGGAGGTAGAAATTATTATATTTAATTGTAAATGGCCTGCTATTTTAGTACTATACAAATATATGTGAAGTTACTAAGTGGAGAAAACAGGCTATTTTCAGTATTTTTTTTTTTTTTTAGATCTTACCCATTCATTTGACAGAGATAGAGACAGCCAGCGAGAGAGGGAACACAAGCAGGGGGAGTGGGAAAGGAAGAAGCAGGCTCCCAGCGGAAGAGCCCAACATGGGGCTCGATCCCAGAACTCCAGGATCACACCCTGAGCTGAAGACAGATGCCCAATGACAGAGCCACCCAGCCGCCCCTTATTTTCAGTATTTTTATTGTTTTTCTTCCTCCCCTGGCCCTTTTGCGTACTCCACATTATTGCTCCACCTCCACCTGACAGACATTTGAGAAAACTTTCCTGTTCCCAGGACTGTTCCAGGCACCAGGGGCAGAGTGGTGAACCAGATAGACATTGTCCTGCCTTCATGGAGTTCACAGTTTGGAGGGAAGACAGGCAACAGCAGGGAAACATCAAAGAACAGAATCACTTGATATAGTAATGACAACTATAGGTGAAGGTGGGCTGAGTGTGGAGGCTGTGTCGGGGGCTCCAGAAAGGGCACTCTGAGGAACAGACACTTGAGTGGAGGCCTCAGTGGTGTATAGCTGCCTTCCATGCACATGCCCCAGGGAAAAGCATTGCAGGCAAAGGGAACAGTAAAAATCCTGAAGCAGAAAAACAAAAATGAGGCCGAAGTGCCTGGGGTGTTATTACACACGGTACATTAAATAATAGCTTATTCTCCTTTTTTTCCTAATCCTTTTATTGAAGGGTGTACGTGTTTAAACTGAAATGGTTAAATGATAGGCAGCTAAAGAAAGAAAATAAAGCTAGGCATTGCAGTAATCCACGAACTATTAGGTAGACTATAATGATTTTTAGGGTCCATTTTAAGCGCACTTTTCTAGGATGTATTTTCCAGAATAATTCCAGAATAATCTCAGTCACTCATAATGCATCATGTCATTTACATGTATTATCTCATTCAACCATCTACCAATGTAGAAGAAAATGCTCTTACTATCATCCCCATTTTATAGATGCAAACACTGAGACCAGAAAGGTGATCTAATGGGCAGGAAGACTGAGATTGGAGGCCTTGTCACTATGCTGTACCACTTTTTTCTTTTTTTTTAAGATTTCATTTATTTATTTGAGAGAGAGAGAGCACAAGCCGGGGAAAGGGAGAAGCAGGCTACCCTCCAAGCGGGGAGGCCAACACAGGGCTCAATCCCACGACCCTGGGATCATGACCTGACCCCGGGATCATGACCTGAGCTGAAGGCAGACACTCAACCAACTGAGCCACCCAGGAGCCCCAGCTTTTTTCTACTTTTAAAGACAGCAGGTACCCATGGATATTAGGATGCACTCACTAATTGACCCACCATGAAAAATGAGTCAGGTCCCTGATCTTGGCTAAAGAGAAGCTTTCTCCTTCCTTCTTGCAGGCAGAGGTTTGTTGCACGCCCTACATTCCAGCATTTCCCAGGGCAGATATCTACAAAAGAACTCTGCCAGCCTAATGGCAATATTCTTTGTGGATGCCTAAACTCAGTATTATTGTTGTTGATTATTATTATTGTTGCTGTTATTTCTTATGTCATCTATAACAATTTTGAATTCTGTAACTCTGTGATTGTTGAATAGGTGTCTTTCTAACTAGCATGAAAGTTATATGAGAGCAGGGGAGTGAGAGGCATCTACTATTTTTTCTTTAAATAAATGAAGACAGTTCCCTTTGGGACATCCTGAGTTTGGATTGTTCCACTTAAAAAAAAAACAATCAGATATTTTACCAGCAAAAATGCATTTATTTGGGATTAACAGAGATTACAATTCAGGACCTGCAAGCTATGGCAAAACCATAGTCAAGTTCAACAAACAAAGGAGAGGGACTTATTTTATGGCAAAGAAGGAGGAAGTTGGGAGAGGTTGTTTTGAAGGAAAGTCCATTGCAGAAAAGCAAGAATTGGGGGTGATGACAGTTTCTCATTGTCTGGGTTGCAGGGGTAGTCAATTTCTTATAGGACATGCAATGTACATCTTTCCCTGCTGGGGCCTGTAATTGATGATTCTTTCCTGTTGAGGATTCTTCTGTTGGGTCTGTAATTGACAATCCTTCCTGTAACTGACACTGAGTGCTGTGATTGTCCCTTCCAGCTTCCCCCGAGCTCGCTTTGACAAGGCTTCTCTTTATTTTCACAGGCTATGACAATAGAGAGTTGAAAGAATGCTTTTCCATCTCTTTGCATCACATATCCATTGTGAGGTAAACAGTGTTAACCCCACTATAAATTAAGCCTTAAAAATGAGGTGTAGCGTTAAGCCAAACACTTAACTAAGCTCTGTTTGCTCATTTCTTAAGCAACCCTTCACGGCACGTGTTATGTTATTGTTCTAAGCTCTGGGACAGAGCAACGAGCAAGAACGAAATCGCTGCCTTGGGGCACTTACATTCTAGGGAGGATAGCAGGTACTCAGAAAATACCAAGTGTACATTAAATGTATAGGGTAAACAGGGATGAGTTAAGAGGGAGGGGGGATGAAAGAGGGAACAAGAGTAAGGAGAGTGTATGTATGTTGAGTGAGTGGGAGGGCACATATTGCATAGAGCACTGGGTATTATACGCAAACAATGAATCATGGAACATTATATCCAAAACTAAGGATGTACTGTATGGTGACTAACATAACACAATAAAAAATTTTTAAAAAGATTCAAAATGAAGTAAGTTTTGCTAAGAGAGCCACTCCAACTAGAGTGGAAATGAGGACACAGAAGTAATGCATCTGCACATCTCCTGTTTCAGTTTCCGATCACCACGAACTGTGGACTCCTGGCACTTGTAACTGCTCAGCTACAACCGGACCACCTCCTCCAACACAGCCTTCTACTTTGGACTGAACTAGAGACAATGTAACAACTGTTAGTGGCCAGCCCTCACCACAGTTCTTTCAAAACAAGTGCCTGTGTTTTTCCTTCATAGACCTGCTCTCCCTGCTGAAAATAAGGGGCACACCGGATTTCTCGCCAATCCTTGTCTCCCAGATGACCGTCCCTACTTCCCCAAATTGAGGTTTCAGGTGTTTTCCAGCATCTACTCTTGATGGACACGAATGATGTGCAAATGCAGAGCCCACTTGAGGCTATCGACACATCATCAGGTTATGGCAAATACCAGAGGAAACATGAAAATGACAAAGTACACTTCAAGTTAAATTGAGGTTCCTGAAATTGAGTTGTTTCCATTTAAATCTTTTTGGAGGGGCACCTGGGTGGCTCAGTTGTTAAGCGTCTGCCTTCAGGTCAGGGCGTGATCCCGGAGTCCTGGGATGGAGCCCCACATGGGGCTCCTCCACTGGGAGCCTGCTCCTTCCTCTCCCACTCTCCTGCTTGTGTTCCCTGTCTCACTGGCTCTTTCTCTCTCTGTCAAATAAATAAATAAAATCTAAAAGAAATAAAAATAAAAAAAATAAATCTTTGTGGAAACTTTGGTTCACAAGAATCAGCTCTGTGTGTTATAAATATAATTTATACTTTGACATCACTTCAGAAATCCATTCATTGTGATCCATCACAGCCTATAAGGTCCTCTAAATACATATACTTACATTCACACCACCACCAACAACAAAAATCCTCTCAAAGGCATAAACTAAGAATAGTTGTTATCTGACATTTGCCATAGTGACAGCGATTACTTGATGATATTATCCAAAAATTAACTTCTTAAAAGTATCCATTTAATGACATATTTCATAAAGTTTTACAAAACTGTGCCAGAAAAATGATCTGTTTAGGTATCAATTGGATAAAATGGCATGATTGCATTACCCCTCGAAGCAAAAGGATGGCTTTGTCATGTGTAAATTTATGCTGTTACTCATGGATTCTTTAATCCTATTATGTTATCTAAGCCATAAAATACTTTAAAGAAAATCATTTCTATCTTTCTTGCCTAGAACTGCTTATTATCTCTAGCTTTCTGCCCACGGGGTTCTGAATTTTTTTTGCAAGGGATCACACAGAGCATGTTGCTGGTCCGGCAGATGGTTACAATTTATGTGGCCCCCTGCATGACAGCTCTAGGGAGTGGATGGACAAGGGGTGAAACCAGCAGAGAGGTTTGGGGTCCAAACACTCAGAGTGCACAGACTGACCTCAGCAGCCAGAGGGTCCTGCCCAGCTGGGACCTGCCTCATCTTATGAGTCCATGCAGGACACCCACTGCAAGAGTAGCCTGGCCCCATGACCTGCACACACACCACGGGAGGCCCCATCCAGTGGTGGGGAGGACCTGCTGTCCACACAGAACTATCCACATTACACAACGGAAATTCAGGATGGAGGGCAGGAGAGAGGGAGGTCAATGCACTAAGGACCTT
Organism: Ursus arctos; assembly: GCF_023065955.2. NCBI lineage: Eukaryota > Metazoa > Chordata > Mammalia > Carnivora > Ursidae > Ursus > Ursus arctos. The sequence goes on along the minus strand of NW_026622775.1, from coordinate 72,833,507 downwards.
TATAATCTGAAACACAGGAGAAATCCAGTGTTTCCAAGAATGTTTTTCTATCCCCTGCAGAAAGGAAACTTGGAATCCAAATTAATGAAATTTATTGGAAAATGAGGGAGATATGTTTGCGTACTTAGCTTGTGGCTCAGGCAGTCCTCCCCTGAGACATTAGTAAGTGTCCCTCTTGGCTTCAATGGGCTCCTTGGAAGGAAAACAGGGACATCCTGGGGATCTTATTTATTTGAGAGAGCAAAAGAGAACAAGACAGCGTGCACAAGTGGGGTGAGGGGCAGAGGGAGATGCAGACTCCCCACTGAGTGGGGAGCTTGATGCTGGGTTTGATCCCTGGAGTCCAGGAGCCTGACTTGAGCTGAAGGCAGATGCTTAACCCACTAAGCCACCCAGGAAACCCAGGAAAGGCTTTTTTAAACAGTGTTTTACTAATAAAAGTTTTATAGAATAGCAGATGTAAAAAGAAATTTTAAGTCTCCTATGTGTCCCTGCCAGGGGTATCCTTTTTTTTTTTTTTTTTTTTTTTTAGTTGGTTAACATACAGTACAGTATTGGTTTCTGGAGTAGAATTTGGTCATTCATCACTTACATACACACTTAGTGCTGATCTGTATCCTCCTTCATACCCATCATCCATCTACCCAACCCCGACCCACTTTCCTCTATCAATGCACAGTGTGCAGAGCTGCCTTGGGCTCTGAAAGTTCTAGCATGAGCCATCGCCATGGCAACCTGATGATGCACACCATCCCTTCCATTTCAACTGTCACTCTGTAAGCCCAGCCCTTGCAGTTTGGTTAACAAGTGTGAAGCTCCTCACGATAGGAAATCTGAACTGTTTTTCTACAGGTATGTTCGTGTCAATTTTCTGAATTCCTTCTTTCAAGTTGGCTGCCTCACTTTTAGAGAAATTTGTTTCTTTTTTAAATTTTTCTTTTCATTTCCACACTCCAATTTGTCCACAGTTTCAGATGAAAATTCTAGGTTTTCCATATTAGTTAATTTTGATTTTTCAATGAAACTGGCTTCCTTAAATAGCTTCTAAGTTCAGAAAATTGGACCGTTTCTGAATGACAATTTTGTCCATACTCATACAGAGAACACACGAAGGGAATATACCACACTGCTCTCAGTGGATCAGGAGGATCTTGATGCCATCCCAGCAACCCGTGATAGGGAAAGGAATTCCAGGGCAACCCTTCTCAATGTAGATGATAAAATCTGAAAGCAAGTGTGAGCAGTCCAAATCCAGAGCTTTACAGAAGGAGAAAAAAAACCAGGGACATTTGAAGGCCCCCTGTGCCCCAACACTGGGGGCCACGCTCCCCCTCCCCCACGTACTCACTTCAGCCCGCCGCTCTGCTCCCCGCACAGCCGGCGGATCGGGCCTGTCAGGCTCCTGGGGCCTAACCCTAACCCTAGGTCAGTCGACTAGGGGTCCCTCCCCAGGGGCTTGGAGCCACAGCCCCAGGGATAGGGGACCTCTGACCCCAGCGCTGGACTCAGCCTGCCCACCTGCAGCCAACCGGTCCCTTCGGGGCGCCGCTGAGCATGCAAGACTCAGCCTTCAGACGAACATTCAGGAGAACCGGCAGGGCCCCCGAGCCCCCAGCGACTTCGACGGCCCCCAGCGTCACAACACTTGGGACCACGCTACCACTACCCCGCGTCATAACCTCCGCCCACTGCTCCAATCGCCGCACGGCCAGCGGATCAGGCCTGCCGGGCTCCTGGGGCCTAACCCTAACCCTAGATTGGCCGCCAAGGGATTGGGGACCCCTGAGCCCAAGCGCTGGACTCAGCCTGCCACTGTGCAGCCCCCCTGGGGCCCTCGGAGTGCTGCCCAGCATTCAGGGCGGGAGAATGGGCAGGTACCCCCGAGCACCCGGCAAAATTCGATGGCCCCCCGTGCCACAACGCTTGGGCCCACGCTCCCCCTCCCTGACACCTTCACCTTGGCAAGCTGCCTTGCTCACCACCCAGGTGGAAGATCGGGCTTGTTGCGATCCTGGGGCCTAACCCTAAACTTCGGTCGGGGGCTGAGGGGCCCTTTACTAGGGGCCTGGTGCAGCACTGCATAGGACTGGGGAACCCCGAGCCCCAGCAGCACTCAGCCTACTACCAGAAGGCCACCCGAATCCCTAGAGGCGACACCAAGCATTCAGGGCGGGAGAACCGGCAGAGGTCCCGAGACCACTGCCACCCTCGACGGCCCCCTAGGCCACTACGCTTGGGCCCACGCTCCCCCTGCCCCATGCCCTCACCTTGGCCCACGACCCCGCTCGGCCGTCAGCTGGCATATCGGACCTGCCGGCCTTCTGGGGGCTAACCCTAACCCTAGGTCAGCTGCCAAGGGGCCCACTCCCAAGGGGCCTTAGCGCCACAGAGCCTAGGATTGGGGACCACCGAGCCCCAGCACCTGACTCAGGCTGCCTCCACGACGCAACCTGGGCTCCTCTGGGCGCTGTAGAGCATTCAGGGAAGGAGAAGATGAAGGCCCCACTGAGCCCACAGCGACCTTCGAAGGCCCCCCCGGGCCACAACACTTGGGCCCACAATCCCCCTACCCCACGCACTCACCTCGGCCCCCTACACTGCTTACCTCACAGCCAGCGAATGGGGCCTGCCCGCCTTCTGGGGGCTAACAATAACCCTAGGTCGGCCCAAGAGGGGCCCCTCCCAAAGGGCCTGGCGCCACAACGTCCGGGATTGGAGACCCCCCAGCCCAAGCACGTAACTCAACCTGCCGCCCCACTGCCAAACCGGCCGCTAGGGGCACCGCTGGTCATTCAGGGCTGGAGAATGGTCAGGGCCCTCTGAACCACAGCGACCTTCCAAGGCCCCCTGGGCCAAAACGCTGGGCCCCACGTTCCCGCTCGCCAGCGCCCTCACCTCGGCCCGCCTCACCGCTTGCCACACACCCAGTGGACAGGGCCTGCCAGCATACTGGGGGCTAACCCTAAATCTAGGTCTGCCCCGAGGGGCCCCTCCCAAGGGGCCTGGCGCCTCAACGCTGGGGATTAGGGACCCCGAGCCCCAGCGCCGGTCTCACCCTGCCGCACCTTTGACATCCGGGCCGCTAGGGGCGCCGCCGGTCATTCAGGGCGGGAGAACGGTCAGGGCCCTCGGAACCCCCGGTGACCTTCAAAGGAACCCGCGCCAAAACACTGGGGCCCACACTCCCGCTCGCCAGCACCCTCACCTCTGCCCGCCCCTCCGCTCGCCACACAGACTGCGCATCGGGCCTACCGGCCTCCTGGGAGCTAACCTTAACCCTACGTCGGCCCCCGTGAGGCCCCTTCGAAGGGGCCTGGCGCCGCAATGCCAGGGATTGGGGACCCCCGAGCCCCAGCACCGGACTCACCCTGCCGCACCGCCGGCACCCGGGCCGCTAGGGGCGCCGCCGGTCATTCAGGGTGGGAGAATGGGCAGGTGCCTACGAGCCCCCGGAGACCTTCGAAGGCCCCCCGCGCCAAAATGCTGGGTCCCACGCTTCCGCTCGCCAGCGCCCTAACCTCGGACCACGACTCTGCTTGCTACACAGCCGGCGGGTCGTGCCTGATGGCCTCCTAGGGGCTAAGCCTAATACCAGGTCGGCCCCTGAGGGGCGCCTCCCAAGGGACCTAACGCTGCAACGCCAGTAATTGGGGACCCTGAGCCTCAGCGCCGGACTAACGCTGCCACTCCGCTGCCTCCCGGGCCGCTGGGGCGCCTCCGGTCATTCAGGGCGGGAGAACAGGCAGGGCCCTCGAGACCCCGGTGATCTTTGAAGGCCCCCCGCTCCAAAACGCTGGGGCCCATGTTCCCAATCGCCAGTGCCCTCACCTCGGACCGCCCCTCCGCTCGCTGCACAGATGGCGGATCGGGCCTGCCAGCCTCCTGGGGGCTATCCCTAACCGTAGGTCGGTCCCCGAGGGGCCCCTCCCAAAGGGCCTGGCGCTGAAACACCTGAAATTGGGGACCCCCGAGACTCAGCGCCAGACTCAACCTGCCGCCCTGATCTACCTGGGCCTCTATGGGCGCCGCCGTCATTCAGGGCGGGAGAATGCGCAGGGCCCTCTGAGCCCTCCGTGACCTTCAAAGGCCCCCCGCGCCAAAACCCTGGAGCCCACGCTCCCTCTCGCCAGCGCCCTCACCTCGGCCCGCCCCTCTACTCGCCCCACAGCCAGCGGATCGGGCCTGCTGGCCTCCTGGGTACTAACCCTAGCCCTAGCTAGGCCCCGATGGGCCCCTCCCAAGGGGCCTGGCGCCGCCAAGCCCGGGATTGGGGACCACCGAGCCCCAATGCCATACTCACCCTGCCGCCCCACCACCCGGGCCGCTAGGTGCCCCGCCGCTCATTCAGGGCAGGAGAATGGGCAAGGCCCTCCGAGTCCCCAGCGACATTGGAAGGCACCCCGCGTCAAAATGCTTGAGCCCACACTCCCGCTCATCAGCGCCCTCACCTCGGCCCGCCCCTCCTCTCGCAGCACAGCTGGCAGATTGGGCCTGCCGGCCTCCTGGGGGCTAACCCTAACCCTAACCCTATGTCATCCCCAAGGGGCCCCTCCCAAGGGTCCTGACGCCGCAAAGCCGGGGATTAGGGACCCCGAGCCCCAGCGCCGGACTCACCCTGCTGCCCCACTGCCAACCAGGCTGCGAAGGGCACTGCTGGTCATTCAGGGCGGGAGAACGGGCAGGGCCCTCCGAGCCCCCTGCAGCCTTCAGAGGCCCCCCGCACTGAAATGCATGGGTCCACGCTCCCGCTCGACAGCGCGCTCACTTCAGGCCGCCCCTCCGCTCACCGCACATCCAGCAGATCGGGCCTACTGGCCTCCTGGGGGCTAACCCTAACCCTAGGTCGGCCCGCAAGGGGCCCCTCCCAAGGGGCCTGGCGCCGCAACCCTGGGGATTGAGGACCTCTGAGCCCCAGCGCCAGACTCAAACTGCCGCCCCGCCACCACCCGGTCTGCTTGGGGCGCCCCTGGTCATTCAGGGCAGGAGAACGGACAGGGCCCTCCAAGCCCATGGTGACCTTCCAAGGCCCCCCACGTCAAAATGCTTGGGTCCACGCTCCCGCACGCCACCGCCCTCACCTCGGTCCACCCGTCTGCTCTCTGCACAGCCTGTGGATTGGGCCTGCCGACCTGCTGGGGGCTAACCCTAACCCTAGGTCGGCCCGGAGGGGCCCCTCCTAGGGGCCTGGTGCTGCAACGTGGGGGTTTGGGGATCCTCTAGCCCCAGTGCCGGACTCACCCTGCCGCACCGTCAACACACGGGCCGCTAGGGGCGCCGCCGGTCATTCAGGGAGGGAGAATGGTCAGGGCCCTCTGAGCCACAGCGACCTTCCAGGGTCCCCCGCGCCAAAAAGCTGGGACCCTAGTTCCCACTCGCCAGCGCCCTCACCTCGGCCCACCTCTTTGGTCGCCACACAGCCAGCAGATCAGGCCTGCCGGCATCCTGGGGCTAACCCTAACCCTAGGTTGGCTCCGAGGGGCCCCTCCCAAGGGGCCTGACACCGCAACGCTGGGGAATGGAGATCCTGGAGCTGAAGCATCGGACTCACCCTGCCACCCCATCGCCATCCCGGCCGCTAGGGGGCCACCGGATATTCAGGCGGGAGAACAGCAAGGCCATCTTACTTCCCGGTGACCTTCGAAGGCCCCCCATGCCAAATGCTTGCTCCCACGCTCCCGCTCCCCAGCGCCCTCACCTCGGCCCGCCCCTCCACTCGCCGCACAGCTGTCAGATTGGTCCTGCCAGCCTTCTGGGGCTTAACCCTAACCCTAGGTCTGCCCCCGAGGGGCCACTCCCAAGGGGCCTGGCTTCGAACACCGGGGATTGGAGACCCCCGTGCCCCAGAGCCAGACTCACCCTGCCGTCCCACCACCACCTGGGCTGACACGGGCGCATCTGGTCATTCAGGGTGGGAGAACGGGCAGGGCCCACCGAGCCCCTGGCAAACTTCGAAGGCCCCAGTCCCAAAATGCTTGGGCCCATGCTCCCACTTGCCAGCGCCCTCACCTCGGCCCGCCCCTCCGTTCGCCGCACAGACGGCGTACCGTTCCTGCCGGCCTCCTGGGGGCTAACCCTAACCCTAGGTCGGCCCCCGAGGGGCCCTACCCAAGGGGCCTGGCAGCGCAACGCCGGGGATTGGGGACACCCAAGCCCCAGTGCCAGACTCAAACTGCCGCCCCGCCGCCACCCGGTCCGCTAGGGGCGCCGCCGGTCATTCAGGGCGGGAGAACGGGCAGGGCCCTCCAAGCCCACGGCGTCCTTCGAAGGCCCCCCACGTCAAAACGCTTGGGTCCACGCTCCCGCACACCACCGCTCTCACCTCGGTCCGCCCGTCTGCTTGCTGCACAGACAGCGTATCGTTCCTGCCGGCCTCCTGGGGGCTAACCCTAACCCCAGGTCGGCCCACGAGGGGCGCCTCCCAAAGGGCCTGGTGCCACAAGGTCGGGGATCAGAGACCACCCAGCCCAAGCGCCCAACGCACCCTGCCACCCCGCCGCCAACCGGACCGCTAGGGGCGCTGCCGGTCATTCAGGGCAGGAGAACGGGCAGGGCCCTCCGAGCCCCCGGAGACCTTAGAGGCCCCCGCGCCAAAACGCTTGGGTCCATGCTCCCGCTCAACAGCGCCCTCACCTTGGCCCGCCCCTCCGCTCGCCACATAGCCAGCGGATCGGGCCTGCTGACCTCCTGGGGGCTAATCCTAACCCCAGGTCGGCCCCCGAGGGACCCCCTCCCAAGAGGCTTGGCACCGCAAAGCCGGGGATTAGGGACCCCGAGCCCCAGCGCCGGATTCACCCTGCCGCACCGTCGACACCCGGGCCGCTAAGGGCACTGCTGGTAATTCAGGGCGGGAGAATGATCAGGGCCCTCTGAGCCACAGCAACCTTCCAAGGGCCCCCGCGCCAAAAAGCTGGGGCCCACGTTCCCTCTCGCCAGCGCACTCACTTCGGCCCGCCTCTCCGCTCGCCGTACACCCAGCGGATCGGGCCTGCCAGCATCCTGGGGGCTAACCCTAACCCTAGGTTGGCCCCAAGCGGCCCCTCCCAAGGGGCCTGGCGCAGCAGCGCCAGGGATTGGGACCCCGAGCCCCAGCGTCGGACTCACCCTGCCACACCGTTGACACCCGGGCCCCTAGGGCCCCCGGTCACTCAGGGCGGGAGAACGGACAGGGCCCTCCGAACCCCCGGTGAACTTCAAAGGACCCCGCGCCAAAACGCTGGGGCCCACGCTTCTGCTCACCAGCGCCCTCACCTCCGCCCTCCACTCCACTCTCACCACAGCTGCCGGATCAGGTTATCGGCCTCCAGGGGGTTACCCTAACCCTAAATCCCCCCCGAATGGCCCCTCCCAAGGGGCCTGGCACCACAACATCAGGGAATGGAGACCTCTGAGCCGTAGCCCCGGACTCACCCTGGCGCCCAGCTATCACACGGGCTGCTACTGGCGCTGCCGGTAATTCAGGGCGGGAGAACAGGCATTGCCCTCCGAGACCCCGGCGCCTTCGAAGGCCCCCCACGCCAAAACGATGGGGCCCACGCTCCCGCTCGACAGCGCCCTCAACTCAGCCCGCCCCTCGACTTGCCACACAGCCTGCAGATCGGGCCTGCCGGACTCTTTTGGTTACCCTAACCCTAGATCGGACCCCAAGGGGCCCCTCCCAAGGGGCATGGAGCCGCAATGCCGGTAATGGACCTCTGAGCTGCAGCACCAGACTCACCCTGGCGCCCTGCTGCCACCCGGGCTGCTACTGGCGCCACTGGTAATTCAGGGCGGGAGAACGGGCACTGACCTCCGAGCCCCCAACGACCTTCGAAGGCCCCCCACGCCAAAATGCTTGGGCCCACGCGCCCGCTCGCCAGCGCCCTCCACTCGGCCTGCCCCTCCGCTTGCCGCACATCCAGTGGATCGGGACTACTGGCCTCCTGGGGGCTAACCCTAACCCTAGGTTGGCCCCGAGGGCCCCTCACAAGGGGCCTGGGGCCGCAACACCGGGGATTGGGGACCCCTGAGCCCCAGCGCCGGACTCACCCTGCCGCCCCGCTGTCCCCGGGCCACTAGAGGCGCTGCCAGTCATTAAGGGCGGAGAAGGGGCAGGGTCTTCCGAGCCCCCAGCGACCTTCGAAAGCCCCCCCGCGCCAAAACGCTTGGGCCCTGGCTCCCGCTGCCCAGCACCCTCACCTCGGCCCGCCCCTCCGCTCGCTGCACAGCCGGCGGATTGGGCCTGCAGGCCTCCTGGGGACTAACCCTAACCATAGGTCAGCCCCCGAGGGGCCCCTCCCAAGGGCCTGGCGCCGAAACGCCTGAAATTGGGGAGCCCCGAGACTCAGCGCTGGACTCACCCTGCCACCCCTATCTATCTGGGCCTCTATGGGCGCCTCCGTCATTCAGGGCGGGAGAATGCGCAGGGCCCTCTGAGCCCTCCGTGACCTTCAAAGGCCCCCCGCGCCAAAACCCTGGAGCCCACGCTCCCTCTCGCCAGCGCCCTCACCTCGGCCCGCCCCTCTACTCGCCCCACAGCCAGCGGATCGGGCCTGCTGGCCTCCTGGGTACTAACCCTAGCCCTAGCTAGGCCCCGATGGGCCCCTCCCAAGGGGCCTGGCGCCGCCAAGCCGGGGATTGGGGACCACCGAGCCCCAACGCCATACTCACCCTGCCGCCCCACCACCCGGGCCGCTAGGTGCCCCGCCGCTCATTCAGGGCAGGAGAATGGGCAAGGCCCTCCGAGTCCCCAGCGACATTGGAAGGCACCCCGCGTCAAAATGCTTGAGCCCACACTCCCGCTCATCAGCGCCCTCACCTCGGCCCACCCCTCCTCTCGCAGCACAGCTGGCAGATTGGGCCTGCCGGCCTCCTGGGGGCTAACCCTAACCCTAACCCTATGTCATCCCCAAGGGGCCCCTCCCAAGGGTCCTGACGCCGCAACGCCGGGGATTGGGGACCCCCGAGCCCCAGCGCCGGACTCACCCTGCTGCCCCACTGCCAACCAGGCTGCGAAGGGCACTGCTGGTCATTCAGGGCGGGAGAACGGGCAGGGCCCTCCGAGCCCCCTGCAGCCTTCAGAGGCCCCCCGCACTGAAATGCATGGGTCCACGCTCCCGCTCGACAGCGCGCTCACTTCAGGCCGCCCCTCCGCTCACCGCACATCCAGCAGATCGGGCCTACTGGCCTCCTGGGGGCTAACCCTAACCCTAGGTCGGCCCGCAAGGGGCCCCTCCCAAGGGGCCTGGCGCCGCAACCCTGGGGATTGAGGACCTCTGAGCCCCAGCGCCAGACTCAAACTGCCGCCCCGCCACCACCCGGTCTGCTTGGGGCGCCCCTGGTCATTCAGGGCAGGAGAACGGACAGGGCCCTCCAAGCCCATGGTGACCTTCCAAGGCCCCCCACGTCAAAATGCTTGGGTCCACGCTCCCGCACGCCACCGCCCTCACCTCGGTCCACCCGTCTGCTCTCTGCACAGCCTGTGGATTGGGCCTGCCGACCTGCTGGGGGCTAACCCTAACCCTAGGTCGGCCCGGAGGGGCCCCTCCTAGGGGCCTGGTGCTGCAACGTGGGGGTTTGGGGATCCTCTAGCCCCAGTGCCGGACTCACCCTGCCGCACCGTCAACACACGGGCCGCTAGGGGCGCCGCCGGTCATTCAGGGAGGGAGAATGGTCAGGGCCCTCTGAGCCACAGCGACCTTCCAGGGTCCCCCGCGCCAAAAAGCTGGGACCCTAGTTCCCACTCGCCAGCGCCCTCACCTCGGCCCACCTCTTTGGTCGCCACACAGCCAGCAGATCAGGCCTGCCGGCATCCTGGGGCTAACCCTAACCCTAGGTTGGCTCCGAGGGGCCCCTCCCAAGGGGCCTGACACCGCAACGCTGGGGAATGGAGATCCTGGAGCTGAAGCATCGGACTCACCCTGCCACCCCATCGCCATCCCGGCCGCTAGGGGGCCACCGGATATTCAGGCGGGAGAACAGCAAGGCCATCTTACTTCCCGGTGACCTTCGAAGGCCCCCCATGCCAAATGCTTGCTCCCACGCTCCCGCTCCCCAGCGCCCTCACCTCGGCCCGCCCCTCCACTCGCCGCACAGCTGTCAGATTGGTCCTGCCAGCCTTCTGGGGCTTAACCCTAACCCTAGGTCTGCCCCCGAGGGGCCACTCCCAAGGGGCCTGGCTTCGAACACCGGGGATTGGAGACCCCCGTGCCCCAGAGCCAGACTCACCCTGCCGTCCCACCACCACCTGGGCTGACACGGGCGCATCTGGTCATTCAGGGTGGGAGAACGGGCAGGGCCCACCGAGCCCCTGGCAAACTTCGAAGGCCCCAGTCCCAAAATGCTTGGGCCCATGCTCCCACTTGCCAGCGCCCTCACCTCGGCCCGCCCCTCCGTTCGCCGCACAGACGGCGTACCGTTCCTGCCGGCCTCCTGGGGGCTAACCCTAACCCTAGGTCGGCCCCCGAGGGGCCCTACCCAAGGGGCCTGGCAGCGCAACGCCGGGGATTGGGGACACCCAAGCCCCAGTGCCAGACTCAAACTGCCGCCCCGCCGCCACCCGGTCCGCTAGGGGCGCCGCCGGTCATTCAGGGCGGGAGAACGGGCAGGGCCCTCCAAGCCCACGGCGTCCTTCGAAGGCCCCCCACGTCAAAACGCTTGGGTCCACGCTCCCGCACACCACCGCTCTCACCTCGGTCCGCCCGTCTGCTTGCTGCACAGACAGCGTATCGTTCCTGCCGGCCTCCTGGGGGCTAACCCTAACCCCAGGTCGGCCCACGAGGGGCGCCTCCCAAAGGGCCTGGTGCCACAAGGTCGGGGATCAGAGACCACCCAGCCCAAGCGCCCAACGCACCCTGCCACCCCGCCGCCAACCGGACCGCTAGGGGCGCTGCCGGTCATTCAGGGCAGGAGAACGGGCAGGGCCCTCCGAGCCCCCGGAGACCTTAGAGGCCCCCGCGCCAAAACGCTTGGGTCCATGCTCCCGCTCAACAGCGCCCTCACCTTGGCCCGCCCCTCCGCTCGCCACATAGCCAGCGGATCGGGCCTGCTGACCTCCTGGGGGCTAATCCTAACCCCAGGTCGGCCCCCGAGGGACCCCCTCCCAAGAGGCTTGGCACCGCAAAGCCGGGGATTAGGGACCCCCGAGCCCCAGCGCCGGATTCACCCTGCCGCACCGTCGACACCCGGGCCGCTAAGGGCACTGCTGGTAATTCAGGGCGGGAGAATGATCAGGGCCCTCTGAGCCACAGCAACCTTCCAAGGGCCCCCGCGCCAAAAAGCTGGGGCCCACGTTCCCTCTCGCCAGCGCACTCACTTCGGCCCGCCTCTCCGCTCGCCGTACACCCAGCGGATCGGGCCTGCCAGCATCCTGGGGGCTAACCCTAACCCTAGGTTGGCCCCAAGCGGCCCCTCCCAAGGGGCCTGGCGCAGCAGCGCCAGGGATTGGGACCCCGAGCCCCAGCGTCGGACTCACCCTGCCACACCGTTGACACCCGGGCCCCTAGGGCCCCCGGTCACTCAGGGCGGGAGAACGGACAGGGCCCTCCGAACCCCCGGTGAACTTCAAAGGACCCCGCGCCAAAACGCTGGGGCCCACGCTTCTGCTCACCAGCGCCCTCACCTCCGCCCTCCACTCCACTCTCACCACAGCTGCCGGATCAGGTTATCGGCCTCCAGGGGGTTACCCTAACCCTAAATCCCCCCCGAATGGCCCCTCCCAAGGGGCCTGGCACCACAACATCAGGGAATGGAGACCTCTGAGCCGTAGCCCCGGACTCACCCTGGCGCCCAGCTATCACACGGGCTGCTACTGGCGCTGCCGGTAATTCAGGGCGGGAGAACAGGCATTGCCCTCCGAGACCCCGGCGCCTTCGAAGGCCCCCCACGCCAAAACGATGGGGCCCACGCTCCCGCTCGACAGCGCCCTCAACTCAGCCCGCCCCTCGACTTGCCACACAGCCTGCAGATCGGGCCTGCCGGACTCTTTTGGTTACCCTAACCCTAGATCGGACCCCAAGGGGCCCCTCCCAAGGGGCATGGAGCCGCAATGCCGGTAATGGACCTCTGAGCTGCAGCACCAGACTCACCCTGGCGCCCTGCTGCCACCCGGGCTGCTACTGGCGCCACTGGTAATTCAGGGCGGGAGAACGGGCACTGACCTCCGAGTCCCCAACGACCTTCGAAGGCCCCCCACGCCAAAATGCTTGGGCCCACGCGCCCGCTCGCCAGCGCCCTCCACTCGGCCTGCCCCTCCGCTTGCCGCACATCCAGTGGATCGGGACTACTGGCCTCCTGGGGGCTAACCCTAACCCTAGGTTGGCCCCGAGGGCCCCTCACAAGGGGCCTGGGGCCGCAACACCGGGGATTGGGGACCCCTGAGCCCCAGCGCCGGACTCACCCTGCCGCCCCGCTGTCCCCGGGCCACTAGAGGCGCTGCCAGTCATTAAGGGCGGAGAAGGGGCAGGGTCTTCCGAGCCCCCAGCGACCTTCGAAAGCCCCCCCGCGCCAAAACGCTTGGGCCCTGGCTCCCGCTGCCCAGCACCCTCACCTCGGCCCGCCCCTCCGCTCGCTGCACAGCCGGCGGATTGGGCCTGCGGGCCTCCTGGGGACTAACCCTAACCATAGGTCAGCCCCCGAGGGGCCCCTCCCAAGGGCCTGGCGCCGAAACGCCTGAAATTGGGGAGCCCCGAGACTCAGCGCTGGACTCACCCTGCCACCCCTATCTATCTGGGCCTCTATGGGCGCCTCCGTCATTCAGGGCAGGAGAATGCGCAGGGCCCTCTGAGCCCCCGGTGAACTTCGAAGCCACCTGCACCAAAACCCTGGGGCCCTCACTACCTCTAGCCAGCGCCCTCACCTCGGCCTGCTCGTCCACTCACCCTAGAGCCAGTGGATCAGGCCTGCCTGCCTCCAGGGGGCTAACCCTAACCCTAGGTCGGCGCCCAAGGGGCCCCTCCCAAGGGGCCTGCCACCGCAATGCCGGGGATTGGGGACCCCCGAGCCCCAGCGCTGGACTCACCCTGCAGCTCCGACGCCCCCCGGGCCACTAGGGGCACCGCCGGTCACTCAGGGCCGGAGAACGGGGTGGGCCCTCTGAGCCTCCAGCGTCATTCGAAGGCCCCCCGAGCCAAAACGCTTGGGCCCACGTTCCCACTCACCAGTGCCTCACCGTGACCCACTCCTCCGCTTGCCGCACAGCTGGCGGATCGGGCCTGCTGGAATCCTGGGGGCTAACGCTTACCCTAGGTCGGCCCCCGAGAGGCCCCTCCCAAGGGGCCTGGCGCCACAACGCTGGGGATTGGGGACCCCCGAGCCCCAGCGCCGGACTCACCCTGCCTCCCCGCCATCACCCAGGCCACTAGGGGCGCCACGGGTCATTCAGGGAGGGAGAACGGGCAGGGCCCTCTGAGCCCCCAGTGACTTTCGAAGGCCCCCTGCTCCAAAACGCTTGGACCTATGCTCCCGCTTGCCAGCGCCCTCACTTCGGCCCGCACCTACGGTCGCCGCAGAACTGGCGAATCGGGTGGGTCTGCCTCCTTGGGGCTAACTCTAACCCTAGGTCGGCCCCGAAATGCGCCTCCGAAGGGGCCTGGCGTTGCAACACCGCACATAGGGGACCCTGAGCCCAACCACAGGACTCACCCTGCCATCCTGCTACCACCCGGGCCGCTAGGGGCGCCGCCGTTCATTCAGGGAGGAGGAACGGTCAGGGCCCTCCAAACCCCAGCGACCTTCGAAAGCCCCCTGCGCCAAAACACTTGGGCCCTGGCTTCCGCAGGCCAGCACCCTCACCTCGGTCCTCCCCCCCGCTCGCTGCACAGCCCGCGGATCGGGCCTGCGGGCCTCCTGGGGACTAACCCTAACCATAGGTTAGCCCCCGAGGGGCCCCTCCCAAAGGGTCTGGTGCCGAAACGCCTGAAATTGGGGACCCCGAGACTCAGCGCCGGACTCACCCTGCCACCCCGATCTATCTGGGCCTCTATGGGCGCCGCCATCATTCAGGGCGGGAGAATGCGCAGGGCCCTCTGAGCCCCTGGTGACCTTCGAAGGCCCCCCGCGCCAAAACGCTTGGAGCCACGCTCCCGCTCGCCAGCGCCCTCACCTCGGCCCCCGCCTCCGCTCGCTGCACACCTGGAGGATCGGTCATGCCGGCCTCCTGGGGCTAACCCTAACCCTAGGTCAGCCCCCGAGGGGCCCCTTCCAAGGTGCCTGGCGCTGCAACACCGGTGATTGGGGACTCCCGAGCCCCAGCGCCTGACTCACCTGCTGCACGGTCACCTTTCGGGCCTCTAGGTGCGCCGCCGGTCATTCAGGGCTGAGGTGAGGGTGCTGGCGAGTGGGGAGCGTGGGCCCAAGCGTTTTGGCGCCGGGGGCTTTTGAAGGTCACCAGGGCCTTGGAGGGCCCTGCCCATTCTCCCACCCTGAATGACCGGCAGCAATCCTAGCGGCCTGGGTGGGGGTGGGGCGGCAGGGTGAGTCCAGCGCTGGGGCTCAGGGGTCCCCAAACCCCGTTGTTGCTGCGCCAGGCCCCTTGGGAGCGTCCCTTCTAGGGCTGACCTAGGGTTATCACCAAGGAGGCCGGCAGGTCCGATTCGCCAGCTGTGCGGCAAGCAGAGAGGGCTAGGATGAGGGCGCTGGCGAGCAGGAGCATGGGCCCAAGTGTTTTGGTGGGGGGGCCATCAAATATCGCCAGGGGCTCGGAGGGCCCTGCCCGTTCTCCCCAGATGAATGACTTGAGGTGCCCATAGCAGCCCCAGTGGTGGCCAGGTGGCAGGCTGAGTCTGGCACTGCGGCTTGGGGCTCCCAAACCCCGGTGTTGCGGTGCCAGGACCCTTGGGAGGGGGCCCTCGTGGGCCGACCTAAGGTTAGGGTTAGCCCCCAGGAGGCCGGGAGGCCTGATCCGCTGGCTGTGCAGTGAGAGGAGGGGCGGGCCGAGGCGAGGGCGCTGGAGAGCTGGAGCATTGGGCCAAGCGTTTTTATGGGGGCGTTCGAAATTCGCCGGGGGCTCGTAGGGCCCTGCCCGTTCTCCTGCCCTGAATGACTGGCGGCGCCCCTAGCATCATGGGTGGTGGCGGGTCGGCAGGGTGAGACCGGCCTTGGGGCTGGGGGGTCACAATCCCTGGGGTTGCTGTGCCAGGCCCCTTGGTAGGGGCCCCTTTGTGTCCGACCTATTGTTAGGGTTAACCCCAGGACGCAGGCAGGCCCTATCTGCTGGCTGTGGGGGTGAGCAGAGTGGTGGACCGAGGTGAGGGTGCTGGCGAGCGGGAGCGTGGGCCCAAGCGTTTTGGCGCAGGGGGCCTTCAAAGGTCGCCGGGTGCTCGGAGGGCCCTGCCCATTCTCCCGACCTGAATGACTGGCGGTGCCCGCAATGGCCCGGGTGACGGCGGGGCAGCAGGTTGAGTCCAGCGCTGGGGTTCGGAGTTTCCCAATCCCTGGTGTTGCGGTGCCAGGCCCCTTGGGAGGGGCCCCTCGGGGGGCCGACCTAGGGTTAGGGTTAGCCCCCAGGAGGCTGGCAGGCCTGATCCGCTGGCTGTGTGGTGAGCGGAGGGGCGGGCTGAGGTGAGAGCGCTGGCGAGTGGGAGTGTGTGCCCCAGCGCTTTGGCGCAAGGGGGCTTTGAATGTCGCTGGGGGCTCAGAAGGCCCTGCCCGTTCTCCTGACCTGAATGACCGGCGGCGCCCCTAGCAGCCTGGGTGGCAGCGGGGCGGCAGCATGAGTTCAGCACTGGTATTCGGGGGTCCCCAATCCCAGCATTGTGGCGATAGTCCCCCTGGGATGGGCCCCTCGGGGGTCGACCTTGGATTAGGGTGAGCCCCCAGGAGGCCGGCAGGCCTGATCCGCTGGCTGTGTGCTGAGTGGAGGGGCAGGCCGAGGTGAGGGCGCTGGTGAGTCGGAGCGTGGGCCCAAGCGTTTTGGTGAGGGGGGCCTTCAAAGGTCGTTGGGGGCTCGGAGGTCCCTTCCCGTTCTCCCACCCTGGATGACCGGCGGCGCCCCTACGGGCCCGGGTGGCGGCGGGGCGCCAGGGTGAGTCCGGCGCTGGGGCTCTGGTGTCCCGAATCCCTGGCGTTGCGGCGCCAGGCCTCTTGGGAGGTGCCCTGCAGGGGCCAACCCAGGTTTAGGGTTAGCCCCCAGGAGACCGGCAGGCATGATCCGCCAGCTGTGCGGTGAGTGGAGGGTCAGACCGGGGTGAGGGCGCTGGAGAGCGGGAGCGTGGGCCCAAGCGTTTTGGCGCGGGGGGCCTACGAATGTCGCAGGGGCCTAGGAGGACCTTGCCCGTTCTCCCACCCTGAATGACCTGTGGCATCCCTAGAGGCCCGGGTGGCAGTGGGGTGGCAGGATGAGTCCGGCACTGGGGTACGGGAGTCCCAAATCCCTGGTATTGCTGCACCAGGCCCCTTGGAAAGGGCCCCTCTGTGCGGACCTAGGGTTAGGGTTAACACCCAGGAGGCCGTCAGGCCCTTTCCGCCGGCTGTGCGGCAAGCGGAGAAGAGGGCCGAGATGAGGGCGCTGGTGAGCAGGAGCGTGGGCGGAATCGTTTTGGCGCGGGGGGGCCTTCGAAGGTCGCCGGGGGCTTGGAGGGCCATCCCCGTTCTCCTCCCCTGAATGACCGGCGGCGCCCCTACAAGCCCAGGTGGCAGCAGGGCGTCAGGGTGAGTCTGGCACTGTGGCTCGGGAGTCCCTAATCCCCGGCATTGCGGCGCCAGACCCCTTGGGACTGCCCCTTCGGGGGCCAACCTAGGGTTAGGGTTGGGCCCCAGGAGGCCGGCAGGCCCAATCCGCCAGTTGTGCCATTAGTGGAGGGGCAGGCCAAAGTGAGGCCGCTAGCGAATGGGAGCGTGGGTCCAAGCGTTTTGGGGGGGGGGGGCCTTCGAAGGTCACCGGGGGCTCAGAGGGCCATGCCCATTCTCCCGCCCTGAATGACCAGCAGCGCCCCTAGCGGCCGGTGTGGCAGCGGGGTGGCAGAGTGAGTCCGGCGCTGGGGCTCCAGGGTACCTGATCCCCGGTGGTGTGGCACCAAGCCCCTTGGGAGGGGCCCTTTGGGGGCCGACCTAGGGTTATGGTTAGCCCCCAGGAGGCCACAGGCCCGATCCCCGGTGGTGCAGCGTGCGGAAGGGCAGGACGAGGTGAGGCCGCTGACAAGCAGGAGTGTAGGCCCAAGCATTTTGGCTCGGGGGCCTTCGAAGGTCGCCAGGGGCTCGGAGGGCCCTGCCCATCTCCCGCCATGAAAGACCTGCGGCGTCCCTAGTGGTCAGGGTGGCGGCGGGGCGGCAGGGTGAGTCCGTCGCTGGGCCTCGGGGATCCCCAATCCCCTGTGTGGCTTCACCAGGCCCCTTCGTAGGGGTCCCTCAGGGACCGACCTAGGGTTAGGTTTAGCCCCCAGGAGACCTGCAGGCCTGATCCGCCCCGTGTGCGGTGAGTGGTAGGGCAGCCCTAGGTGAGGGCGCTGGTGATTGGGAGCATGGGCCCAAGCATATTGGAGCAGGGGCCTTCGTAGTTCACCGGGGCCTAGGAGGGCCCTGCCCATTTTCCCGCCCTGAATGCCCAGCAGCGTCCCTAGCAGCCCAGGTGGCGGCGGGGCGACAGGGTGAGTCTGGCGCTGGGGCTCGGGGGTCCCCAATCCCCTGTGGTGTGGTGTCAAGCCCTTTGGGAGGGGCCCCTCGAGGACCGACCTTGGGTTAGGGTTAGCCCCCAGGGGGACGGCAGGCCCGATCTGCCAGCTGTGCAGCGAGCGAAGGGGCAGGGGGAGGTGAGGCCGCTGGTGAGCGGGAGCGTGGGCCCAGGCGTTTTGGCGTGTGGGGCATTCGAAAGTTGCTGGGGGCTCAGAGCGCCCTTCCCGATCTACCGCGATGAATGTCCGACGGTGTACCTAGCGGCCCGGGTTGCAGAGGGGCGGCAGGGTGAGTCCGGTGCTGGGACTCAGGGGTCCCCAATCCCTGGTGTTGTGGCTCCAGGACCCTTGGGATGGGCCCCTCGGTGGCCGACCAAGGGTTATTGTTAGCCCCCAGGAGGCCAGCAGGCCCGATCCGCTGGCTGTGCCATGAGCGGCGGGGTGGGCCCAGTTGAGGGCGCTGCTTGAGAGCCAGAGCGCGGGCCCAAGCATTTTGGCGTGGGGGGCCTTTGAAGGTCATCGGGGGTTTGGAGGGCCCTACCCGTTCTCCTGCCATGAAAGACCCGTGGCGCCCCTAGCGGCCCGGGTGGCAGCCGGTCAGCAGGGTGAGTCCAGCTTTGGGGCTGGGGGTTCCCCAATCCCTGGGGTTGCTGCGCCAGGCCCCTTGGGAGTGGATCCTAGGG
This sequence comes from Ursus arctos, assembly GCF_023065955.2. NCBI lineage: Eukaryota > Metazoa > Chordata > Mammalia > Carnivora > Ursidae > Ursus > Ursus arctos. The sequence continues at coordinate 72,815,242 of NW_026622775.1, read as the reverse complement.
GGCCGACATAGCGTTAGGGTTAACCCCCAGGACGCCAGGAGGCCTGATCTGCCAGCTGTGCGGCGAGCAGAGGGCGGGCCGAGATGAGGGTGCTGGCGAGCAGGAGCATCGGCCCAAGCATTTTGTGAAGTGGGCTTTTGAAGGTCGTTGAAGCCTCGGAGGGCCGTGCCCTTTCTCCCGCCCTGAATAACCGGCGGAGCCACTAGCGCCCCGGGTGGCGGCGGAGCGGCCGGTTGAGTCCGGTGGTGGATTAGGGGGTCCCCAATCCCCAGCGTTGCTGCTCCAGGCCCCTTGGGATGGGCCCCTTGGGGACCGACATAGGGTTATGGCTAGCCCCAGGAAGCCGGCAGGCCCAATCTGCCAGCTGTGCGGGGCGGGGGGGGGAGGAATGGGCCGAGGTGAGGGCACCTGCGAGGGGGAGCGTGGGCCCAACTGTTTTGGCACTGGGGGCCTTCAAACATCACCGGGGGCTCGGAGGGCACTGCCCGTTCACCCGCCCTGAATGACCAGAGGCGTCCCTAGCGGCCCGGGTGGTTCCGGGGCGGCAGGATGAGTCCAACACTGGGGCTTGGGGGTACCCAATCCCCGGCCTTGGGGCACCAGGCCCCTTGTGAGGGGCCCCTCAGGGGCTGACCTAGGTTTAGGGTTATTCCCCAGGAAGCCGGCAGGCCCGATCTGCTGGCTGTGCGGCAAGCGGAGATGCAGGCCATGGTGAGGGCGCTGGGGAGCGGGATTGTGGGCCCAGCATTTTGGCGCGGGGGGCTTTCGAAAGTCGCTGGGGGCTCGTAGGGCCCTGCCCGTTCTCCCTCCCTGAATGACTGGCGGCGCCCCTTGCATCTCAGATGGCGGCGGGGCGGCAGGTTGAGTCCGGCGCAGGGGCTCGGGGTTCCCCAATCCCCGGCGTTGCGGCGCCAGGCCAATTCGGAGGGGCCCCTCAGGGGCAGACCTAGGGTCAGTGTTAGCCCCCAGGAGTCCGGCAGGCCCGATACGCCAGCTGTGCGGCGAGCAGAGGTGTGGGATGAGGTGAGAGCGCTGGCGAGCAGGAGCGTGGGCCCCAGCATTTTGCCACGGGGGGCCTTCAAAGGTCGCTGGGGTTTCGGAGGGCCGTGCCCATTCTCCCACGCTGAATTACCAGCGGCACCAGTAGCACCCTGGGTGGCAACGGGATGCCAGGGTGAGTCCAGTGCTGTGGCTCTGAGGTCCATTCCCGGGGATGCATCTTCGGCCTCTTGGGAGGGGCCCCTCGGGGGTCGATCTAGGGTTAGGGTAACCAAACTGAGGCCAGCAGGCCTGATCCGCAGGCTGTGCGTCGAGTCGAGGGGCGGGCCGAGGTGAGGGCGCTGTCGATCGGGAGCGTGGACCCCATCATTTTGTTGCAGGGGGCCTTCGAATGCGCCGGGGTCTCGGAGGGCAGTGCCTGTTCTGCCCTGAATTATCGGCAGCGCCATTAGCAACCCGTGTCATAGCAGGGTGCGACGGTGAGTCCGGGGCTGCAGATTAGAGGTCTCCATTCCCCGGTGTTGCTGAGCCAGGCCTCTTGGGAGGGGCCATTCCAGAGCCTATCCAAGGTTAGGGTAACCCCCAGGAGGCCGGCAGGCCAGATCCGCCCTCTATGCGGTGAGTGGAGAGGCGGGCTGAGGTGAGGTCTCTGGCCATCGGGAATGTGGGCCCCAGCCTTTTGGCGCGGGAGGCATTTGAATGTCAGCAGGGTCTCGAGGGCCATGCCTGTTCTCCTGCCCTGAATGTCCTGCACCCCTAGCGGCCCCGGAGGCAGCGGAGCAGCAGCGTTACTCCGGCGCTGAGGCTTGGGATCCCCAATTACAGGCGCTGTGGCGCTAGGCCCTTTGGGAGGAGCCTCTTGGGGGCCGACGTAGGGTTAGGGTTAGCCCCCAGGAAGCCGGCAGGCCCGACCCGCCTACTCTGTGGCGCCTGGAGGGGTGGGCGGAGGTGAGGGCACTGAGGAGCGGGAGGGTGGGCCCCCGCGCTTTGGCGCGGGAGGCCCTGGAAAGTCGCCGTGACTCAGAGGGCCTTACCTTTTCTACCGCCCTGAATGAACGGCGGTGCCCCTAGCAGCCCGGGTGGTGGCGGTGTGGCAGGGTGAATCCAGTGCTGTGGCTCGGGGGTCCCCAATCCTTGGCGTTGCGGTGCCAGGCCCCTTGCGAGGGGCCCCTCGGGTGCCGACCTAGGGTTTGGGTTAGCTCCTAGGAGGCCGTTAGGCCTGATCTGCCGGCTGTGTGGTGAGCGGAGGGGTGGGCGGACGTGACGGCGGTGGCTAGCGGGAGTGTGGGCCCCAGCCTTTTGGAGCGGTCCTTTGAAGGTTACCGGGGTTTCAGAGGGCCCTGTCCGTACTCCCGCCCTGAATGACCAGCGGCACTTCTAGCGGCCCGGGTGTCGACGGTACAGCAGGGTGAGTCCGGCGCTGAGGCTCGGGGTCCTCAATCCCCGGGGTTGGCGGTGCCAGGCCCCTTGGAGGGGCCACTTGGGACTGACCTAGGGTTAGGGCTGGCCCCCAGGATGCTGGCAGAACCTCTCCGCTCTGTGTGCGGCGAGCGGAGAGGCGGGCCGAGCTGAGGGGCCTGGCGAGCCGGAACGTGTGCCCTGTGTTTGGGTGCAGGGGTCCTTGGAAGGTCACTGTCGCTCGAAGGGCCCTGACCATTCTCCCGCCCTGAATGTCCGGCGCCCCTAGCGGCCTGGGAGGCAGCGGGGCAGCAGCGTTACTCCGGTGCTGAGGCTCAGGGGTCCCCAATCCCCAGAGCTGCGGCGCCAGGCCCTTTGGGAGGGGCCCCTCAGGGCTGACTTATGGTTAGGTTTAGCCCCCAGGAAGCTGGCAGGCCCGATCTGCTGGCTGTGCGGCAAGCAGAGAGGTGGGCTGAGGTGAGAGCGCTGGCGAGCGGGAACGTGGGCCCCAGCATTTTGTATCGGGGGGCCCTGGAAGGTCGCTGTGCCTCGGAGGGCCCTGACAGTTCTCCCGCCCTGAATGATTGGTGGCGTGCCTAGCGTCCCGGGTGGTAGTGGGGCGGCAGGGTGAGTCCGGCGCTGGGGCTCGTGAGTTCCCATCCCCGGTGTTGCGGCGCCAGGCGTCTTGGGAGGGGCCTCTCAGGGGCCGACCTAGGGTTAGGGTTAGCACCCAGGGGACCGCAGGCCCAATCCGCCGGCTAAGCAGTGAGCGGAGGGGTGGGCGGAGGTGATTTCGCTGGCGAGCGGGAGTGTGTGCCCAAGTGTTTTGACACGGGGGGCTTTCGAAGGTCGCCAGGGGCTCGGAGGGCCCTGCCCGTTCTCCCGCCCTGAATGACATCGGCGAGCCTAGCACCCCGGGTGGCGGCAGGGCAGAAGGGTGACTCCGGCGCTTAGGCTCGGGGATCCCCAATCCCCGGCGTAGTGGTGCCAGGCCCCTTGGAAGGTCCCTCGGGGGCTGACCTAGGATTAGGGATATCCTTCAGTAGACAGGCAGGCCCGATTTCCGTTTGTGCCAGGAGCAGAAGGGTGGACCGAGGTCAGGGTGCTGGCGAGCGGGAGCGTGGGCAGAAGCATTTAGATGCAGGGGCCTTCAAAGGTCACTGGGGGTTCAGAGGGCCCTGCACGTTCTCCCGCCCTGAATGACCGGCGGCACTTCTAGCTGCCGGGGTATCGACGTTGCAGCAGTGTGAGTCCGGCGCTGAGGTTCGGGCTCCCCAATCCCAGGGCTTGGCGGTGCCAGGCCCCTTGGGAGGGGCCCCTCAGGGTGACCTAGGGTTAGGGTTAGCCCCCAGGATGCTGGCAGACCCTATCCGCTGGGTGTGCAGCAAGCGGAGAGGCAGGCCGAGCTGAGGGCGCTGGCGAGTGGGAACGTGTGCCCCTGCGTTTTGGCGCAGGGGTCCTTGGAAGGTCGCTGTGGCTCCGAGGGCCCTGACCATTCTCCCGCCCTGAATGTCCGGCACCCCTAGCGACCCGGGAGGCAGCGGGGCGGCAGCGTTACGCTGGTGCTGAGGCTCGGGGTCCCCAATTACAAGCTTTGCAGTGCCAGGCCCTTTCAGAGGGGCCCCTCTGGGGCTGACATAGGGTTAGGGTTAACCCCCAGGAGGTTGGCAGTCCCGATCCGCTGGCTATGCGGTGAGTGGAGGGGCGGGCAGAGGTGAGGGTGCTGGCGAGAGGGAGCGTGGGCCCCAGTGCTTTGGTGCGGGGTCCTTTGAGGGTCACCGGGGTTCAGAGGGCCCTGCCCGTTCTCCCGCCCAGATTGACCGGTGGCGCCCCTAGCGGCCCGGGTGGCGGAGGGGCAGCAGGGTTAGTTCGGTGCTGAGGCTCGGATTCCCCAATCCCCGGGGTTGGTGGCGCCAGGCCCCATAGGAGGGGCCCCTCGGGGGTCAATCTAGGGTTAGGGTTAACCCCCAGGATGCCGGCAGGCCCGATCTGCTGGCTATGTGGTGAGCAGAGAGGTGGGCCAAGGTGAGGGCGCTGGCGAGCTGGAGCGTGGGCCGCAGCATTTTGGCGGGGGGACCATCGAAGGTGCCGTGGTCTCGGAGGGCAGTGCCTGTATTCCCGCCCTGAATGACTGGCGGCGCCCCTAGCGGCCCGCGTGGCGGCGGGGCGGCAGGGTGAATCTGGTGTTGTGGCTTGGGGGTCCCCAATCCCTGGCGTTGCAGCGCCAGGACTCTTGGGATGGGCCCCTCGGGGGCCGACCTAGTGTTAGGGTTAGCTCCCAGTATGCCAGCAGGCCCGATCTGCTGGCTGTGTGACGAGCAGAGACGTGGGCCGAGGTGTCGGCGCTGGTGAGCGGAACGTGGGCCCCAGCGTTTTGGAGCGGGGGGCCTTTAAAGATCGCCGGGGTCTCGAGGGCCCTGCCTGTTCTCCCGCCCTGAATGACCAGTGGCGCCCCTAGTGGCCCGGAAGGCAGCAGGGCAGCAGCGTTAGTCTGGCGCTGAGGCTCAGGCTCCACAATTACTGGCGTTGTGGTGCTAAGTCCCTTGGAGGGGCCCCTCGGGGGCCGACCTGGTATTAGGGTTAGCCCCCAGGAGGCCTTCAGGCACAACCCACCGGCTGTGCGGGGAGCAAAGTCACAGTGTGAGGTGAGGGCGCTGGCGAGCGGGAGCATCGGACCCAGCGTTTTGGCGTGGGGGGCCTTCGAAGGTCGCTGTGGCTCAGAGGGCCCTGACAGTTCTCCCTCCCTGAATGATTGGTGGCGCACCTAGCGGCCCAGATGGCGTCGGGGCAGCAGGGTGATCCGGCACTGGGGCTCGGGGTCCCCAATCCCTGGCGTTGCGTCACCAGGTCCCTTGGGAGGGGCCCCTCGGGGGCCGATGTAGGGTTAGGGTTAGCCCCCAGGAGGCCGGCAGGCCTGATCCGCAGCCTAGGCAGCGAGTGGAGGGGAGGGCCGAGGTGAGGGCGCTGGCAAGCGGGAGCGTGGGCCCAGGGGTTTTGGCGGGGGGGGGGCCTTCGATGTTCTTGGAGACTCAGAAGGCCCTGCACATTCTTCCACCCTGAATGACCGGCGGCGCCCTTAGCAGCCAGGGTGGTGGCGGGGCAGCAGGTTGAGTGTGGCGCTGGGGCTCGGGGGTCTCCAAACCCCGGCGTTGCAGCACTAGGCCCCTTGGGAGGGGCCCCTCCGGGCGGCCCTAGGGTAAGGGCTAGCTCCCAGGAGGCCGGCAGGCCCGATCTGCCATCTGTGAGGTGAGCGGAGGGCTGGGCCGAGGTGAGGGCGCTGGCCAGTGGGAGCGTGGGCCCCAGTGTTTTGCTGCAGGGGGCCTTCGAATGTCGCCGGGATCTCGGAGGGCAGTGCCCGTTCTCCCGCCCTGAATTACCAGTGGCACAGTAGCAGTCTGGGTGAGAGTGGGACGACAGGGTGAGCCCGGTGCTGTGGCTCTGAGGTCCATTCCTGGCGATGCGGCTCCAGGCCCCTCGGGAGGGACCCCTTGGGGGTCGATCTAGGGTTAGGGTAACCAAACTGAGGCCGGCAGGCCCGATCCGCAGGCTGTGCGTCAAGTCAAGGGGCGGGATGAGGTGAGGGCGCTGTGAAGCGGGAGCGTGTGCCCCATCGTTTTGGTGCGGGGTGCCTTCGAATGCACCGGGGTGTCGGAGGGCAGTGCCTGTTCTCCCACCCTGAATTACCGGCAGTGCCTTTAGCAGCCCCTGTGATAGCGGGGTGCGAGGGTGAGTCCGGGGCTGTGGCTCAGAGGTCTCCATTCCCTGGTGTTGTGGTGCCAGGCCTCTTGGGAGGGGCCATTCCAGAGCGGATCCAAGATTAGGGTAACCCCCAGGAGGCCGGCAAGCCAGATCTGCCAGCTGTGCGGTGAGCAGAGAGGCGGGCTGAGGTGAGGGCGCTGGCCAGCGGGAACGTGGGCCCCAGTGTTTTGGCACGGGAGGCCTTTGAATGTCACCGGGGTCTCAAGGGCCATGCCTGTTGTCCCGCCCTGAATGTCCGGCGCCCCTAGCGGCCCGGGAGGCAGGGTGGTGGCAGCGTTACTCCGGCGTTGAGGTTTGAGTTACCCAATTACAGGCATTGAGGCACCAGGCCCTTTGAGAGGGGCCCCTTGGGAGCCGATGTAGGATTAGGGTTAGCCCCCAGGAAGCCGGCAGGCCCGATCCGCCGGCTGTGTGGCGCACGGAGGGGTGGGCGGAGGTGAGGGCGCTGGCGAGGGGGAGCGAGGGCTCCCAGGCTTTGGCACGGTGGGCCCTGGAAAGTCGCTGTGACTCGGAGGGCCCTCCCCGTTCTCCCGCCCTGAATGACCAGCGGCGCCCCTCGCAGCCCGGGTGGCAGCGGTGCGGCAAGGTGAATCCGGTGCTGTGGCTTGGGGGTCCCCAATCTCTGGCGTTGCGGCGCCAGGCCCCTTGCGAGGGACACCTCAGGGGCCGACATAGGTTAGTGTTAGCTCCCAGGAGGCCGGTAGGCCTGATCCTCCGGCTCTGTGGTGAGCGGAGGGGCTGGCGTAGATGAGGGCACTGGCGAGCGGGAGTGTAAGCCCCAGCGTTTTGGCGCGGGGTCCTTTGAAGGTCACCGGGAGTTCAGAGGGCCCTGCCCGTTCTCCCGCCCTGAATGACCGGTGGCGCTTCTAGCAGTCCGGGTATCGACGGTGCAGCAGGGTGAGTCCGGCACTGAGGCTCGGGGTCCCCAATCCCCAGGGTTGGCGGCGCCAGGCCCCTTGGGAGGGGCCCCTCGGGGGTCGATCTAGGCTTAGGGTTAGCCCCCAGGATGCCGGCAGCCAGATTTGCTGGCTGTGTGACGAGCAGACAGGTGGGCCAAGGTGAGGGTGCTGGCGAGCTGAAGCGTGGGTGGAAGCGTTTTGGCGTGGGGGACCTTCGAAGGCGCCGGGGTCTTGAAGGGCAGTGCCAGTACTCCCGCCCTCAATTACCAACAGCGCCCTAGCAGCCCTTGTGGCAGCGGGACGCCATGGTGAGTCTGGCGCTGCCGCTCAGATCTCCATTCCCCGTTGTTGCGGCACCAGGCCCCTTGGGAGGGGCCATTCCAAAGCCGATCTAAGGTTAGGGTAACCCCCAGGGGGCCGGTAGGCCAGATATGATGCCTGGGCAACGAGTGGAGGGGAGGACCGAGGTGAGGGCGCTGGCAAGCGGGAGTGTGGGCCCAAGCGTTTTGGTGCGGGGGGCCTTCGAATGTCGCCGGGGGCTGAAGGCCCTGCCAAATCTCCCGTGCTGAATGACTGTCAGTGCCCCTTGCGGCCCGGGTGGCGACAGGGTGGCAGGGTGAGTCTGGTGCTGGGGCTCGGTGTTCCCCAATTCCCAGCGTTGTGATGCCAGGCCCCTTGGGAGGGGCCCCTGGCGGGCCGAACTAGGTTTAGGGTTAGCCCCCAGGAGGCCGGCAGGTCCGATCTGACTGCTGTCAGGCGACCAAAGGGGCGGGCCGAGGTGAGGGCGCTGGCCAGTAGGAGCGTGGGCCCAAACCTTTTGGTGCGGGGGACCTTCGAAGGTCACCGGGTGCTCAGAGGGCCCTGCTCATTCTCCCGCCCTGAATAACCGGCGACGCCCCTAGCTGCCCAGGTGCAGCAGGACGGCAGGGTGAGTCCGGCGCTGGGGCTCATGGATCCCCAATTCCCAGCATTGTGGCGCCAGGCCCCTTGGGAGGGGCCCCTCAGGGGCTTTCCTAGGGTTAGGGTTAGCCCCCAGGAGACTGGCAGGCCCGATCCATCAAGTGTGCAGCGAGCGGAGGGGAGGCCAAGGTGAGGGCGCTTGTGAGCGAGAGCGTGGGCTGAAACCTTTTGGCACGGGAGGCCTTTGAAGGTCGCCTGGGGCTCGGAGGGCCCTGCCCGTTCCCCCACCCTGAGTGTCCTGTGGTGTCCCTAGCGGCCCGGGTAGCGGCTTGATGGCAGGGTGAGACCGGCGCTGTGGCTCGGGGGTCCCCAATCCCCGGCGTGCCGTGCCAGGCCCCTTGGGAGGGGCCCCTCGGGGGCCGACCTAATGTCAGTGTTAGCCCCCAGGAGGCCGGCAGGCCCTATCCACTGGCTGTGCGGAGAGCAGAGGTGCGGGCCGAGGTGAGGGCGCTGGAGAGCGGGAGCGTGGGCTTAAGCATTTTGGCGCGGGGGGGGCCTTCGAAGGTCGCCGGGGGCATGAGGGCCCTGCCAGTCCTCCCACCATGAATAACCGGCAGCACCCCTAGCGCCCCGGGGAGTGGCGGGTCGGCAGGGTGAGTCCGGGGTGGGGCTCGGGGGTACCCAATCCCCCGCATTGCGGTGCCAAGCCCCTTGGGATTGAACCCTCGGGGGCTGACCTAGGGTTAGGTTTATCCCCCAGGAGGCCGACAGGCCAAACCGCCGCCTGTGTGGCGAGCGGAGGGGCGGGCCGAGGTGAGAGCGCTGGCGAGCGGTAGCATGGGCCAAAGCGTTTTGGCACGGGGACTTTTGAATGTTGCTGGGGGCTCGGAGGGCCCTGCCTGTTCTCCCATACTGAACGACCGGGGCTTCCCTAGCGGCTTGGAAGGAGGCAGGGCGGCAGGGTGAGTCCGGCCCTGGGGCTCGGGGTCCCCAATCCCCGGCGTAGCGGCACCAGGTCCCTTTGGAGAGGTTTCTTGGGGACCCACCTAGGGTTGCGATTATCACCCAGGAGGCCGGCAGGTCCAATCTGCCGGTTGTGTGGCGAGTGAACGGGCAGTCCGAGGTGAGGGCGCTGGGGAGCGGGAGCATGGGCCCAAGCTTTTCAGCGCGGGGTGCCTTGAAGGTTGTCAGGGGCTCGGAGGGCCCTGACAGTTCTCCCGCCCTGAAAGACCTGTGGAGCCCCTAGCGGCCCAGGTGGGGGCAGGGCGTCAGGGTGAGTCCGTAGCTGGGGCTTGGTGTTCCCCAATCCCTGGCCTTGTGTTGCCAGGCCCCTTGGGAGGGGCCCCTGGTGGGCCAAACTAGGGTTAGGGTTAGCCCTCAGGATGCCGGCAGGTCCGATCCGCCTGCTGTTAGGTGAGCAAAGGGGCGGGCCAAGGTGAGGGCGCTGGCCAGTGGGAGCGTGGACCCAAACCTTTTGGCGCGGGGGGCCTTCGAAGGTCGCCGGGTGCTCGGAGGGCCCTGCCCGTTCTCCTGGCCTGAATGACCAGCGGTGCCTCTAGCAGCCCGGATGGTGGCAGGGTGGCAGGGTAAGTCTGGCGCTGGGACTCAGGGGTTCCCAATCCCCAGCGTTGCAGCTCCAGGCCCCTTGGGAGGGGCCCCTCAGGAGCCGACCTAGGGTTACGGTTATCACCCAGGAGGCTGGCAGGTCTGATCCGCCGGCTGTGCGGGGAGCGGAGGGGCAGGCCAAGGTGAGGGCGGGTGGCAAGCGGGAGCGTGAACCCAAGCGTTTGGGTGCGGGGGGCCTTCGAAGGTCGCCAGGGGCTCGGAGGGTCCTGCCCGTTCTCCCGCCCTGAATGACCTGTGGCGCCCTTAGTGGCCCGGCTAGCGGCTTGACGGCAGGGCAAGACCAGCGCTGTGGCTCATGGGTCCCCAATCCCCGGCGTGTGGTGCCAGGCCCCTTGGGAGGGGCCCCTCGGGGGCCGACCTAGGGTCAGTGTTAGCCCCCAGGAGGCCGGCAGGTCCGATCCGCCTGCTGTCAGGTGACCAAAGGGGTGCACCGAGGTGAGGGCGCTGGCCAGTGGGAGTGTGGGCCCAAACCTTTTGGCTCAGGGGGCCTTCGAAGGTCGCCGGGTGCTCAGAGGGCCCTGCTCGTTCTCCCGCCCTGAATAACCGGCGATGCCCCTAGCGACCCGGGTGCGGCGGGGTGGCAGGGTGAGTCCGGCACTGGGCCTCATGGGTCCCCAATCCCCGGCATTGCCGGGCCAGGACCCTTGGGAGGGGCCCCTCAGGGGCCTACTTAGGGTTATTGTTAGCCCCCAGGAGACTGGCAGGCCCGATCCGTCAGGTGTGCGGAGAGCGGAGGGGAGGCCGAGGTGAGGGCGCTGGTGACTGGGAGCGTGGGGGGCCTTCGAAGGTCACCGGGGTCATGAGGGCCCTGCCAGGCCTCCCACCGTGAATGACTGGCGGCACCCCTATTGCCCCGGGTGGCGGCGGGGTGGCAGGGTGAGTCCGAAGCTGGGGCTTGGAGGTGAGGCTGCTGGCAAGCGGTAGCGAGGGCCGATGTGTTTTGGCGTGGGGGGCCTTTCGAAGGTTTCCAGGGGCTCGGAGGGCCCTGCCAGTTCTCCCGCACTGAATGACCGGGGCCTCCCTAATGGCTTGGAAGGAGGCGGGGGCGGCAGGGTGAGTCCGGCCCTGGGGCTCGGGGTCCCCAATCCCCGGCGTAGCAGTGCCAGGCCCCTTTGGAGAGGTTTCTTGGGGACCGACCTAGGGTTACGATTATCATCCAGGAAGCCGGCAGTCCCGATCCGCCGGCTGTGCGGCGAGCGGAGGGGCAGTCCGAGGTGAGGGTGCTGGGGAGCGGGAGCGTGGGCCCAAGCGTTTTGGCGCGGGGGGCCTTCGAAGGTTGTCCAGGGCTCGGAGGGCCCTGCCAGTTCCTCTGCCCTGAATGACCGGCAGCGCCCCTAGCGGCCCCGGGTGGCGGCGGGGCGGCAGTGTGAGACCCGCGCTGTGGCTCAGGGGTCCCAAATCCCCGGGGTGCTGTGCCAAGCCCCTTGGGAGGGGCCCCTCAAGGGCCGACCTAGGGTCGGCATTAGCCCCCAGGATTCTGGCAGGCCCGATAAGCCAGCTGTGCGGCGAGCAGAGGAGTGGGATAAGGTGAGAGCACCGGCGAGCAGGAGCGTGGGCACAAGCGTTTTGGCGCGGGGGGCCTTCGAAGGTCGTCGGGGGCATGAGGGCCCTGCCAGGTCTTCCACTGTGAATGACCGGTGGCACCCCTATCGGCCCGGGTGGCAGCGGGGCGGCAGGGTGAGTCCGAAGCTAGGGCTTGGAGGTACTCAATCCCCTGTGTTGCGGTGCCAGGCCCCTTGGGATTGAACCCTCGGAGGCTGACCTAGGGTTAGGGTTAGCCCCCAGGAGGCCGACAGGCCCGAACTGCCGGCTGTGAGGCGAGAGGAGGGGCGGGCCAAGGTGAGGGCGCTGGCTAGCGGCGAGCTTCGAAGGCCCCCCACGCCAAAACGCTTGGGCCCACGTGCCCGCTCTCCAGTGCCCTCACCTCGGCCCGACCCTCTGCTCGCCGCCCAGCCAGCGGTTTAGGCCCGCCGGCCTCCTGGGGGCTAACACTAACCCTAGGTAAGCCCCTGAGGGACCCCTACGAAGGGGTCTGGCGCCGCAACACTGGGGATTGGGGACCCCTGAGCCGCAGCACCGGACTCACCATGCCACCCCTCCGCAACCTGAGCTGCTTGGTGGGCCGTTGGGCATTCAGCGCGGTAGAATGGGAAGGGCGCTCTGAGCCACCAGCGACATTCGAATGCCCCCACGCCAAAAAGGTTGGGCCCACGCTCCCGCTCGCCAGTGCCCACACCTCGGCCTGCCCCTCTGCTCGCCACACAGCCGGCGGATCGGGTCTGCCGGCCTCCTGGGGGCTAACACTAACGCTTGGTTGGCCCACGAGGTCCCTTCCCAAGGGGTCTGGCGCCACAACGCCGAGTATGGGGACCCACAAACCCCAACGCCAGACTTACCATGCCGCCCCGCCACCAGCCAGGCTGCTAGCGGCGCCGCGGTTCATTCAGGGCGGGAGAACGGAAAGGGCCCTCCGAGCCCACCGCGACCTTTGTAGGCCCCCCCATGCCAAAACGCTTAGGCCCACTCTCCCGCTCGCCAGCGCCCTCACCTCGGCCTACCCCACCGCTCGCCGCACAGCAGGTGAATCGGGCCTGCCGACCTCCTAGGGACTAACCATAACCCTTGGTCCACCCCCGAGGGGCCCCTCCCAAGGGGCCTGGCGCCACAATGCCGGGGATTGGGGACCCCCAAGCCCCAGCTCCAAACTCACGCTGCTGCCCCGCCGCAACCCGAGCCGCTAGGGGCTCCGCCGGTCAATCAGGGCGGGTGGACGGGCAGGGCCCTCAGAGCCATCGACGACTTTTGAAGCCCCCTTTGCCAAAACGCTTGGGTCTACGCTTCCGCTCGCCAGCGCCTTCACGTCGGCCCACCCGTCCGCTCGCCACACAGCCGGCACATGGGGCTTGCTGGCCTCCGGGGGGATAACAGTACCTCTAGGTATGCCCCCGAGGGGCCACTCCGAAGGGGCCTGGCGTATCTACGCCAGGGATTGGGGACCCCCGGTCATTCAGGGCGGCAGGACTGGCAGTGACCTCCAAGCTCCCGGTGACCTTCGAAGACCCCCCACGCCAAAACGCGTGGGCCAACGCTCCCGCTCGCCATCGCCCTCACCTCGGTCCGCCCCACCGCTCACCCCACAGCCGGCGGATACTGCCTGCCGGCCTCCTGGGGGTTAACCCTAGCCCTAGGTTGGCCCTCAAGGGGCACCTCCCAAGGGGCCTGGTGCAGCAACCCCAAGGATTGGGGACCCCCCAGCCCCAAGGCCGGACTCACCCTGTCGCCCTGCCGCCACCCGGGCCGCTAGGGGCGCTGCCAGTCATTCATGGCAGGAGAACGGGCAGGGCCCTCCGAGCCCCAGGCGACCTTCGAAGGCCCCCCGTGCCTAAAGGCTTGGGCCCGCGCTCCCGCTGGCCAGCGACCTCACCCTGGCCCGCCCCTCCGCTCGCCACACAGCCGGCGGATCGGGCCTGCCGGCCTCCTGGTGGCTAACACTAACCCTAGGTTGGGACCAAGGGGCCCCTCCCAAAGGGCCTGGTGCCAAAACGCCGGGGATATAGGACCCCTGAGCCCCAGCACCAGACTCACCCTGCCACCCCGCCACCACCCGGGCCGCTAGGGGCACAACCGGTCATTCAGGGCGGGAAAATGGGCAGGGCCCTCAGAGTCCCCAGAGACCTTCAAAGACCCCCCCGCGTCAAAAGGCTTTGGCCCACGCTGCCACTCGCCAGCACCGTCACCTCAGCCCGCCCCTCTGCTCGCCGCACATCCGTCGGATCGGGCTTGCCGGCCTCCTGGGGGCTATCCCTAACCCTAGGTCGGCTGCCTATGGGCCCATCCCAAGGGGCCTGGCGCAGAAGCACTGAGTATTGGTGACCACCGAACCCCAACACTGGACTCAACCTTCCGCTCCGTCGCCACCCAGATCGCTAGGGGCGCGGCCGGTCATTCAAGGCAGGAGATCGGGCAGGGCCCTCCAAGCCCCCGGTGACCTTCGAAGGCCCCCGCGACAAAACGCTGTGGCAAAAGCTCCAGCACGCCAGTGCCCTCACATCGGCCCTCGCCTCTGCTCACCGCACAGCCTGTGGATCAGGCTTGCTGGCCTCCTCGGTGCTAACTCTAACCCTAGTTAGGCCACAGAGGGGCCCCTCCCAAGGGGCTTGGCGACGCAACACCGGGGATTGGGGACCCCTGAGCCCCATCACCGGACTCACCCTGCCGCCCCGCCTCCACCCGGGCCACTAGGGGCGCTGCCGGTCATTCACGGCGGGAGATAGGACAGGGCCCTCAGAGCCCCTGGCAACATTCTAAGGCGAACTGTGCCAAAAGCTTGGGCCCTGCCCGTTATCCCGCCCTGAATGACCGGCGGTGGGGCGGCAGGGTGAGTCCGGCGCTGGGGCTCAGGGTTTCCCTATCGCCGGCGCTGCGGCTCCAGGCCGCTTAGGAGGGGCCCCTCGGGGACCGACCTAGGGTTAGGGTTAGCCCCCATGAGGCTGGCAGGCCCGATCCGCCTGCTGTGCGGCAAGCGGAGGGGCGGGCGAGGTGAGGGCACTGGCGAGCGGGAGAGTGGGCCTAAGCATTTTGGCATGGGGGGCCTTCCAAGGTCGCTGTGGGCTCAAAGGGCCTTGCCCGTTCTCCCGCACTGAATGACTGGTGGCGCCCCTAGGGGCCCGGGTGGCGGCAGGGCAGCAGGGTGAGTCTGGCACTGGGGCTTGGGGGTCCCCAATCCCCGGCGTAGAGACGCCAAGCCCCTTGGGAGGGGCCCCTCGGGTCCCGAACTACTTTTATAATTAACCCCCAGGAGGCCAGCAGGTCCGCTCCGCCGGCTGTGCGGGCTGAGGTGGGGCGCTGGCGAGCGGGAGCGTGGGCCCAAGTGTTTTGGCGCAGGGGACCTTCGAAGGTCGCCGGGGGCTCAGAGGCCCTGCCCACTCTACCGTCCTGAATGACCAGCGGCGCCACTAGCGGCCGGATGGTGGTGGGGCGGCAGGGTGAGTCAGGGCTGGGGCTCGGGTGTCCCAAATCCCCGGTGTTTCGGTGCCAGGCCCCTTCAGAGTGACCCCTCGGGGGCCGACCTAGAGGTAGTGTTAGCCCCCCGGAGGCCAGCAAGCCCGATCCGCCAGCTGTGTGGCGAGCGGAGGGGTGGGCCGACGTGATGGCCCTGGCGTGCGGGAGCGTGGGCCCAAGCGTTTTGGTGTGGTGGCCTTCGAAGGTCGCCTGGGGTTCAGAGGGCCTTGCCCGAACTTCCTCCCTGAATGAACGGCGGCGCCCTTACCAGCCCGGGTGGCGGCGGGGGTGGCAGCGTGAGTCTGGCACTAGGGCTTGGAGATTACCAATCCCCGGGGTTGTGACGCCAGGCCCCTAGCAGCCTTGGTGGCGGCGTGGCGGCAGGGTGATTCCGGCGCTGGGGCTTGAGGGTCCCGGATCCCTGGCGCTGTGGCGCCAGGCCCCTTGCGAGGGGCCCCTCAGACACCGACTTAGGGTTGGGGTTAGCCCCCAGGAGGCCAGCAGGCCCAATCTGCCAGCTGTACGGCGAGCGGAGGTGTGGGCCAAGGTGAGTGCGCTGGCGAGTGGGAGTTTGGGCCCAAGCATTTTGTCCTGGGGTGTCTTCGAAGGTCGCTGGGGGCTCGGAGGGCCCTGATCATTCTCCCCCACTGAATGACCGGCGGTGCCCCTAGCAGCCCGGGTGGCAGCGGGGCAGCAGGGTGAGTCCGGTGCTGGGGCTCATTGGTCCCCAATCCCCAGCATTGCAGCTCCAGGCCCTTTGAAAGGGGCCCCTCAGGGGCCTACCTAGTATTAGGGTTAGCCACCAGGAGGCCGGCAGGCCCGATTCCTCCGGTGTGCAGCGAGCGGAAGGGAGGCCGAGGTGAGGGCGCTGGCGAGCAGGAGCATGGGCCAAAGCCTTTTGGCGCGGGGGGCCTTCGAAGGTCGCCAGGGGCTCGGAGGGCCCTGCCAGTTCCCCTGCTCTGAAAGACCGGCGTCGCCGCTAGCGGCCTGGGTGGTGGCGGGGCGGCAGGGTGAGTCCAGCGCTGGGCTTGGGGGTCCCCAATCCCCAGCACTGTGGCACCAGTACCCTTGGGGGGGCTCCTTGGGGTCCGACCTAGGGTTAGGGTTAGCCTCCAGGAGGCCGGCAGGCCCGATCAGCCGGCTGTGCGGTGAGCAGAGGGGCGGGCCGAGGTGAGGGCGCTGTCGATCGGGAGTGTGGGCCCAAGCGTTTTGGCGTGGGGGGGCTTTGAAGGTTGCCGGGAGCGGGGAGGGCCCTGCCTGTTCTCCAGCCTTTAATGACAGGCGGCGCCACCAATGGCCCCGGGTGGTGGTGGGGCTGCAGGGTGAGTCCCGTGCTGGGGCTCATGGGTCACCAATGCCCAGCGTTGTGGTGCCAGGCCCCTTGGGCGGGGTCCCTTGGGGGCCAACTTAGTGTGAGCGTTAGCAACTTAGGAGGCCAGCAGACCCGATCAGCTGGCTGTAAGGCGAGTAGGGGGCGTGCCGAGGTGAAAGTGCTGGAAAGCGGGATTGTGGGCCCAAGCGTTTTGCCGCGGGGGGCCTTCGAATGTCACCAGGGGCTCCGAAGGCCCTGCATGTTCTCCTGCCCTGAATGACCAGCTGCACCCCTTGTGACCCGCTTGGAGGTGGGGCAGCAGGATGAGTCCAGTGGTGGGCTCTGGGGTCACCAATCCCTGGCGTTGCCACGCGAGGCACCTTGAGAGGGGACTTTCAGGGGCCGACCTAGGGTTAGTGTTAGCCCACAGTTGGACAGCAGGCTCGATCCGCCGGCTTTGTGGTGAGCGGAGAGGCGGGCCGAGGTGAGGATCCTGGGGAGCGGGAGCGTGGGCCTAAGTGTTTTGGCACGGGGGACTTCGAAGTTCGCCGGGGGCTCGGAGGACCCTGCTCATTCTCCAAACCTGAATGACCTGCAGAGCCCCTAGCAGCCCGGGTGACGGCAGGTTGGCAGGGGAGTCTGGCGCTGGTGCTCAGGGGTCCCCGATCCCCAGCGTTGCGGCGCCTGCTCCCTTGGGAGGGACCCCTCTGAGGCGACCTAGGGTTAGGGTTAGAACCAGGAGGCCGGCAGGCCCAATCCCATGGCTGTGGGAGGAGCGGAGGGGCCTTCTGAGGTGAAGGTGATGGCAAGCGGGAGAGTGGGCCCCAGCGTTTTGGCACAGGTGCCTCGAAAGTCGCCAGGGGCTCGGAGAGATCTGCCTGTTCTCCCACCCTGAATGACCGGCGGTGCCCTTAGCGGCCCAGAAGGTGGCGGGGTGGCAGGGTGAGTCCGGAGCTGGGGCTCGGGGGTCCCAAATCCCTGGCAATGCGGCGCCAGGACCCTTTGGGGGGCCCCACGGGGGCTGACCTAGGGTTAGGGTTAGACCCAGGAGGCCGGCAGGCCTGATCCGCCAGCTGTGTGGCAAGCGGATCGTTCGGCCGAGATGAGGGCGCTGGACAGCAGGAGCGTGGGCCCAAGCGTTTTGGCACGGGGGTCCTTTGAAGGTCACCGGAGACTCGGAAGGCCCGGCCCATTTTCCCACCCTGAATGACTGGCGGCGCCCTTAGTGGCCTGGGTAGCGACGGGGCGGCAGGTTGAGTCAGGCGCTGGGCTCGGGGGTCCCCAAACCCCAGTGTTGTGGCACCAGGCCCCTAGGGAGGGGCCCCTCGGGGGCGGCCCTAGGGTTAGGGCTAGCTCCCAGGAGGCCGGCAGGCCCATTCTGCCATCTGTGATGCGAGCAGGGGGGCGGGTCGAGGTGAGGGCGCTGGCGAGCGGGAGCGTAGGCAGCAACGTTTTTCCGTGGGGAGCCTTTGAAGTTCGCCGGGGTCTCGGAGGGCAGTGCCCGTTCTCCCACACTGAATTACCAGCAGTGCCAGTAGCAGCCCGGGTGAGAGCAATTCGCCAGGGTGAGTCCGGTGCTGTGGCTCTAGGTCCATTCCTGGAGATGCAACTCCAGGCCCCTTGGGAGATGCCCCTCGGGGCTCGATCTAGGGTTAGGGTAACCAAAATGAGGCGGGCAGGCATGATCCACAGGCTGTGCATCGAGTCGAGGGGCGGGCTGAGGTGAGGGCGCTGTCGAGCTGGATCGTGGGCCTCAGTGCTTTGGCACGGGGTGCCCTGGAAAGTCGCTGTGACTCCGAGGGCCCTACACGTTCTCCCCCCATGAATGACCGGCGGCGCCCCTAGCAGCCCGGGAGGCGGCGGGGCGGCAGGGTGAATCACGTGCTGTGGCTTGGGGGTCCCCAATCCCTGGCGTTGCCTTGCCAGGCCCCTTGGGAGGGGCCCCTTGGGGCCGACCTAGGGTTAGGGTTAGCCCCCTGGATGCCGGGAGGTCCGATCTGCTGGCTGTGCGGCAAGCCGAGATGTCGGCCGTGGTGAGGCCCCTGGAGAGCGGGAACGTGGGCCCTATTGTTTTGGAGTGGGGTACCATGGAAGGTCACTCTGGCTCGGAAGGCCCTGACATTTTCCCGCCGTGAATGATTGGCGGTGCGCCTAGCAGCCCGGGTGGCGTCGGGCCGGCAGGGTGAGCCCAGTGCTGGTGCTCGGAGTTCCCCAATCCCCAGCGTGGAGGTGCCAGACCCCTTGGGAGCGGTCCCTCGGGGGCCGACCTACGGTTAGGGATAGCACCCAAGAGGCCAGCAGGCCCGATCTGTCATCTATGCTGCGAGTGGAGAGGCGGTCCGAGTTGAGGGTGCGGGCAAGCGGGAGCGTAGGCCTCAGCATTTTGGCGCGGAGGGCCTTCGAATGTGTCCAGGGGCTTGGAGGGCCCTGTCCCTTTTCCCGCCTGAATGACTGGTGGCGCCCCTAGCAGCCCGGGTGGCGGCGGGCCGGCAGGGTGAGTCCGAGGCTGGGGTTTGGGGTTTCCCAAATCCCCGGTGTTGCGGCACCAGGACCCTTGGGGCTGCCCTTCAGGGGCCGACCAGGGTTAGAGTAAGCCCCCAGGAGGCCGAAGGCTCGATCCGCCGGCTGTGCGGCAAGCAGAGGGGAGGGCCGTGGTGAGGGCACTGGCGAGCGGGAGCGTGAGCCCAAGACTTTTGTGGTGGGGGGGGCCTTTGAAAGTCGCCGGGGGCTCGGAGGGCCCGGCCCATTCTCCTGCCCTGAATGACCAGCGGCGCCCCTAGCAGCCCAGGTGGCGGTGGGGCGGCAGGGTTAGTCCAATGCTGTGGCTCGGGGGTGCCCAATCCCCGGCTTTGAGGTGCCAGGCCCCTTGGGAGGGTCCCCTCGGGGGCCGACCAGGGTTAGGGTAAGCCCCCAGGAGGCCGAAGACTCGATCCGCTGGCTGTGCGGCAAGCGGAGGGGCGGGCCGTGGTGAGGGTGCTGGCGAGGGGGAGCGTGGGCCCAAGCCTTTTGTGGTGGGGGGGCCTTCGAAGGTCGCCGGGGGCTCGGAGGGCCCTGACCGTTCTCCCGCCCTGAATGACCGGCGGTGCCCCTAGCGGCCCGGGTGGCGGCGGGGCGGCAGGGTGAGACCGGTGCTGTAGGTTGGGGGTCCCCAATGCCCAGCGTGGGGTGCCAGGCCCCTTGGGTGGGGCTCTTCGGGGGTCGACCTAGGGTCGGTGTTAGCCCCCAGGAGGCTGGCAGGCCAGAACCGCTGGCTGTGTGGCGAGCAGAGGTGCAGGCCGAGGTGAGGGCGCTGGCGAGCGGGAGTGTGGGCCCAAGCCTTTTGATGCGGGGGGCTTCGAATGTCGCTGGGGGCTCGGAGGGCCCTGCCCGTTCTCCCGCCCTGAATGACCAGCGGCGCCCTTAGCGGCCCGGGTTGTGGCGGGGTGGCAGGGTGAGTCCGGTGCTGGGACTCAGGTGTCCCAAATCCCCAGCATTGCAGCGCCAAGACCCTTGGGGTTCCCCTTGGGGGCCGAACTAGAGTTAGGGTTAGCCCCCAGGAGGCCGCCAGGCGCAATCCGCTGGCTGTTTGGTGAGCGGGTGGGCAGGCCGAGGTGATGGCGCTGGCCAGTGGGAGCATGGGCCCAAGTGTTTTGGAGCCCGGGGCCTTGGAAGGTCGCCGGGGGCTCGGAGGGCCCTGCTCGTTCTCCCGCCCTGAATGACCGGCGGCGCCCCTAGCGGCCTGAGTGGTGGTGGGGCGGTAGGGTGAGTCCGGCGCTGGGGCTCGGGGGTCCCCAATCCCCAGCATTGCGGTGCCAGGCCCCTTGGGAGGGGCCCCTCGGCGGCCAACCTAGGGTTAGGGTTAGCCCCCAGGAGGCCAGCAGGCCAGATCTGCCAGCTGTGCGGTGAGCGGAGGCGAGTGTCGAGGTGAGGGCACTGGCGAGCTGGAGCGTGGGCCCCAGTGTTTTGCTGTGGGGGGCCTTCAAAGTTCGCCGGGTGCTCGGAGGGCCCTGCACGTTGCCCGCCGTGAATGAACGTCGGAGCCCCTAGCAGCCCGGGTGGCAGCAGGATGGCAGGGGAGTCTGGCGCTGGGGCTCGGGGGTCCCAAATCTCCAGCGTTGCGGTGCCAGCCCCCTTGGGAGGGGCCCCTCGGGGGCCGACCTGGGGTTAGGTTTAGACCCAGGAGGCCAGCAGGCCCGATCCCATGGCTGTGCGAGGAGCGGAGGGGCCTTCCAAGGTGAGGGCGCTGGCGAGTGGGAGCGTGGGCCCCAGCGTTTTGGCACAGGGTTCTGTGAACATCTCCGGGGTCTCGAGGGCCATGCCTGTTGTCCTGCCCTGAATGTCAGTTGCCCCTAGTGGCCCGGGAGGCAGCGGGGCGGCAGCGTTAACCCTTCGCTAAGGCTTGGGTTCCCCAAATACAGGCGTTGTGGTGCCAGGCCCTTTGGGAGGGGCCCCTCGGGGATGACATAGGGTTAAGGTTAGCTCCCAGGAAGCCAGCTGGCCCTATCCGCCAGCTGTGTGGTGAGCGGAGGGGCGGGCTGAGGTGATGTCACTGGCCAGCTGGAGCGTGTGCCCAAGTGTTTTGACGCGGGGGGTTTTCGAAGGACGCCGGGGGCTCAGAGGGCCCTGCCCGTTCTCCCGCCCTGAATGACATCAGCGACCCTAGCGGTCCGGGTGGTAGCAAGGCGGAAGGGTGAGTCCGGCGCTTAGGCTCGGATATGCCCAATCCCTGGCGTTGTGGTTTCAGGCCGCTTGGGAGGGGGCCCTTGGTGGCCGACCTAGGGTCAGTGATAGCCCCCAGGAGGCCAGCAGACCCGATCCTCTCGCTGTGCGGCTAGTGGAGGGGCAGGCCAAGGTGAGGGCGCTGGCGAGCGGGAGCGTGGTCCAAAGCGTTGTGGTGTGGGTGGAATTTGAAAGTCGCCTGGAGCTTGGAGGGCCCTGCCCATTCTCCCGCACTGAAGGACTGGGGGCGCCCCTAGTGACCCAGGTAGCGGTGGGCTGGCAGGGTGAGACTGGCGCTGTGGCTCGGGGGTCTCCAATACCCGGCGTGGGGTGCCAGGCCCCTTGGGAGAGGCCCCTCGGGGGCCGACCTAGGGTCAGTGTTAGCCCCCAGGAGGCCGGCAGGCCAGAACCGCCTGCTCTGCGGCGAGCGGAGGTGCGGGCCGAGGTGAGGGCGCTGGCGAGCAGGAGCGTGGGCCCAAGTTTTGGTGCGGGGGGCCTTCGAAGGTCGCCAGGGGCTCAGAGGGCCCTGCCCGTTCTCCCACCCTGAATGACCAGCGGCGCCCTTAGAGGCCCGGGTTGTGGCGGGGCAGCAGGGTGAGTCTGGCGCTGGGACTCGGGTGTCCCAAATCCCCGGCATTGCGGCGCCAGAACCCTTGGGGGGCCCCTCGGCGGCCTACCTAAGGTTAGGGTTTGACCCCAGGAGGCCAGCAGGCCCGATCCGCCGGTTGTGCGGCGAGCGGAGGCGGGTGTCGAGGTGAGGGCACTGGCGAGTTGGAGCATGGGCCCCAGCGTTTTTCTGCGGGGGGCCTTCGAAAGTTGCCGGGGGCTCAGAGGGCCCTGCTCGATCTCCCGCCTTGAATGACCGGCGGTGCCCCTAGTGTCCCGGGTGGCGGCAGGGTGACAGAGTGAGTCTGGCGCTGGGGTTCGAGGGTCCCCAATCCCCGTCATTTCGGCGCCAGGCCCCTTGGTAGGGGCCTCTTGGGGGCCCACCTAGGTACCCCCAGGAAGCTGGCAGGCCCAATCCACCAGCTCTGTGGCGAGCGGAGGGGTGGGCCGAGGTGAGGGCATTGGTGAGCTGGAGCGTGGGCCGAAGCCTTTTGTGGCGGGGGGCCTTCATATGTCGCCGGGGGCTTGGAGGGCCCTGCCCGTTCTCCCACCCTGAATGACCAGCAGCACCCCTAGCGGTCCGGGTGGTGGCGGGGCAGCAGGGTGAGTCCACCGTTGGTGCTCGGGGTTCCCCAATACCCGGCATTGTGGCACCAGGCCCCTTGGAAGGGGACCCTCGGAGGCCGACTTGGGTTAGGGTTAGCCCCCAGGAGGCCGGCAGGCTGGATCCGCCGGCTATGCGGCGAGCCGAGGGGCGCGCTGTGGTGAGGGTGCTGGCGAACGTGAGCGTGGGACCAAGCCTTTTGGCGCAGGGTCCTTCGAAGGGCGCTGGCGGCTTGGGGGGCCCTGCCCGTTTTCCCGCCCTGAATGACCAGGGGCTCCCCTAGTGGCCCGGGTGGCAGCGGGGTGGCAGGGTGAATCTGGCGCTGGGGCTCGGGGGTCTCCATTCATCGGCGTTGCGGCAGCAGGCCCTTTGGGAGGGGCCCCTTGGGGGCCGACCTAGGATTAGTGTTAGCCCCCAGGAAGTCGGCAGGCCCGATTTGCCGGCTGTGCGGTGGGCGGAGGGGCAGGCAGAGGTGAGAGCGCTGGACACCCGGAGCGTGGGCCCCAGTGCTTTTGCGCGGGGTGCCCTGGAAAGTCGCTGTGACTCTGAGGGCCCTACCCGTTTTCCCGCCCTGAATGACCGGCGGCGCCCCTAGCGGCCCGGATGGCGGTGGGGCGGCAGGGTGAATCCGGTGCTGTGGCTTGGGGGTCCCCAATCCCTGCCATTACAGCGCCAGGCCCTTTGGGAGGGTCCCTTCGGGGGCCAACCTAGTGTTAGGGTTAGCTCCCAGGAGGCCGGTAGGCCTGATCCGCCAGCTGTGTGGTGAGCAGAGGGGGGGGCAGAGGTGAGGGCGCTGGTGACCGGGAGCGTGGGCCCCAGCGCTTTGGCGTGGGGTGCCCTGGGAAGTCGCTGTGACTCTGAGGGCCCAACCGTTCTCCCGCCCTGAATGACCAGAGGCACCCCTAGAGGACCGGGTGGCAGCGGGTGGCAGTGTTAGTCCAGCGCTGGGGATCGGGGTCCTCAATCCCTGGCGTTACTTCGCCAGGCCCCTTGGGACGGGGCCTTTGGGGCCGACCTACGGTTAGGGATTGGCCCCAGGAGGCCGGCAGGCCTGATCTGCCATCTGTGCTGCGAGTGGAGGGGCGGTCCGAGGTGAGGGCACTGGCGAGCGGGAACGTGGGCCCCAGCGTTTGGGAACGGGGGGCCTTCGAAGATCGCCGGGGTCTCGAGGGCCCTGCCTGTTCTCCCGCCCTGAATGACTGGTTGTGCCCCTAGCGGCCCAGGAGGCAGCGGGGCAGGAGCGTTTGTCTGGCCACGGTGAGGCTCAGCCTCTTCAATTACTGGTGTTGTGGCGCTAAGTCCCTTGGGAGGGGCCCCTCGGGGGCCAACCTAGTATTAGGCTTAGCCCCCAGGAGGCCATCAGGCACGACCCGCTGGCTGTGCGGGGAGCAAAGTCCCGGTCCGAGGTGAGGGTGCTGGCGAGTGGGAGTGTGGGACCCAGTGTTTTGGCGCGGGGGGCCTTCGAAGATCGCTGTGGCTCGGAGGGCCCTGACAGTTCTCCTGCCCTGAATGATTGGCGATACGCCTAGAGGCCCGGGTGGTGTCGGGGCAGCAGGGTGAGTCTGGCATTGGGGCTCAGGGTCCCCAATCCCTGGAGTTGCGGTGCCAGGTCCCTTGGGTATGGCCCCTGGGGAGCCAACGTAGGGTTAGGGTTAGCTCCCAGGAGGCCGGCAGGCCTGATCCGCGGCATAGGCAGGGAGCGGAGGGGAGGGCCGAGGTGAGGGTGCTAGTAAGCGGGAGCGTGGGCCCAGGCGTTTTGGCGTGGGGCGCCTTCGAAGGCCACAGGGGGTTTGGAAGGCCCTGCCGTTCTCCTGCCCTGAATAACTGGCAGCGCCCTTCGTGGCCCGGGTGGCGGTGGGGCAGCAGGGCGAGTCCGGGGCTGGGGCTCAGGGGTCCCCAATCCCCGGCAGTGCGGCACCAGGCCTCTTGGGAGGGGCCCCTTGGGGGCAAACGTAGTTGAGGGTTAGCACCTTAGGAGGCCGGCAGACCCGATCAGCCGGCTGTGGGGTGAGTGGGGGTTGTGCCGAGGTGAAAGCGCTGGAAAGCGGGATTGTGGGCCCAAGCGTTTTGCTGCGGGGGGCCTTCGAATGTCGCCAGGGATCGGAGGGCCCTGCCCATTCTCCTGCCCTGAATGACCAGCGGCGCCCTTAGAGGCCCAGGTGGTGCCAGGGTGGCAAGTTGAGTCTGGTGCTGGGGCTCGGGGGTCCCCAATCCCCGGCGTTGCGGCGCTTGGCCCCCGGGAGTGGCCCCTCTGGGGCCGACCTAGGGTTAGGTTTGCCCCCAGGAGGACGGAAGTCCTGATCCGCTGGCTCTGCGGGGAGAGGAGGAGCGGGCGGAGATGAGGGCGCTGGAGAGCGGGAGCGTGTGCACAGGCGTTTTGGCGCAGGGGCCTTCGAATGTCACCAGAGACTCGGAAGGCCCTGCCCGTTCTCCCACCCTGAATGACCAGCAGCGCCCCTAGCTGCCCAGGTGGTGGCGGGGCGGCAGGATTAGTCCAGCGCTGTGGCTCGGGGGTGCCCAATCCCCGGCTTTGAGGTGCCAGGCACCTTGGGAGGGGCCCCTCGGGGGCAGCCCTAAGGTTAGGGTTAGCTCCCAGGAAGCCAGCAGGCCCGATACGCCATCTGTGAGGCAGGCGGAGGGGCGGGCTGAGGTGAGGGCGCTGGCAAGTGGGAGCGTGGGCCGCCGTGTTTTGCCACGGGGGGCCTTCGAAGTTCCCCGGGGTCTCATAGGGCAGTGCCTGTTCTCCCGCCCTGAATTACCAGCGGCGCCAGTGGCAGCCCAGGGGGCAGCGGTACGCCAGGGTGAGTCCGGTGCTGTGGCTCTAGGTCCATTGTCGGAGATGTGGCTGCAGGCCCCTTGGGAGGTGCCCCTCGGGGGTTGATCTAGGGTTAAGGTAACCAAAATGAGGCCGGCAGGCACGATCCACAGGCTGTGCGTCGAGTCAAGGGGCGGGCCAAGGTGAGGGCGCTGGTGACCGGGAGCATGTGCCCCAGAGCTTTGGCACGGGGTGCCCTGGAAAGTCACTGTGACTCCGAGGGCAGTACCCATTCTCCGGCCCTGAATGACCGGCAGCGCCCCTAGCAGCCTGGGTGGCGGCAGGGCGGCAGGGTGAATCAGGTGCTGTGGCTTGGGGGTCCCCAATCCCTGGCGTTGCGGCACAGGCCCCTTGGGAGGGGACCCTCGGGGGCCGACCTAGTGTTAGGGTTAGCTCCCAGGAGGCCGGTAGGCCTGATCCGCCAGCTGTGTGGTGAGTGGAGGGGCGGGCGTAAGTGAGGGAGGTGGTGACCGGGAGCGTGGGCCCCAGTGCCTTGGCGCGGGGTGCCCTGGAAAGTTGCTGTGACTCTGAGGGCCTTACCCGTTGTCCCGCTCTGAATGACCGGCGGCGCCCCCAGCGGCACGGGTGGTGGCGGGGCGGCAGCATTAGTCCGGCGCTGAGGCTCGGGGTCCCCAATTACTGGCGTTGCGCTGCTAAGTCCCTTGCGAGGGGCCCCTAGGGGGTCGACCTAGTATTAGGGTTAGCCCCCAGGAAGCCATCAGGCATGACCCGCCGGCTATGCAGTGAGTGAAGTCACGGTCTGAGGTGAGGGCGCTGGCGAGTGGGAGCGTGGGACCCAGTGTTTTGGCATGCGGGGCCTTCAGATATCGCCGGGGTCTCGAGGGCCCTGCCTGTTCTCGCGCCTTGAATGACCGGCGGCGCCCCTAGAGGCCTGGGTGGCGGCGGTGAGGCAGGGTGAGTCAGGTGCTGGGGCTCGGGGTTCCCCAATCCATGGCATGGCGGAACCAGGCCCCTTGGGAGGGGCCTCTTGGGGGCGAGGTAGGGTTAGGGTTAGCTCTCAAGAGGCCGGCAGGCCCGATCCGCTCTCTGTGTGGCAAGCAAAGGGGCGGGTGGAGGTGAGTGCGCTGTCGAGCGAGAGTGTGGGCCCCAGGATTTTGGCGAGGGATCCTTTGAAGGTCAACGGGGGATCTGAGGGCCCTGCCTGTTCTCCCAGCCTGAATGACCGGTGGCACCCCTAGCGGCCCAGGTGTCGACGGTGGGGCAGGGTGAGACCCGTGCTGGGGCTCGGGGTCCCCAATCCCCAGCATTGTGGTTCCAGGACCCTTCAGAGGGGCCCCTCGGGGGCCGACGTAGGGTTAGGGTTAGCCCCAAGGAGGCCGGCAGGCCTGATCCACCGCCTAGGCAGCGAGCGGAGGGGAGGGCCGAGATGTGGGCGCTGGCGAGCAGGAGCGTGGGCCCAAGTGTTTTGACGCGGGAGGCTTTCGAAGGTCATCGGGGGCTCTGAGGGCCCTGCCCATTCTCCCGACCTGAATGACATCGGCGCCCCAAGTGGCCTGGGTGGCAGCAGGGCGGAAGGGTGAGTCCAGTGCTTAGGCTCAGGGGTCTCCAATCCCCGGCGTAGCGGTGGCAGGCCCAATGGGAGGGTCCCTCGTGGGCCGACCTAGGGTTAGGAATATGCCTCAGAAGACAGGCAGGCCCGATTTCTGGTTGTGCCGCGAATGGAGGGGCGGACCGAGGTCAGGGTGCTGGCTAGTGGGAGCATGGGCCCAAGCATTTAGGCACGGGGGGGCCTTCAAAGGTTTCCGGGGGTTCGGAGGGCCCTGCCAGAACTCCCGCCCTGAATGACCAGCAGCGCCATTTGCAGACCGATCGTGGCGAGGCGGCAGGGTGAGTCCCACACGGAGCCTTGGGGGGCCCCAATTCCCCGGTGTTGCGGCGCCAGACCCCTGGGAGGGGCCCCTTGGGGACACACTTAAGATTAGGGTTAGCCCCCAGGAGGCCAAAGGCCCGATCCGCTGGCTGTGCAGTGAGTGGAGGGGCGGGCCATGGTGAGGGCACTGGAGAGCGGGAACGTGGGCCCCAGCGTTTTGGAGCAGGGGGCCTTCAAAGATCGCCGGGGTCTCGAGGGCTCTGCTTGTTCTCCTGCTCGGAATGACCGGCGGCACCCCTAGTGGCCCGGAAGGCAGCGGGGCAGCACCTTTAGTCCGTTTCAGAGGCTTGGGGTCCCCAATTACTGGCGTTGCAGCGCTAAGTCCCTTGCGAGGGGCCCCTCGGGGGCCGACCTAGTATTAGGGTTACCCCCAGGAGGCCATCAAGCATAACCCGCCGGCTGTGCGGCGAGCGAAGTCACAGTCCAAGGTGAGGGCACTGGCGAGTGGGAGCGTGGGTCCAAGCATTTTGGCGCGGGGGGCCTTGGAATGTAGCCTGGGCTTGGAGTGCCCTGCCCATTCTCCCAGCCTGAATGATGGGCGGCACCCCTAGCGGCCCGGAAGGTGGCGGGGTGGCAGGGTGAGTCCAGTGCTGGGGCTCGGGGGTCCCAAATTCTTGGCTTGCGGCACCAGGACCCTTGGGGGGGCCCAATGGGGGCCGACCTAGGGTTAGGGATAGCCCCCAGGAGGCCGGAAGAACTGATCCGCCAGCTGTGAGGCGAGCGGAGGGGCGGGCGGAGGTGAAGGCGCTGCGAGCGGGAACGTGGGCCCCAACGTTTTGGAGCGGGGGGGCCTTCGAAGATCGCCGGAGTCTCAAGGGCCTTGCCTGTTCCCCGCCCTGAATGACCGGCGGCGCCCCTAGCGGCCCGGAAGGCAGCGGGGCAGCAGCGTTAGTCTGGCGCTGAGGCTCAGGCTCCCCAATTACTGGCGTTGTGGCGCTAAGTCCCTTGGGAGGGGCCCCTTGGGGGCAGACCTAGTATTAAGGTTAGCCCCCAGGAGACCATCAGGCACAACCCGCCGGCTGTGCAGGGAGCGAAGTCGTGGTCCGAAGTGAGGGCGCTGAGAAGTGGAGCGAGGGACACAGTGTTTTGGTGCAGGGGGCCTTCCAAAGTCGCTGTGGCTCAGAGGGCCCTGAGAGTTCTCCCGCCCTGAATGATTTGCGGTGCACCTAGCAGCCCGGTTGGCATCGGGGCGGCAGTGTGAGTCCAGCGCTGGGGCTCGGGGTCCCCAATCCCCGGCGTTGTGGCTCCAAGTCCCTTGGGAGGGGCCCCTCAGGGGCCGAAGTAGGGTTAGGGTTAGCCCCCAGGAGGCCGGCAGAAGTTTCCGTCGCCTAGGCAGTGAGCAGAGGGGAGGGCCGAGGTGAGGGCGCTGGCAAGCGGAAGCGTGGGCCCAGGCGTTTTGGCGTGGAGCGCCTTCGAAGGCCACAGGGGGCTTGGAAGGCCCTGACTGTTCTCCCACCCTGAATGACCAGCGGCGCCCTTAGCGGCCCGGGTGGCGGCGGAGTGGCAGGTTGAGTCCGGCGCTGGGGATCGTGGTCCCCAATCCCTGGCGTTGCAGTGCCAGGCCCCTTGGGAGGGGCCCCTCAGGGGTGGCCCTAGGGTTAGGGCTAGCTCCCAGGAGACCAGCAGGCCCGATCCACCATCTGTGAGGCAAGCGGAGGGGTGGGCTGAGGTGAGGGCACTGGCGAGAGGGAGCGTGGGTCCCCGTGCTTTGGCACAAGGTCCTTTGAAGGTCACCGGCGTTCCGAGGGCCCTGCCCGTTCTCCCGCCCTGAATGACCAGCGGCGCACCTCGCAGCCCAGGGGGCGGCGGTGCGGCAGGGTGAATACGGTGCTGTGGCTCAGTGGTCCCCAATCCCTGGCCTTGCGGCGCCAGGCCCCTTGTGAGGGACCCCTCGGGGGCCGACCTAATATTAGGGTTAGCCCCCAGGAGGCCATCAGGCATGACCCGCTGGCTGTGCGGGGAGTGAAGTCCCGGTCCGAGGTGAGGGCGCTGGCGAGCGGGAGCGAGTGACCCAGCGTTTTGGCACCGGCGGCCTTCGAAGGTCACTGTAGCTGGAGGGCCCTGACAGTTCTCCCGCCCTGAATGATTGGCAGCGTGCCTAGCGGCCCGGGTGGTGTCAGGGCGGCAGGGTGAGTCCAGCGCTGGGGCTCAGGGTCCCCAATCCCCGGCGTTGTGGCGCCAGGTCCCTTAGGGAGTGGCCCCTGTGGGGTCGACGTAGGGTTAGGTAGCCCCCAGGGGGCCGGCAGGCCTGATCCACCACCTAGGCAGCGAGCAGAGGGGAGGGCCGAGGTGAGGGCGCTGGCAAGTGGGAGCGTGGGCCCAGGCGTTTTGACGTAGGGCGCCTTCGAAGGCTGCAGGAGGCTCGGAAGGCCCTGCCCGTTCTCCAACCCTGAATGACCAGCGGTGCCCTTTGTGGCCTGGGTGGCGGTGGGGTGGCAGGGTAAGTCCGACGCTGGGGCTCAGGGGTCCCCAACCCCAGGCAGTGCAGCGCCAGGCCCCTTAGGAGGGGCCCCTCGGGGATGACATAGGGTTAGGGTTAGCTCCCAGGAGCGTGGCTGGCCCTATCCGCCAGTGGTGCAGTGAGCGGAGGCAGGGACCGATGTGAGGGCACTGGCGAGTTGGAGCGTGGGCCCCAGCGTTTTGTCGTGGTCAGCCTTCGAAGTTCGCCGGGGGCTCTGAGGGCCCTGCCCAATCTTCCACCTTGAATACTGGAGGCGCCCCTAGCGGCCAAGGTGGCAACGGGGCAGCAGGGTGAGTCCAGCGCTGGGGCTCAGGGGTCCCCAATCCCCAGAGTTGCAGCGCCAGGCTCCTTGGGAGTCGCCCCTCTGGGGCCGACCTAGGGTTAAGTTTGCCCCCAGGAGGTCGGCAGGCCCGATTCGCCAGCTCTGCAGCGAGCGGAGGAGCAGGCCGAGATGAGGGCACTGGCGAGCAGGAGCATGGGCACAGGCATTTTGGCGGGGGGGCCTTCGAAGTTCGCCGGAGACTCGGACGGCCCTGCCCATTCTCCCACCCTGAATGACCGGAGGGGCCCTTAGAGGCCCAGGTGGCGGCGGGGCACTAAATTGAGTCCAGCGCTGGGGCTCGGGGGTCCCCAAACCCCGGCGTTGCGGCACCAGGCCCCTTGGGAGGGGCCCCTTGGGGGTGGCCCTAGGGTTAGGGCTAGCTCCCAGGAGGCCGGCAGGCCCGATCCGCCGTCTGTGAGGAGAGCAGAGGGGTGGGCCGAAGTGAGGGTGCTGGCAAGCAGGAATGTGGGCCCCAGCCTTTTGCCGCGGGGGGCCTTCGAAGGTCGCCAGAGTCTCGGAAGGCAGTGCCCATTCTCCCGCCCAAAATTACCAACGGCGCCAGTAGCAGTCCGGGTGGCAGCAGGACGCCAGGTTGAGCCCGGTGCTGTGGTTCTGAGGTCAATTCCCGGCGATGCGGATCCAGGCCCCTCAGAAGGGGCCCCTCGGGGGTCGATCTAGTGTTAGGATAACCAAACTTAGGCCGGCAGGCCCGATCCGCAGGCTATGCGTCGAGTCGAGTGGCGGGACGAGGAGAGGGCACTGGCGAGCGGGAACATGGGCCCCAGCGTTTTGGAACGGGGGGCCTTCGAAGATCGCCGGGGTCTCGAGGGCCCTGCCTGTTCTTTCGCCCTGAATGACTGGCATCGCCCCTAGCGGCCCGGGAGGAAGTGGGGCAGCAGTGTTAGTCTGACGCTGAGGCTCAGGCTCCCCAATCCCCGGGTTTGTGGTGCTAATTCCTTTGGGAGGGGACCCTTGGTGGCCGACCTAGTGTTAGGGTTAGCCCCCAGGATGCTGGCAGAACCTATCTGCTGGGTGTGCTGCAAGCGGAGAGCTGGTCCTAACTGAGGGCACTGGCGAGCTGGAGCGTGGGCCGCAGCATTTTGGCGCGAGGGACCATCAAATGTGCCGGGGTCTCGGAGGGCAGTGCCTGTACTCCCGCCCTGAATTACCGGCGGAACCCTAGCAGCCCTTGTGGCAGTGGGGTGCCAGGGTGATTCTGGCGCTGCCGCTCAGGTCTCCATTCCCCGGTGGTGCGGCACCAGGCCCCTTGGGAGGGGCCATTCTGGAGCCGATCCAAGGTTAGGGTAACCCCCAGGAGACCGGTAGGCCAGATCCGCCCACTGTGCGGTGAGCTGAGAGGCGGGCCGAGGGGAGGGCGCTGGCCAGCGGGAGCGTGGGCCCCAGCGTGTTTGGTCGGGAGGCCTTCGAAGGTTGCCGGGGTCTCGAGGGCCGTGCCTGTTCTCCTGTCCTGAATGTCCGGTGCCCCTAGCAGCCCGGGAGGCAGTGGGGGCAGCAGCGTTACTCCAGTGCTGAGGCTTGGGGTCCCCAATTATAGGTGTTGCAGTGCCAGGCCCTTTGAGCGGGGCCCCTTAGGGGCCGACGTAGGGTTAGGGTTAGCCCCCAGGAAGCCGGCAGGCCCGATCCGCTGGCTGTGCGGCACGTGGAGGGGTGGGCGGAGGTGAGGGTGCTGGCAAGCGGGAGCGTGGGCCCAAGCATTTAGGCGTGGGGGACCTTCAAACGTTTCCAGGGGTTCAGAGGGCTCTGCACATACTCCCACCCTGAATGACCATTGGCGCCGTTTGCGGCCCGGGTCCTGGCGAGGTGGCAGGGTGAGTCCGGCACGGAGCCTCGGGGGACCCCAATCCCCGGTGTTGCGGCGCCAGGCCCCTTGGGAGGGGTCCCTTGGGGACCTATCTAGAATTAGGGTTAGCCCCCAGGAGGCCAAAGGCCCAATCCGCTGGCTGTGCAGCGAGCGGAGGGGCAGGCCGAGGTGAGGGCGCTGGCAAGCATGAACCAGGGCCCCAGCTTTTTGGCATGGGGTGCCTTCGAAGGTCACCAGGGGCATGGAGGGCCCTGCCTCTTCTCCCGCCCTGAATGACTGGCGGCACCCCTAGCAGCCCAGGTGGCGTATGGGCGGCAGGTTTAGTCCAGCACTGGCGCTTGGGAGTCCCTAATCCCCGGCTTTGCGGGGCCAGGCCCCTTGGGAGGGTCCCCTCGGGGGCCAAACAGGGTTAGTGTACACTCCCAGGAGGCCGAAGGCCCAATCTGCCAGCTGTGAGGTGAGCGGTGGGGCGGGCCAAGTTGAGGACACTGGCTAGTGGGAGCCAGGGCCCTCAAATTTTGGCGCGGGGGGCCTTCAAATGCCACCGGGGGCTCAGAGGGCCCTGGTCGTTCTCCCACCCTGAATGACTGGCGGCGCCCACAGGAGCCCGGGTGACGGCGGGGCGGCAGGGTGAGTCCGGCGCTTAGGCTCGGGGGTCTCCAATCCCTGGCGTAGCGGTGCCAGGCCCCTTGGGAGGGTCCCCCGGGGGCCGACCTAGTATTAGGGGTATCCCTCAGGAGACAGGCAAGCCCGATTTCCAGTTGTGCCACGAGCTGAAGGACGGACAGAGGTCAGGGTGTTGGCGAGCAGGAGCGTGGGCCCAAGCATTTAGGCGCAGGGGGCCTTCAAAGGTTTCCGTGGGTTCAGAAGGCTCTGCCCGTACTCCCACCCTGAATGTCCAGCAGCGCCATATGTGGCCCGGGTCCTGGTGAGGCGGCAGGGTGAGTCCGGCACGGAGCCTCGGGGGACCCCAATCCCCGGTGTTGCGGTGCCAGACACCTTGGGAGGGGCCCCTTGGGGACCCACCTAGGATTAGGGTTAGCCCCCAGGAGGCCAAAGGCCTGATCCACTGGCTGTGCAGCGAGCAGAGGGGTGGGCCGTGGTGAGGATGCTGGCAAGCGGGAACCAGGGCCCCAGCTTTTTGGCACAGGGGGCCTTCGAAGGTCTCCAGGGCCTCGGAGTGCCCTGCCTGTTCTCCCGCCCTGAATGACTGGCAGCACCCCTATCAGCCCAGATGGTGACGGGGTGGCAGGTTTAGTCCAGCACTGGGGCTCGGGGGTCCCTAATCCCTGGCTTTGCAGGGCCAGGCCCCTTGGGATGGTCCCCTCGGGGACCAACCAGGGTTAGGGTAAGTTCCCAAGAGGCCAAAGTCCCGATCCACCAGCTGTGCGGCGAGCGGGGGGGCAGGCGGAGGTGAGGGCACTGGTGACCAGAAGCGTGGGCCCCAGCGCTTTGGCGCGGGGTGCCCTGGAAAGTCGCTGTGACTCTGAGGGCCTTACCTGTTTTCCGCCTTGAATGACCGGCGGTACCCCTAGCGGCCCGGGTGGCAGTGGGGCGGCAGGGTGAGTCCAGTGCTGGGACTCGGAGTTCCCCAATCCCTGGTGTGGAGACGCCAGGCCCCTTGGGAGGGGTACCTTGAGGGCAGACCTACGGTTAGGGATAGCCCCCAGGAGGCCGGCAGGCCCGATCAACCATCTGCGCTGCGAGTGGAGGGGCGGTCCAAGGTGAGGGCACTGGCACTGGGGAACGTGGGCCCCAGGGTTTTGGAATGGGGGGGCCTTCGAAGATCGCCGGGGTCTCGAGGGCCCTGCCTGTTCTCCCACCCTGTATGGCCGCAGTGCCCCTAGCGGCCCAGGAGTCAGTGGGGCAGCAGCGTTAGTCCGGCGCTGAGGCTCAGGCTCCCCAATTACTGGCGTTGTGGCGCTAAGTCCCTTGGGAGGGGCCCCTCGGGGGCCAACCTAGTATGAGGGTGAGCCCCCAGGAGGCCATCAGGCACGACCCACTGGCTGTGCATGGAGGAAAGTCGCGGTCCGAGGTAAGGACGCTGGCGAGCGGGAGCGTGGGCCCAGGCCTTTTGGCATGGGGCGCCTTCGAAAGTTGCTATGGGCTCGGAGGGCCCTGCCCCTTCTCCCGCCCTGAATGACCAGTGGCGCCCATAGCGGCCCGGGTGGCAGCGGGTCGGCAGGGTGAGTCTAGCGCTGGGGCTCAGGGTCCCCAATCCCCGGTGCTGCGGCACCAGGCCCCTTGGGAGGGGCCCCTCAGGGCTGACCTAGGGATAGGGTTAGCCCCCAGGAGGTCACAGGCCCGATCCGCCAGCTGTGCAGTGAGCAGAGGGGCCGGCCGAGGTGAGGGCGCTGGAGAGCGGGAGCATGGGCCGAAGCATTTTGGCTCGGGGTGCCTTCAAAGGTTGCTGGGGGCTCGGAGGGCCCTACCCATTCTCCCGCCCTGAATGCCCGGTGGCACCCCTAGCGGCCCAGGTGGCGGCGGGGCAGCAGGGTGAGTCCGGCGCTTGGGCTTGGGGTTCCCAAATCCCTGGCATTGCGGCGCCAGGACTCTTGGGGCTGTCCCTTGTGGGCCAACCTAGTGTTAGGTTTAGCCCCCTGGAGGCCGGCAGGCCCGATCTGCTCGCTGTGTGGTGAGCAGAGGGGCAGGCCGAGGTGAGGGCGGTGCTCAGTGGGAGCATGGGCCCAAGCGTTTTGGCGCGGGGGGCCTTCAAAGGTCGCCGGGGCTTGGAGGACCCTGCCCCTTCTCCCGCCCTGAAAGACATTGGCGCCCCTAGCAGCCCGGGTGGTGGCAGGGCAGAAGGGCGCTTAGGCTCGGGTGTCCCCAATTCCCAGCATAGCAGTGCCAGGCCTCTTGGGATAGTCCCCCCGGGGGGCCGACCTAGTGTTAGGGATATACCTCAGGAGAAAGGCAGGCTCGATTTCCCATTGTGCTGCGAGTGGAGGAGCAGACTGAGGTCAGGGTGCTCGCGAGTGGGAGCGTGGGCCCAAGCATTTAGGCGCGGGGAGCCTTCAAAAGTTTCCGGGGATTCGGAGGGCCCTGCCCGTACTCCCACCCTGAATGACCATCGGCACCGTTCGTGGCCCGGGTCCTGGCGAGGCGGCAGGGTGAGTCCGGCATGGAGCCTCGGGGGACCCCAATCCCCAGTGTTGTGGCACCAGGCCCCTTGGGAGGGGCCCCTTGGGGACACACCTAGGATTAAGGTTAGCCCCCAGGAGGCCTAAGGCCCGATCCGCTGGCTGTGCAGAGAGCGGAGGGGCAGGCTGAGGTGAGGGCGCTGGCAAGCGGGAACCAGGGCCCCAGCTTTTTGGCACAGGGAGCCTTCGAAGGTCGACAGGGGCTCAGAGGGCCCTGCCTCTTCTCCCGCCCTGAATGACTGGTGGCCACCCTAGCGCCCCAGGTTTTGGCGGGTCGACAGGGTAGTCCAGCGCTGGGGCTCGGGCATCCCCAATCCCCGGCGTTGCAGTGCCAGGCCCCTTGGGAGGGCCACTCGGGGGCCGACCTAGGGTTAGGGTTAACCCCCAGGATGCCGGCAGTCCCGATCCGCCATGCAGCGAGCGGAGTGGCGGGCTGAGGTGAGGCCACTCGTGAGCGGGAGCATGGGCCCAAGTGTTTTGGTGTGGGGGGCTTTTTTAGTTTGCCGGGGGCTCTGAAGGCCCTGCCCGTTCTCACGCCGTGAATGACCGGCGGCACCCGTAGCAGCCCGGGTGGCGGCGGGGCAGCCGGGTGAGTCCGGCGCTGGGGCTCGGGGGTCCCCGATCCCCGGCATTGCGGCACCAGGCCCTTTGGGATGGGCCCCTCAGGGGCCGACCTGGGGTTAGGGTTAGCTGACAGAAGGCCAGCAGATTCGATCTGCCGGCTGTGCGTCGAGTGGAGGGAGGGGCCGAGGTGAGGGCGCTGGCTAGCGGGAGCGTGGGCCCAAGCATTTTGGCACAGATGGGCTTCGAAGATTGCCAGGGGCTCGGAAGGCCCTGCTCGTTCTCCTGCCCTGAATGACCGGCGGCTCCTCTAGCGGCCCGGTTGGCGGCGGGGCGGCAGGGTGAGTCCGGGGCTGGGGCTC
This sequence comes from Ursus arctos, assembly GCF_023065955.2. Lineage (NCBI taxonomy): Eukaryota > Metazoa > Chordata > Mammalia > Carnivora > Ursidae > Ursus > Ursus arctos. Next base: position 72,780,066 of record NW_026622775.1, on the reverse strand, counting down.
GGGAGTACCCAATCCCCAGCGTTGCGGCCCCGGGCCACTTGGGAGGGGCTCCTTAGGGGTTGACCTAGCGTTAGATTTAGTCCCAGGAGGCCGGCAGGCCCGTTCTGCCTGCTCTGTGGCGAGAGGAGGGGAGGGCCGAGGTGAGGTCGGTGGAGAGCCAGAGTGAGGGCCAAAGCATTTTGGTGCGGGGGTCCTTCAAAGGTCGCCGGGGGATCGGAGGTCCCTGCCCGTTCTCCCACCTTGAATGACCAGCAGCGCCACTAGCGGCCCGGGATGGGGCAGGGCGGGAGGGTGAGTCTGGCGCTGGGGCTCGGTGGTTCCCAATACCCGAGGTGCGGTGCTGGACCGTTGGGGGGGGCCCCTCTGGGGCTGATCTAGGCTTACGGTTAGCCCCCAGGAGGCCAGCCGGCCCAATCAGCCTGCTGTGCGGCGAGTGGAGGGGCAGCCCGAGGTGAGGGCGCTGGAGAGCGGGAGCGAGTGCCCAAGCGTTTTGGCGCGGGGGGCCTTCGAAGATTGCCAGGGATCGGAGGGCCCTGCCTGTTCTCCCGCCCTGAATGACTGGTGGCTGCCGTAGCAGCTGGAAGGCGACCGAGCAGCAGGGTGAGTCCGGCGCTGGGGCTCTCGGTCCCCAATCCCTGTCGTTTTGACACCAGGGCCCTTGGGAGGGGCCCCTCGGGGGCCAACCTAGGGTTAGGGTTAGTCCCCAGGAAGCCAGTAGGCCCAATCCGCTGGCTGTGAGAGGAGCGGAGGGGCGGGCCGAAGTGAGCGTGCTGTCGAGCAGGAGCGTGGACCCATGCGTTTTGGTGCAGGGGGCCTTGGAACGCTGCAGGGGCTCGGAGGGCCCTGCCCGTTCTCCCGCCCTGAATGAACAGCAGCGCCCTTCGCAGCCTGGTTGGCAGCGGGGCGGCGGGGTGAGTCCGGCGCTGGGGCTCATGGGTCCCCAATCCCTGGCGTTGCGGCATCACGGCCCTTGGGAGGCACCCCTCGGGGAATACATAGGGTTAGGGTTAGCCCCCAGGAGGCCGGCAGGCCCAATCTGCCAGCTGTGCGGTGAGCAGAGGGGCGGGCCTAGGTGAGGGCGCTGGTGAGCGGGAGCATGGGCCCAAGTGTTTTGGCGTGGGGGGCCTTCGAAGGTAGCTGGGGGCTCGGCGGGCCCTGCCCATTCTCCTGCCCTGAATGACCGGCGGTGCCCCTAGCATCCCGGGTGGCAGCGGGGTGGCAGGGTGAGTCCAGCGCTGGGGCTCTGCATCCCCAATCCCCGGGGTTTTCACACCAGGCCTCTTGGGAGGGGCCCCTCGGGGGCTGACCTAGCATTAGGGTTAGCCCCCAGGAGCCGGTAGGCCTGATCCACCAGCTGTGCGGAGAGCGGAGGGGCGGGACGAGGTGAGGGCGCTGGCGATCTGGAGTGTGGGCCCAAGCTTTTTGGCATGGGTTGCCTTTGAAAGTCGCAGGGGGCTCGGAGGGCCCTGCCCGTTTTCGTGCCCTGAATGACCGGTGGCGCCCGTAGTGGCCCGGGATGCAGCGAGGCGGCAGGGTGAGTCTGGCACTGGGGCTCAGGGGTCCCCAATACCCGAGGTGCGGGGCCTGGCCCCTTGGGAGTGGTCCCTTGGCAGCCGAGTTAAATTTATGGGGAGCCCCAAGGAGGCCTGCAGGGCCGATCCTCCGGCTGTGCGGAGAGCGGATGGGCGGGCCGAGGTGAGGGCGCTGGTGAGTGCGAGCATGGCCCAAGCATTTTGGCACGGGGTCCTTCGAACGTCAGCGGGGGCTCGGAGGCCCCTGCCCGTTCTCCCACCCTGAATGAACAAACCGCGGCACCCCTAGCAGCCTGGGTGGCGGCGGGGCGGCAGGGTGAGTCCAGTGCTGGGGCTCGGGGCCCCCAATTCCCGGCGTTGCGATGCCAGGCCCCTTGGGAGGGGACCCTCGTGGGCCGACATAAGGTGGGTTAGCTCCCAGGAGGCCAGCAGGCCCGATCCACCAGCTGTGAGGAGAGCGGAGGGGCGGGACGAGGTGACGGCGCTGGCGATCCGGAGCGTGGGCCCAAGCATTTTGGCACGGGTTGCCTTCGAAAGTCACAGGGGGCTCGGAGGGCCCTGCCCGTTTTCGTGCCCTGAATGACTGGCAGTGCCCCTAGCGACCCGGGTGACAGCGGGGCAGCAGGGTGAGTCCAGTGCTGGGGCTCGGGGACCCCAATCCCCAGCGTGGCAGCACCAGGCCCCTTGGGAAGGGCCCCACGGGGGCCGACCTAGGGTTAGAGTTAGCCCCAAGGAGGCAGACCTGCCCGATTCGCCGGCTCTGCGGCGACTGTAGGTGCAGGCCGAAGTGAGGGCGCTGGCGAGTGGGAGCATGGATCCAAGCGTTTTGGAGTGGGGGGCCTTCAAAAGTCCCTGGGGCCTCAGAGGGCCCTGCCCGTTCTCCCTCCCTGAATGACCCGTGGCGCCCCTAGCTGCCCAGGTGGCAGCAGGTCGGCAGGGTGAGTCCAGCGCTGGGGCTCGGGGTTCCCCAGTCCCCGGCGTTTCGGTGCCAGGCCCCGTGATGGGCCCCTCGGGAGCCGACCTAGGGTTAGGGTTATCCCCCAGGAGGCCAGCAGGCCCGATCCGCCAGCTGTGTGGTGAGGGGAGGGGCGGGCTGAGGTGAGGGCACTGGCGAGCGGGAGCGTGGGCCCAGCCGTTTTGGCGTGGGTTGCCTTCGGAGGTCGCTGGGGGCTCGGAGGGCCCTGCCCGTACTCCCACACAGAATGACCGGCGGCGCCCCTAGAGGCCCGGGTTGCGGCAGGGCTGCAGTGTGAGTCCGGCGCTGGGGCTCGGGGGTCCCCAATCCCCGGCGTTGCAGCGCCTGACCCCTTGGGAGGAGCCCTCAGGGACGAACCTAGATTTAGGGTTAGCCCTGAAGAGGGGGGTAGGCCCGATCCGCCAGCTGTGCGGTAAGTGGAGGGGCTGCCCGAGGTGAGGGCACTGGCAAACAGGAGCGTGGGCCCAAGTGTTTTGGTGCGGGGGGCCTTCGAAAGTCGCCGGGGCACGGAGGGCCCTGCCCGTACTCCCGCACTGAATGCCCGCCGGCGCCCATAGTGGCCCGTGTGGTGGCAGGGCGGCAGGGAGAGTCCGACGCTGGGGCTTGGGGGTTCCCAATCCCCAGCATTGTGGCTCCAGGCCCCTTGGGAAGGGCCCCCCATGGGCCACCTAGGGTTAGGTTTAGCCCCCAGGAGGCCAGCGGGCCTGATCCGCTCACTGTGTGGCGAGCGGAGGGGCGGGACGAAGTGAGGGCGCTGGCGAGTGGGAGTGTGGGCCCAAGCATTTTGGCGCGGGGGCCTTCGAACGTCGCCAGGGATTCGGAGGGCCCTGCCCGTTCTCCTACCCTGAATGACCGGCAGCGCCCCTAGTGTCCCAGGTGGCGGCACGGCAGCAGGTTGAGTCCGGCACTGGGGCTCAGGGGTCCCCAATCCCTGCCGTTACGGTGCCAGGCCCCTTGGGAAGGGCCCCTCGGGGGCCCTCCTACAGTTTGGTTTAGGCCCCAGGAGGCCGGCAGGCCAGATCCGCTGGTTGTGCAGCGAGCGGAGCGGCTGGCCAAGGTGAGGGCACTGGCGAGTGGGAGCGTGGGTCCAAGTGTTTTGGCGCGGTGGCCTTCTAAAGTTGCCGGGGTCTCGGAGGGCCCTGCCCGTTCTCCTGCCCTGAATGATCGGCGGCGCCCCTAGCGGGTGTACCTGGGGCAGCAGGGTGAGTCCGGCGCTGGGACTCGGGTCTCCCCAATCCCAGGCGTGGCAGTGCCAGGCCCCTTGGGAGGGGCCCTCTGGCACTGACCTAGGGTTAGGGTTAGTCCCCAGGAGGCCGGCAGGCCCAATCCGCCAGGTGTGGGGCGAGTGGAGCAGTGGGCTGAGGTGAGGGCGCTGACGAGCGGGAGCGTAGGCCCAAGCATTTTGGCGCGGGGGCCTTCGAAGGTCGCCTGGGGTTTGGAGGGCCCTGCCCATTCTCGCGCCCTGAATGACCGGCGCACCCCTAGCGGCCCGGGTGGCAGCAGGGCGGCAGATTGAGTCCGGCGCTGTTGCTCGGGGGTCCCATTCCCTGGCGTGGCGACGCCCGGCCCCTTAGGAGGGGCCCCTCGGGGGCCGACCTAGGGTTAGGGTTAACCCCCAAGAGGCCGGCATGACCGATCAGCGGCTGTGCGGCGAGCGGAGGGGTGGGCCAAGGTGAGTGCGCTGGCGAGCGGAAGCGTGGGCCCAAGCGTTTTGGCGTGGGAGGCCTTCCAAGGTCACCGATTGCTTGAGAGCCCTGCCCCTTCTCCTGCACTGAATGACCGGCGGCACCCCAAGCAGCCCGGGTGGAGTTGGGGCAACAGGGTGAGTCCGGCGCTGGGACTCGGGGGTCCCCAATCCACAGCATGGCGAAGCAAGGCCTCTTGGGAGGGGCCCTCTGGCGCTGACCTAGGGTTAGGGTTAGTCCCCAGGAGGCCAGCAGGCCCAATCCGCTAGCTGTGGGGCAAGTGGAAGGGTGAGCCGAGGTGAGGGCTCTGGGGAGAGGGAGAGTGGGCCAAAGCATTTTGGCGTGGGGGTTCTTCGAAGGCGCCGGGGGCTCGGAAGGCCCTGCCCGTTATCCCGCCCTGAATGACCGGCGGCACCCCTAGTGGACAGGGTGGCGGCGGGGCGGCAGGGTGAGTCCGGTGCTGGGGCTCGGGGATCCCCAATCCCCGGCGTTGCAGCGCCAGGCACCTTGGAGGGGCTCCTCAGGGGCCGACCTAGGGTTAGGGTTAGCCCCCAGGAGGCCGGCAAGCCTGATCTGCCGACTCTTCGGTGAGCGGAGGGGCGGGCCGAGGTGAGGGCGCTGGCCAGTGGGAGCGTTGACCCAAGCGCTTTGGCGCGGGCGGCCTTCGAAGGACACAGGGGGCTCGGAGGACCCTGCCTGTTCTCCCGCCCTGAATGAATGGCGGAGCCCCTAGCAGCCCGGTTGATGGCAGGTTGGCAGTGGAGTCTGGCGCTGGGCTCGGGGGTCACCAATCCCCAGCATTGTGGCGCCAGCCCCCTTGGGAGGGGCCCTTCGGGGGCCGACCTAGGGTTAGGTTTAGACCCAGGAGGCCGGCAGGCCTGATCCCATGGCTGTGCGACGAGTGGAGGGGCCTTCTGAGGTGAGGGTGCTGGTGAGCCAGTGCGTGGGCCCCAGCGTTTTGGCACAGGGTCCCGTGATATTTGCCGGGGTATTGAGGGCCCTGCCTGATGTCCCGCCCTTAATGTCTGGAACCCCTAGCGGCCCGGGAGGAAGCAGGGAGGCAGTGTTACTCCGGCACTGAGGCTTGGGTTCCCCAATTACAGGCGTTGCGGCACCAGGCCCTTTGGGAGAGGCCCCTTGGGGGCCAACGTAGGGTTAGGGTTAGCCCCCACGAAACCGGCAGGCCCAATCCGCCGGCTGTGTGGCACGCGGAGGGGTGGGCGGAGGTGTGGGCGCTGGCGAGCGGGAGCGTGGGCCCCAGCGCTTTTGCGCGGGGGGCCCTGGAAAGTCGCTGTGACTCGGAGGGCCCTACCCGTTCTCCCGCCCTGAATGACTGGCGGCGCCCCTTGCAGCCCGGGTATCGACAGTGCAGCAGGGTGAGTCTGGCGCTGAGGCTCAGGGTCCCCAATCACCGAGGTTGGCAGCACCAGGCCACTTGGGAGGGGTCCCTCAATCTGACCTAGGGTTAGGGTTAGCCCCCAGGATGCTGGCAGACCCTATCTGCTGGGTGTGCGGCGAGCGGAGAGGCGGGCCAAGCTGAGGGCGCTGGCGAGCGGGAATGTGTGCCCCTGAGTTTTGGCGCAGAGGTCCTTGGAAGGTCGCTGTGTCTCGGAGGGCCCTGACCATTCTCCCGCCCTGAATGTCCGGCAAGCCTTGCGGCCCGGGAAGCCGTGGGGTGGCAGCATTACTCCAGTGCTGAGTCTCGGGGTCCCCATTTACAAGCATTGCGGTGCCAGGCCCTTTCAGAGGGGCCCCTCTGTGGCCCACATAGGGTTAGGGTTAACCCCCAGGAGGCCGGCAGTCCCGATCCCCCGGCTATGCGGTAAGCGGAGGGGCGGGCAGAGGTGAGGGCATTGGCGAGCGGGAGCGTGGGCCCCAGCGCTTTGTTGTGGGGTCCTTTGAATTCACCAGGGTTCGGAGGGCCCTGCCCATTCTCCCGCCCTGAATGACTGGTGGCACCCCTAGCAGCCCACGTGGCGGTGGGGTGGCAGGGTTAGTGCGGCACTGAGGCTCGGGGTCCCCAATCCTCAGGGTTGGCGGCGCCAGCCCCCTTGGGAGGGGCCCCTCGGGGGTCGATCTAGGGTTAGGATTAGCCCCCAGGATGCCAGCAGCCAGATCTGCTGGCTGTGCGGCGAGCAGACAGTTCGCCAAGGTGAGGGCGCTAGCGAGCTGGAGCGTGGGTCGCAGCGTTTTGGCACGGGGGAACTTCGAAGGTGCCGGGGTCTCGGAGGGCAGTGCATGTACTCCCGTCCTGAATTATCGGCGGTGCCCTAGCACCCCTTGTGGCAGCGGGACGCCAGGGTGAGTCTGGCGCTGCCGCTCAGGTCTCCTTTCCCCAGTGTTGTGGCACCAGGCCCCTTGGGAGGGGCCATTCCCGACCCGATCCAAGGTAGGGTAACCCCCAGGAGGCCGGTAGGCCAGATCTGCCACCTACGCAGCGAGTGGAGGGGCAGGCCGAGGTGATGTCGCTGGCGAGCTGGAGCGTGTGCCCGTGTTTTGACGCGGGGGGCTTTTGAAGGTCGCTGGGGGCTCAGAGGGCCCTGCCTGTTCTCCCCCCTGAATGACATCAGCATCCCTAGTGGTCTGGGTGGTGGCGTGGTGGAAGGGTGAGTCCGGCGCTTAGGCTTGGGGGTCCCCAATCCCCGGCATAGCGGAACCAGGCCCCTTGGGAGGGGCCCCTCAGGGGCCGACCTAGGGTTCGGGATATCCCTCAGGAGACAGGCAGGCCCGATTTCCTGTTGTGCCAAGAGCGGAGGGGCGGGCCGAGGACAGGGTGCTGGCGAGTGGGAGCATGGGCCCAAGCATTTAGGCGTGGGGGGCCTTCAAATGTTTACGGGGGTTCGGAGGGCCTTGCCCGAAATCCTGCCCTGAATCATTGGCGGCACCCCTAGCGGCCCAGGTGGTGGCGGGGTGACAGGGTTAGCCCAGTGCTGGGGCTCGTGGGTCCCTAATCCCTGGCTTTGCGGGACCAGGCCCCTTGGGAGGGTCCCCTTGGGGGCCGACCAGGGTTAGGGTAAGCTCCCAGGAGGCCGAAGGCCCAATCCGCCAGGTGTGCGGTGAGCGGTGGGGCGGGCCAAGTTGAGCGCACTGGCCAGCGGGAGCCAGGGCCCCAGCATTTTGGCACGGGGGGCCTCTGAAGGTCACGGGGGGCTCGTAGGGCCCTGGTCTTTCTCCCACCCTGAATGACGGGCGGCGCCCATAGCAGCCCGGGTGAAGGCGGGGCGCCAGGTGAGTTGGGCGCTGGGGCTAGAGGGTTCCCAAACCCCAGTGTTGCGGGGCCAGGCCCCTAGGAGGGGTCCCTCGGGGCCGACCTAGGGTTAGGGTTAGCCCCCAGCAGGTCAGCAGGCCTGATCCACCGGCTGTGTGGAGAAAGGACGGGCAGACCAAGGTGAGAGCGATGGCGAGCGGGAGCATGGACCCCAGCATTTTGGCACGGGGGGCCTTCGAAGGTCGCCAGGGGCTTGGAGGGCCCTGCCTGTTCCCCCGCCCTGAATGACCGGCGATGCCCCAAGTGGCCCTGGTGGTGGGGGGGCGGCAGGGTTAGTCCAGCGCTGTGGCTCGGGGGTGCCCAAACCCCCGCTTTGAGGTGCCAGGCCCCTTGGGAGGGTCCCCTCGGGGGCCGACCAGGGTTAGGGTAAGCCCCCAGGAGGTCGAAGACCCGATGCACCAGTTGTGCGTCAAGCGGAGGGGTGGGCCAAGGTGAGTGCGCTGGGGAGCGGCATTGTGGGCCCAAGCGTTTTCATGCGAGTGGCCTTCGAATGTCACCGCGGGCTCGGAGGGCCCTGTCCATTCTCCCACCCTGAATGACCAGCGGCGCCATTTGCGGCCCGGTTGGCAGTGGGGAGGCAGTGTGAGTCTGGCGCTGGGGCACGGGTGTCCCCAATCCCCGGCGTTGTGAAGCCAGGCCCCTTCAGAGGAGCCCCTTGGGGGCCAACCTAGTGTGGGGGTTAGCAATTTAGGAAGCCGGCAGACCCAATCAGCTGGCTGTGCGGCGAGTGGGGGCATGCTGAGGTGAAAGCGCTGGAAAGCAGGATTGTGGGCCCAAGCATTTTGCAGCGGGGGGCCTTCGAATGTAACCAGGGGCTCGGAGGGCCCTGCCCGTTCTCCTGCCCTGAATGACCAGTGGCGCCCTTAGCGGCCCGGGTGGTGGTGGTGCGGAAGGGTGAGTCAGGTGCTGAGGCTCAGGGTTCCCCAATCCCTGGCGTTGTGGTGCCAGGCCCTTGGGGTGGGCCTCTCGGGGGCCGAGGTAGGGTTACGGTTAGCTCCCAGGAGGCCGGCAGGCCCGATCCGCTCTCTGTGTGGAGAGCGAAGGTGCGGGCGGAGGTGAGGGTGCTCTCGAGCGGGAGTGTGGGCACCAGCGTTTTGGCGAGGGGTCCTTTGAAGGTCACCGGTGGTTCGGAGGGCCCTGCCCATTCTCCAGTTCTGAATGACTGGCAGCGCCCCTAGCGGCCCGGGTGTCGACGGTGGGGCAAGGTGAGACTGGTGCTGGGGCTCGGGGTCCCCAATCCCCAGCATTGTGGCACCAGGTTCCTTGGGAGGGGTCCCTCGGGGGCCGACGTAGGGTTAAGGTTAGCCCCAAGGAGACCAGTAGGCCTGATCCGCTGCCTAGGCAGCGAGCAGAAGGGAGGGCCAAGGTGAGGGCGCTGGTGAGCGGGAGCGTGGGCCCAGGTGTTTTGGCGTGGGGTGCCTTCGAAATCCGCAGTGGGCTGGGAAGGCTGAGCCCGTTCTCCTGCCCTGAATGACAGGCAGCGCCCTTCGCGGCCCGGGTGGCGGCAGGGCGGCAGGGAGAGTCCAGCGCTGGGGTTCGGGGGTCCCCAATCCCCGGCAGTGCGGTGCCAGGCTCCTTGGGAGGGGCCCCTCGGGGATGATATAGGGTTAGGGTTAGCTCCCAGGAGGCTGGCTGGCCCTATCCGCTGGCTGTGCATTGAGCAGAGGGGCAGGCTGAGGTGATTTCGCTGGCGAGCGGGAGCGTGTGTCCAAGTGTTTTGACGCATTGGGCTTTCGAAGGTCTCCGGGGGCCCGGAGGGCCCTGCCCGTTCTCCTGCCATGAATGACATCGGTGCCCCTAGTGGTCCTGGTGGAGGCAGGGCGGAAGGGTGAGTCCGGCGCTTAGGCTCGGGGGGTCCCGAATCCCTGGCGTAGTGGTGCCAGGCCCCTTGGGAGGGTCACTTGCAGGCCGACCTAGGGTTAGGGATATCCCTCAGGAGACAGGCAGGCCCGATTTCCAGGTTGCCGCCAGTGGAGGGGCAGACCGAGGTCAGGGTGCTGGTGAGGGGGAGCCTGGGCCCAAGCATTTAGGCGTGGGGGGCCTTCAAAGGATTCCGTGGGTTCGGAGGGACCTGCCAGTACTCCCGCCCTGAATGACCAGCGGCGCCGTTTGCAGCCCGGGTCCTGGCGAGGCGGCAGGGTGAGTCCAGCATGGAGCCTTGGGGGTCCCCAATTCCTGGTGTTGTGGCGCCAGGCCCATTGGGAGGGGCCCCTCAGGGGCCAACCTAGGGTTAGGGTTAGCCCCCAGGAGACAGGCAGGCCCAATTTCCAGTTGTGCTGTGAGCGGAGGGGCGGGTCGAGGTCATGGTGCTGGCGAGCAGGAGCCTGGGCCCAAGCATTTAGGCGCGGGGGGCCTTCAAACTTTTTGGGGGTTCGGAGGGCCCTGCCCAAAATCCCGCCCTGAATGACCGGCGGCACCCAGTGCAGCCCTGGTGGCGGCGGGGTAGCAGGGTTAGTCCAGCGCTGTGGCTCGGGGGTGCCCAATCCCCCGCTTTGAAGTGCCAGGCCCCTTGGGAGGGTCCCCTCAGGGGCTGACCAGGGTTAGGGTAAGCCCCCAGGAGGCCGAAGGCCTGATCCGCCGGCTGTGCGGCGAGTGGAGGGGCGGGCCGAGGTGAGGGCGCTGGCAAACGGGAGTGTGGGCCCAAGCCTTTTGTGGTGGGGGGTCTTCGAAGGTCACCGGGGGCTCAAAAGGCCCTGCCCGTTCTCCCGCCCTGAATGACTGGCGGCACCCCTAGCGGCCCGGGTGGTGCCGGGGAGGCAGGGTTAGTCCGGCGCTGGGGATCGGGGTCCCCAGTCTCTAGCGTTGCCTCGCCAGGCCCCTTGGGAGGGGCCTCTCAGGCCAACCTAGGGTTAGGGTTAGCCCCCTGGATTCCAGCAGGCCCGATCTTCTTGCTGTGCGGCAAGCAGAGAGGTGGGCCAAGGTGAGGGCGCTGGCGAGCGGGAACGTGGGCCCTAGCATTTTGGAGGGAGGTCCCTGGAAGGTCGCTGTGGCTTGGAGGGCCCTGACAGTTCTCCCGCCCTGAATGATTGGCGGCGCACCTAGCGGCCCGGGTGGCATCAGGGCGGCAGGGTGAGTCTGGTGCTGGGGCTCGGAGTTCCCCAATCCCCGGCGTGGAGGTGCCAGGCCCCTTGGGAGGGGTCCCTCGGGGCTGACCTAGGGATAGGGTTAGCCCCCAGGAGGTCGGCATGCCCAATCCGCAGACTGTGCAGCGAGTGGAGGGGCGGGCCGAGGTGAGGGCGCTGGCAAGCCAGAGCGTGGGCTGCAGCGTTTTGGCTAGGGGGGCCTTCGAAGGTTGCTGGGGGATTGGAGGGCCCTGCCCGTCTTCCCGCCCTGAATGACCGGCGGCGCCCCTAGCAGCCCAGGTGGCGGCGGGGCGGCAGGGTGAGTCCAGCGCTGGGGCTCGGGGGTCCCCTATCCCCGGGGTTGTGGGGCCAGGCCCCTTGGGAGGGGGCCCTCGCGGGCCGACGTAGGGATAGGGTTAGCCCCCAGGAGGTCGGCAGGCCAGATCCGCCGGCTGTGCTGCGAGCGGAGGGTTGGGCCGAGGTGAGGGCGCTGGCCAGCGGGAGTGTGGGCCCAAGCGTTTTGGTGAGGGGGCCTTAGAAGGACGCCGGGGGTTCGGAGGGCCCTTCCTGTTTCCCGCCCTGAATACCTGGCAGTGCCCCTAGTGGCCCAGGTGGTGGCGGGGCGGCAGGGTGAGTCCGGTGCTGGAGCTCGGGGGTCCCCAATCCCCAGGGTTGCCGCGCCAGGCCCCTTCGGAGGGCCCGTCAGGGGCCGACCTATGTTTAGGGTTACCCCCAGCAGGCCCAATCTGCCAGCTGTGCGGTGATCGGAGGGGCGGGCTGAGGTGAGGGTGGTGGCTAGTGGGAGCGTGGGCCCAAGCATTTTGGTGCAGGGGGCCTTGGAAGTCGCCGGGGGCGCGGAGGGCCTTCCAGTTCTCACGCCCCAGGTGGCGGCGGGGTAGCAGGGTGAGTCCGGTGCTGGGGCTCGTGGGTCCCCAATCCCTGGCATTGTGGTGCCCGGCCTCTTGGTAGGTGCCTCTCAGGGGCCGACCTAGGGTTAGGGTTAGCACCCAGGGGGCCGCAGCTCGAACTGCCGGCTATATGGTGAGCGGAGGGGCGGGCCGAGGTGATTTCGCTGGTGAGCGGGAGCTTATGCCCAAGTGTTTTGACGCGGGGGGCTTTCGAATGTCGCTGGGGTCTCGGAGGGCAGTGCCCGTTCTGCCGCCCAGAATTACCAGCGGCGCCAGTAGCAGTCCAGGTGGCAGCGGGACGCCAGGGTGAGTCCAGTGCTGTGGCTCTGAGGTCCATTCCCGGTGATGAGGCTCCAGGCCCCTTGGGAGGGGCCCTTTGGGGGTCGATCTAGTGTTATGGTAGCCAAACTGAGGCCGGTAGGCCCGATCCGCCGTCTCTGAGGCGAGCGGAGGGGTGGGCTGAGGTGAGGGTGCTGGTGAGCGGGAGTGTGGGACCCAGCATTTGGCGCGTGCCTTCGAAGGCACCGGGGTCTTGGAGGGCAGTGCCTGTTTTCCCGCCGTGAATTACCAGCAGCGCCATTAGCAGCCCGTGTGATAGCGGGGCGCGAGGGTGAGTCCGGGGCTGCGGCTCAGAGGTCTCCATTCCCCGGTGTTGCAGCTCTAGGCCTCTTGGGAGGGGCCATTCCAGAGCCGATCCAAGGTTAGGTACCCCCAGGAGGCCGGCAGGCCATATGCGCCCGCTGTGCAGCGAGCGGAGAGGCGAGCTGAGGTGTGGGCGCTGGCCAGCGGGAGTGTGGGCCCCAGCTTTTTAGCGTGGGAGGCCTTTGAACGTCACCAGGGTCTTGAGGGCCGTGCCTGTTCTCCCGCCCTGAATGTCCAGTGCCCCTAGTGGCTCGGGAGGCAGTGGGGCGACAGTGTTACTCCGGCGCTGAGGCTTGGGATCCCCAATTACAGGCGTTGTGGCACCAGGCCTTTTGGGAAGGGCCCCTTGGGGGCCGAGGTAGGGTTAGAGTTAGCCCCCAGGAAGCCGGCAGGCCCGATCAGCCTGCTGTGTGGAGCGCGGATGGGTGGGCGGAGGTGAGGGCACTGGCAAGCGGGAACAAGGGCCCCAGCTTTTTGGCATGGGGGGGCCTTCGAAGGTTGCCAGGGCCTCGTAGGGCCCTGCCTGTTCTCCCGCCCTGAATGACTTGCGGCACCCCTAGCGGACCAGGTGGCAGCAGGGTGGCAGGTTGAGTCTGGTGCTGGGACTCGGGGGTCCCCAAACCCCGGCGTTGCGGCACCAGGCCCCTTGGGATGGGCCCCTCCGGGGTGGCACTAGGGTTAGGGCTAGCTCCCAGGAGGCCAGAAGGCCCGATCCGCCATCTGTGAGGTGAGCGGAGGGGTGGGCTGAGGTGAGGGTGCTGGCGAGCGGGAGCGTGGGCCCCAGCGTTTTTCCGCGGGGGACCTTCGAAGGCACCGGGGTCTCGGAGGGCAGTGCCCGTTCTGCCGCCCAGAATTACCAGAGGTGCCAGTAGCAGTCCGGGTGGCAGCGGGATGCCAGTGTGAGCCCGGTGCTATGGCTCTGAGGTCCATTCCTGGTGATGCGGCTCCAGGCCCCTTGGGAGGGGCCCCTCGGGGGTCAATCTAGCATTAGGGTAACCAAACTGAAGCCGGCAGGCCTGATCCGCCGTCTGTGAGGCGAGCAGAGGGGTGGCCTGAGGTGAGGGCGCTGGTGAGCGGGAGCGTGGGACCCAGCGTTTTGGCGTGGGGGGCCTTCGAAGGCACCAAGGTCTCGGAGGGCAGTGCCTGTTTTCCCGCCGTGAATTACCGGCAGCGCCATTAGCAGCCCGTGTGATAGCGGGGAGCAAGGGTGAGTCTGGGGCTACGGCTTAGAGGTCTCCATTCCCTGGTGTTGTGGCACCAGGCCTCTTGGGAGGGGCCATTCCAGAGCCGATCCAAGGTTAGGGTAACCCCCAGGAGGCCGGCAGGCCCGATCCTCCAACTGTGTGGGAGTGCGGAGGGGTGAGCAGAGGTGAGGGCACTGGCGAGCGGGAGTGTAGGCCCCCGCACTTTGGCGTGGGGTCCTTTGAAGGTCATAGGGGTTCGGAGGGCCCTGCCCATACTCCCACCCTGAATGACCAGCGGCGCTTCTAGCGGCCCTGGTGTCGACGGTGCAGCAGGGTGAGTCCAGCGCTGAGGCTCAGGGTCCCCAATCCCCAGGATTGGCGGTGCCAGGCCCCTTGGGAGGGGCCCCTCGGGGCTGACCTAGTGTTAGAGTTAGCCCCCAGGATGCTGGCAGATCCTATCCGCTGGGTGTGCGGCAAGTGGAGAGGCGGGCTGAGCTGAGGGCGCTGGCGAGCGGGAACGTGTGCCCCTGCGTTTTGGTGCAGGGTTCCTTGGAAGGTCGCTGTGGCTCCGAGGGCCCTGACCATTTTCCCGCCCTGAATGTCCGGCGCCCCTAGTGGCCCAGGAGGCAGTGGGGCGGCAGCGTTAAGCTGGTGCTGAGGCTCGGGGTCCCCAATTACAAGCATTGCAGCACCAGGCCCTTTCAGAGGGGCCCCTCTGGGGCCGACGTAGGGTTAGGGTTAACCCCCAGGAGGCCGGCAGGCCCAATCCACCAGCTATGCGGTGAGCGGAGGGGCAGGTGGAGGTGAGGGCACTGGCGAGCGGGAGCATGGGCCCCAGCGCTTTGGCGCAGGGTCCTTTTAAGGTCACTGGGGTTCAGAGGGCCCTGTCCGTTCTCCCGCCATTAATGACCGGCGGCGCCCCTAGCAGCCCGGGTGGCGGCGGGGCGGCATGGTGAGTCTGGTGCTGGGGCTCGGGGGTCCCAAATCCCTGGCGTTGCGGCACCGGACCCTTGGGGGTGCCCCTGGGGGGCCGACCTAGGTTTAGAGTTAACTCCCAGGAGTCCGGCAGGCCCGATATGCCGGCTGTGCGGCGAGCGGAGGGGCGGGCTGAGGTGAGGTTACTGGCGAGTGGGAGAGTGGTCCCAAGCCTTTTGGCATGGGGGCCTTCAAAGTTCACCAGGAGCCCGGAGGCCCCTGCCCATTCTCCCGCCCTGAACGACCGGTGGCGCCCTATCGGCCCGGGTGGCAGCGGGGCGGCAGGGTAACTCTGGTGCTGGGGACTCGTGGGTCCCCAATCCCTGGCGTTGCGGTGCCAGGCCCCTTGGGATGGGCCCCTGGAGGCCTACCTAGGGGTAGGGTTAGCACCCAGGAGACCAGCAGGCCTGATCCGCAGGCTGTGCAGTGAGCGGGAGGTGGGTGCCGAGGTGAGGGCACTGGCGAGCTGGAGCGCAGGCCCCAGCATTTTGTCTCGGGGGGCCTTCGAACGTTGCCGGGGGCTCGGAGGGCCCTGCCCAATCTCCCTCCCTGAATGACCGTCGGCGTCCCTAGCGGCCCGGGTGGCAGCGGGGCGGCAGGGTGAGTCTGGCACTGGGGCTTGGGGGTCCCCAATCCCCGGTGTTGCAGCACCAGGACCCTTGGGAGGGGCACCTCGGGGGCCTACCTAGGGTTAGGATAAGCACCCAGGAGGCCGGCAGACCCGATCTGCCGGCTATGTGGTGAGCAGAGGGGCAGGCGGAGGTGAGGGCGCTGGCGAAAGGGAGTGTGGGCCCCAGCGCTTTGGTGCGGGGTCCTTTGAAGTTAACCGGGGTTCAGAGGGCCCTGCCCATTCTCCCGCCCTGAATGACCAGTGGTGCCCCTAGCAGCCCGGGTGGCGATGGGGCGGCAGGGTTAGTCTGGCACTGAGGCTTGGGGTCCCCAATCCCCGGGGTTGGCGGCACCAGGCCCCTTGGGAGGGGCCCCTCGGGGGTTGATCTAGGGTTAGGGTTAGCCCCCAGGATGCCGGCAGCGAGATCTGCTGGCTGTGCAGCGAGCAGAGAGGTGGACCAAGGTGAGGGCACTGACGAGCTGGATCGTGGGTCCCAGCGTTTTGGCATGGGGGACCTTCGAAGGCGCCAGGTTCTCAGAGAGCAGTGCCTGTACTCCCGCCCTGAATTACCGGTGGCGCCCTAGCAGCCTTTGTGGCAGTGGGACGCCAGGGTGAGTCTGGCGCTGCCGCTCAGGTCTCCATTCCCCAGTGTTGCGGCACCAGGCCCCTTGGAGAGGCCATTCTGGAGCCGATCCAAGGTTGGGGTAACCCCCAGGAGGCCGGTAGGCCAGGTCCGCCGCCTAGGCAGCGAGCGGAGGGGAGGGCCGAGGTGAGGGCGCTGGCAAGCGGGAGCGTGGGCCCAGGCGTTTTGGCGTGGGGCGCCTTCGAAGGCCGCAGGGGGCTCGGAAGCCCCTGCCATTCTCCTGCCCTGAATGACCGGCAGCACCCTTCGTGGCCCGGGTGGCGGCGGGGCTGCAGGGTGAGTCCGGCACTGGGGCTCAGGGGTCCCCAATCCCCGGCAGTGCGGCGCCAGGCCCCTTAGGAGGGGCCCCTCGGGGATGACATAAGGTTAGGGTTAGCTCCCAGGAGGCCGGCTGGCCCTATCCTCTGGCTGTGCAATGAGCGGAGGGGCAGGCCGAGGTGATGTCGCTGGCGAGCTGGAGCCTGTGCCCAAGTGTTTTGATGCGGGGGGCTTTTGAAGGTCGCTGGGGGCTCGATGGGCCCTGCCTGTTCTCCCGCCCTGAATGACATCAGCTCCCCTAGTGGTCCCGGTGGTGGCATGGCGGAAGGGTGAGTCCGGCGCTTAGGCTCGGGGGTCCCCAATCCCCAGCGTAGCGGTGACAGGCCCCTTGGGAGGGGCCCCTCGGGGGCCGACCTAGAGTTAGGGATATCCCTCAGGAGAGAGGCAGGCCCGTTTTCCTGTTGTGCCGCAAGCAGAGGGGCGGGCCGAGGTCAGGGTGCTCACGAGCGGGAGTGTGGACCCAAGCATTTAGGCGCGGGGGGCCTTCAAAGGTTTACGGGGGTTTGGAGGGCCCTGCCTGAAATCCCGCCCTGAATGACCGGCAGCGCCCCGAGCAGCCCTGGAAGCGGCGGGGCGGCAGGTTTAGTCCAGCGCTGTGGCTCGGGGGTGCCCAATCCCCCTCTTTGAGGTGCCAGGCCCCTTGGGAGGGTCCCCTCAGGGGCCGACCAGGGTTAGGGTAAGCCCCCAGGAGGCCGAAGGCCCGATCCGCCGGCTGTGCGGCAAACGGAGGGGCGGGCCGAGGTGAGGGTGCTGGCGAACGGGAGCGTGGGACCAAGCCTTTTGTGGCGGGGGGCCTTCGAAGGTCACCGGGGACTCGGAAAGCCATGCCCGTTCTCCGGCCCTGAATGACTGGCGGCACCCCTAGCGGCCCGGGTGGCAGCGGGGCGGCAGGGTGAGTCCGGCACTGGGGCTCGTGGTTCCCCAATCCTCGGTATTTTTGCTCCAGGCCCCTTGGGAGGGGCCCCTCAGGGGCCTACTTAGGGTTAGTGTTAGCACCCAGGAGGCTGGCAGTCCGGATCCGCAGGCTGTGAGGGGAGGGGATTGGCGGCCCGAGGTAAGTGCGCTGGTGAGCGGCATTGTGGGCCCAAGTGTTTTCATGCGAGTGGCCTTTGAATGTCGCCGGGTGCTCGGAGGGCCCTGTCCGTTCTCCCGCCCTGAATGACCAGCGGCGCCCTTAGTGGCCCGGGTGGCGGCGGGGTGGCAGGTTGAGTCTGGCGCTGGTGTTCGGGGGTCCCCAATCCCTGGCGTTGCAGCTCTAGGCCCCTGGGAGCGGCCCCTCTGGGGCCGACCTACAGTTAAGATTGTCCCCAGGAGGCCTGCAGGTGATCCCTGGCTCTGCGAGGAGAGGAGGAGCGAGCGGAGATGAGGGTGCTGGCGAGCGGGAGCATGGGCACCTTCGTTTTGGCGCGGGGGGCCTTTAAAGGTCACCAGAGACTTGGAAGACCCTGCCCGTTCTCCCACCCTGAATGACCGGCGAGCCCTTAGCGGCCCGGATGGCGGCGGGGTGCCAGGTTGAGTCCGGCTAGGGGTTCGGGGGTCCCCAAACCCTGGAGTTGCGGCACCAGGCCCCTTGGGAGGGGCCCCTGGGGGCGGCCCTAGGGTTAGGGTTAGCTCCCAGGAGACCGACAGGCCCGATACGCCACCTGTGAGGCGAGCGGAGGGGCGGGAAGGGTGGGCCGAGGTGAGGGTGCTGGCCAGCAGGAGCGTGGGCTGCAGCGTTTTGTCGAGGGGGGCCTTCGAAGTTCGCTGGGGTTTTGGAAGGCAGTGCCCGTTCTCCCGCCCTGATTACCAGCGGTGCCAGTAGCAGCCCGAGTGGCAGCGGTACACCAGGGTGAGTCCGGTGCTGTGGCTCTAGGTCCATTCCCAGAGATGGGGCTCCAGGCCCCTTGGGAGATGCCCCTCGGGGGTCGATCTAGGGTTAGGGTAACCAAAATGAGGCCGGCTGGCACGATCCGCAGGCTGTGCGTCGAGTCAACGGGCGGGCCGAGGTGAGGGCACTGTTGATCGGGAGCGTGGGCCCCAGCGCTTTGGCGCAGGGTGCCCTGGAAAGTCGCTGTGACTCTGAGGGCCCTACACGTTCTCCCTCCCTGAATGACCGGCTGCTCCCCTAGCAGCCAGGGAGGCAGCGGGGCAGCAGGGTGAATCAGGTGCTGTGGCTCGGGGTTCCCCAATCCCTGGCGTTGCGGTGCCTGGCCCCTTGGGAGGGGCCCCTCGGGGGCCGACCTAGTGTTGTTAGGTTTAGCTCCCAGGAGGCCGATAGGCCTGATCCGCCGGCTGTGTGGTGAGCGGAGGGGCGGGCGTAGGTGAGGGCGCTGGCGAGCGGGAGCATGGGCCGAAGCGTTTTGGCTCGGGGGCCTTCGAATGCACCAGGATCTTGGAGGGCAGTGCCTGTACTCCTGCCCTGAATTACCGGCGGCACCCTAGCAGCCCTGTGGCAGTGGGACGCCAGGGTGAGTCTGGCGCTGCCGCTCAGGTCTCCATTCCCCGGTGTTGCAGCACTAGGCTCATTGGGGGGGCCATTCCGGAGCCGATCCAAGGTTAGGGTAACCCCCAGGAGGCCGGTAGGCCACATCCGCCAGCTGTGCAGCGAGCGGAGAGGTGGGCTGAGGTGAGGGCGCTGGCCAGCGGGAGCGTGGGCCCCAGTGTGTTGGCGCGGGAGGCCTTCGAACATCGCCGGGGTCTCGAGGGCCATGCCTGTTCTCCCGCCGTGAATGTCCAGCTCCCCTAGCGGCCCAGGAGGCAGCGGGGCGGCAGAGTGAATCTGGCGCTGAGGCTTGGGTTCCCCAATTACAGGCGTTGCGACACCAGGCCCTTTGGGAGGGGCCCCTTGGGGCTGACGTAGGCTTAGGGTTAGCCCCCAGGAAACCGGCAGTCCCGATCTGCCAGCTGTGTGGCCCGCGGAACGGTGGGCAGAGGTGAGGGCGCTGGCGAGCAGGAACGTGGGCCCCCGCGCTTTGGCGTGGGGGGGCCTGGAAGGTCGCTGTACCTCCGAGGGCCCTGACAGTTCTCCCGCCCTGAATGATTGGCAGCACCCCTAGCGGCCCAGGTGGCGTCGGGACGGCAGGGTGAGTCCGGCGCTGGGGTTCAGGGTCCCTGATCCCTGGCATTGTGGCGCCAGATCCCTTGGGAGGGGCCCTGGGGGGCCGACGTAGGGTTAGGGTTAGTCCCCAGGAGGCCAGCAGGCCTGATCCGCTGCCTTAGCAGCGAGCGGAGGGGAGGGCAGAGGGGAGGGCGCTGGCAAGCGGGAGCGTGGGCTCCGGCGTTTTGGTGTGGGGTGCCTTCGAAGGCCGCAGGAGGCTTGGAAGTCCCTGCCATTCTCCTGCCCTGAATGACCGGCAGCACCCTTCGTGGCCCCGGTGGTGGCGGGGCAGCAGGGTGAGTCCGGCGCTGGGGCTCAGGGGTCCACAATCCTTGGCAGTGCGGCGCCAGGCCCCTTAGGAGGGGCTCCACGGGGATGACATAGGGTTAGGGTTAGCTCCCAGGTGGCCAGCTGGCCCTATCTGCCAGCTGTGCGGTGAGCAGAGGGGCGGGCCGAGGTGATGTCGCTGGCTAGCTGGAGCATGTTCCCAAGTGTTTTGATGCGGGGGGCTTTCGAAGGTCGCCCCGGCGGTGGCTCGGAGGGCCCTGCCAGTTCTCCCGCCCTGAATGACACCAGCGCCCCTAGCGGTCTGTGTCGTGACGTGGCAGAAGGGTGAGTCTGGCGCTTAGGCTCGGGGGTGCCCAATCCCCGGCTTTGAGGTGCCAAGCCCCTTGGGAGGGTCCCCTCGGCTGCCGACCAGGGTTAGGGTAAGCCCCCAGGAGGCCAAAGGGCCGATCCGCCGGCTGTGCAGCAAGCGGAGGGGCGGGCCGAGGTGAGGGCTCTGGCGAACGGGAGCGTGGGCCCAAGCCTTTTGTGGCGGGGGGGCCTTCGAAGGTCGCCGGGGACTCGGAGGGCCCTGCCCGTTCTCCCGCCCTGAATGACCGGCGGCGCCCGTACCGGCCCGGGTGGCAGCGGGGCGGCAGGGTGAGACCGGCGCTGAGGCTCGGGGTCCCCAATCCCTGGGGTTGGCGGCACCAGGCCCCTTGGGAGGGGCCCCTAGGGGCTGACCTAGATTTAGGGTTAGCCCCCGGATGCTGGCATTCCCTCTCCGCCGGGTGTGCGACGAGCGGAGAGGCAGGCCGAGCTGAGGACTCTGGTGAGCGGGAAAATGGGCCCCTGCGTTTTGGCGCAGGGGTCCTTGGAAGGTCACTGTGGCTCAGAGGGCCCTGACCATTCTCCCGCCCTGAATGTCCGGCGCCCCTAGCGGCCCGGGAGGCAGCGGGGCGGCAGCGTTACGCCGGTGCTGAGGCTCAGGGTTCCCAATTACAGGGGTTGCGGCGCCAGGCCCTTTCGGAGGGGCTGCTCTGGGGCCGACGTAGGGTTAGGGTTAACCCCCAGGAGGCCGGCAGGCCCGATCCCCCGGCTATGCAGTGAGCGGAGGGGCGGGTGGAGGTGAGGGCGCTGGCGAGCGGGAGCATGGGCTCCAGTGCTTTGGCACGGGGTCCTTTTAAGGTAACTGGGGTTCGGAGGGCCCTGCCTGTTTTCCTGCCTTGAATGACCGGTGGCACTCCTAGCAGCCCGGGAGGCAGCGGGGCGGCAGCGTTACTCCAGCGCTGAGGCTTGGGTTCCCCAATTACAGGCGTTGCATCGTCAGGCCCTTTGGGAGGGGCCCCTTGGGGGCCGATGTGCGGTTAGGGTTAGCCCCCAGGAAGCCAGCAGGCCTGATCCCCTGGCTGTGCGGCACGCAGAGGGGCGGGTGGAGGTGGGGGCGCTGGTGACTGGGAGCATGGGCCCCAGCGCTTTGGCGCGGGGGGCCCTGGAAAGTCGCTGTGACTCCGAGGTCCCTACCCGTTTTCCCGCCTGAATGACCAGCGGCGCCCCTAGCGGCCCGGGTGGCAGCGGGGCGGCAGGTTGAGTCCGGCGCTGGGGCTCAGCGGTCCCCAAACCCCAGTGTTGTGGCATCAGGCCCCTTGTGACAGGCCCCTCGGGGGCGGCCCTAGGGTTAGGGCTAGCTCCCAGGAGGCCGGCAGGCCCGATCCGCCGTCTGTGAGGCGAGCGGAGGGGTGGGCTGAGGTGAGGGCGCTGGCAAGTGGGAGCGTGGGCCCCAGCGTTTTGCCGTGGGGAGCCTTCGAAGGTCGCCGGGGTCTCGGAGGACAGTGCACGTTCTCCCACCCTGAATTACCAGCGGCCCCAGTAGCACCCCGGGTGGCAGCGGGACGCCAGGGTGAGTGCGGTGCTGTGGCTCTGAGCTTCATTCCCGAATATGCAGCTCCAGGCCCCTTGGGATGGCCCCCTCGTGGGTCGATCTAGGGTTAGGATAACCAAACTGAGGCCGGCAGGCCCGATCCGCAGGCTGTGCATCGAGTCGAGGGGCGGGCTGAGGTGAGGGCGTTGTCGAGCGGGAGCATGGGCCCCATCATTTTCGCGCGGGGGGCCTTCGAATGCGCCAGGTTCTGGAGGGCCAAGCCTGTTCTCCCGCCCTGAATGTCCGGCGCCCCTAGTGGCCCGGGAGGCAGCAGGGCGACAGCGTTACTCCGGCGCTGAGGCTTGGGGTCCCCAATTACAGGCGTTGCGGTGCCAGGCCTTTTGGGAGGGGCTCCTTGGGGGCCAACGTAGGGTTAGGGTAGCCCCCAGGAAGCCGGCAGGCCCGATCCACCGGCTGTGTGGCCTGCGGAGGGGTGGGCAGAGGTGAGGGTGCTGGCGAGCGGGAGCGTGGGCCCCAGCAATTTGGCGCGTGGGGCCCTGGAAAGTCGCTGTACTCGGAGGGCCCTACCCGTTCTCCCGCCCTGAATGACTGGTGGTGCCCCTAGCAGCCCGGGTGGTGGCAGTGCGGCACGGTGAATCCAGTGCTGTGCCTAGGGAGTCCCCAATCCCTGGCATTGCAGAACCAGGCCCCTTGCAAGGGGCCCCTCGGGGGCCGACCTAGGGTTAGAGTTAACTCCTAGGAGGCCGGTAAGCCTGATCCGCCGGCTATGCGGTGAGCGGAGGGGAGGGTGGAGGTGAGGGCGCTGGCGAGCAGGAGCGTGGGCCCCAGCGCTTTGGAGTGGGGTCCTTTAAAGGTCACCGGGGTTCGGAGGGCCCTGCCCTTTCTCCCGCCCTGAATGACCGGTGGTGCCCCTAGCGGCCTGGGTGGCGGAGGGGCAGCAGGGATAGTCCAGCGCTGAGGCTCGGATTCCCCAATCCCCGGGGTTGGCGGCACCAGCCCCCTTAGGAAGGGCCCCTTGGGGGTCAATCTAGGGTTAGGGTTAGCCCCCAGGATGCCGGCAGGCCTGATCTGCTGGCTATGCAGTGAACAGAGAGGTGGACCAAGGTGAGGGCACTGGCGAGCTGGAGCGTGGGCCGCAGCATTTTGGCCCGGGGGACCATCAAAGGTGCCGGGGTCTTGGAGGGCAGTGCCTGTATTCCCGCCCTGAATGACCGGCTGTGCCCTTAGCGGCCTGCATGGCAGCAGGGTGGCAGGGTGAATCAGGTGCTGTGGCTTGGGGGTCCCCAATCCCTGGCGTTGCGGTGCCAGGACTCTTGGGAGGGGCCCCTTCGGGGGCCGACCTAGTGTTAGGGTTAGCCCCCAGTATGCCTGCAGGCCCGATCTACTGGCTGTGCGGTGAGCAGAGAGATGGGCCAAGGTGAGGGCGCTGGCGAGCAGGAACGTGGGCCCCAGCGTTTTGGAGCAGGGGACCTTCTAAGATCGCCAGGGTCTCGAGGGCCCTGCCTGTTCTCCCGCCCTGAATGACCGGCAGCACCCCTAGCAGCCCAGAAGGCAGCGGGGCAGCAGTGATAGTCTGGCGCTGAGACTCAGTCTCCACAATTACTGGCATTGTGGTGCTAAGTCCCTTGGGAGGCGTCCCGCGGGGGCTGACCTGGTATTAGGGTTAGCCCCCAGGAGGCCATCAGGCACGACCCGCCGGATGTGTGGGGAGCGAGGTCGCGGTCTGAGGTGAGGGCACTTGCGAGCGGGAGCGTCAGACCCAGCATTTTGGCGCGGGGGGCCTTCGAAGGTCGCTGTGGCTCCGAGGGCCCTGACGGTTCTCCCGCCCTGAATGATTGGCGGCGCGTCTAGCGGCCCGGGTAGCATCGGGGTATCAGGGTGATCCGGCACTGGGGCTCAGGGTCCCCAATCCCCGGCCTTGCGTCACCAAGTCCCTTGGGAGGGGCCCCTTGGGGGCCGGTGTAGGGTTAGGGTTAGCCCCCAGGAGGCCGGCAGGCCTTATCCGCCGCCTAGGCAGCGAGTGGAGGGGAGGGCCGTGGTGAGAGCCCTGGCAAGTGGGAGCGTGGGCACAGGCGTTTTGGCAGGGGGGCCTTCGATGGTGCCCGGAGACTCAGAAAGCCCTGCACATTCTCCCACCCTGAATGACTGGCGGCGCACTTAGCGGCAGGGTGGCGGTGGGGCAGCAGGTTGAGTCCAGAGCTAGGGCTCGGGGGTCCCCAAACCCCGGCGTTGCAGCACCAGGCCCCTTGGGAGGGGCCCCTCCAGGTGGCACTATGGTAAGGGTTAGCTCCTACGAGACCGGGAGGCCCGATCCGCCATCTGTGAGGTGAGCAGAGGGCTGGGCCGAGGTGAGGGCGCTGGCCAGCAGGAGCGTGGACCCCAGCGTTTTGCCGCGGGGGGCCTTCGAAGGTCACCAGGGTCTCGGAGGGCAGTGCCCGTTCTCCCGCCTGAATGACCGGCAGCTTCCCTAGCAGCCCGGGTGGCAGAGGGGCGTCAGGGTGAGTTCGGCGCTGGGGTTTGGTGTTCCCCAATCCCCAGCTTTGTGGCGCCAGGCCCCTTGGGAAGTGGCCCTGGCGGGCCGAACTAAGGTTAAAGTTAGCCCCCAGGAGGCTGGCAGGTCCAATCCGCTTGCTGTCAGATGAGCGAAGGGGCAGGCCAGGTGGGGCCACTGGCCAGTGGGAGAGTGTGTCAAAGGGTTTTGTCACAGGGGGTTTCTAAGGTCGCCTGGGGCTCGGAGGGCCCTGCCTGATCTCCCGTCTTGAATGACCGGCGGTGCCCCTAGAGGCCCGGAAGGTGGCGGGGTGGCAGGGTGAGTCCGGCACTGGGGCTCGGAGATCCCCGATCTCCGGCGTTGCGGTGCCAGCCCCATTGGGAGGGGCCCCTCGGGGTCTGACCTAGGGTTTGGGTTTGCCCCCAGGAGGCCGGCAGGCAAGATCCACCAGCTGTATGGCGAGAGGAGGAGCAGGCGGAGGTGAGGGCGCTGGCGAGCGGGAACGTGGGCCCAAGCCTTTTGGCACGGGGGGCCTTCAATCTTTGCAGGGGGCTTGGAGGGCCCTGCCCGTTCTCCCGCCCTGAATGACCAGTGGCGCCCCTAGCCACTCGGGTGGCGGCATGGCGGCAGTGTGAGTCCGGTGCTGGGGCTTAGGGGTCCATGATCCCCGGCATTGCAGTGCCAGGCCCCTTGGGAGGGGCCCCTCGGGGGCCGACCTAGGGTTAGGGTTAGCCCCCAGGAGGCCGGCAGGCCCGATCCGTCGTGTGTGCAGCGAGCGGAGGGGAGGCCAAGGTGAGGGCGCTGGCGAGCGGGAGCAAGGGCTGAAGCCTTTTGGAGCAGGGGCCTTCGAAGGTCGCCAGGGGCTCGGAGGGCTCTGCCCGTTCTCCCGCCCTGAATGACCAGCGGCGCCCCTAGTGGCCCGGGTGACAGTGGGGCGGCATGTTGATTCCGGCGATGGGGTCTCATGGGTCCCCAATGCCCGGTGTTGCGGGCCCAGGCCTCTTGGGAGGGACCACTCGGGGACCGACCTAGGCTTAGGGTTAGCACCCAGGAGGCCGGCAGGCCCAATCTGCTGGCTATGCGGCGATCAGAGATGTGGGCCAAGGTGAGGGCGCTGGCGAGCCGGAGCGTGGGCCGCAGCATTTTGGCGCTGGGGACCATCAAAGGTGCCGCGGTCTCGGAGGGCAGTGCCTGTACTCACGCCCTGAATTACCGGCTGCGCCCTAGCAGCCCATGTGGCAGCAGGGCGCCAGGGTGAGTCTGGCGCTGCCACTCAGGTCTCCATTCCCTGGTGTTGCGGCACCAGGCCCCTTGGGAGGAGCCATTCCAGAGCCGATCCAAGGTTAGGGTAACCCCCAGGAGGCCGGTAGGCCAGATCCGCCCGCTGTGCCGCGTGCTGAGAGGCGGGCTGAGGTGTGGGCACTGGCCAGCGGGAGCGTGGGCCCCAGCATGTTGGCTCGGGAGGCCTTCAAACATCGCCGGGGTACCGAGGGCCGTTCCTGTTCTCCCATCTTGAATATCCAACACCCCTAGCAGCCCAGGAGGCAACGGGGCGGCAGCGTTACTCCAGCGCTGAGGCTTGGGGTCCTCAATTACAAGCGTTGCGGCGTCAGGCCCTTTGGGAGGGGCCCCTTGGGGACCGACGTAGGGTTAGGGTTAGCCCCCAAGAAGCCAGCAGGCCCGATCCACTGGCTGTGCGGCCCATGGAGGGGTGGGCGGAGGTGAGGGTGCGGGTGACCAGGAGTGTGGGCCCCAGCGCTTTGGCGCAGGGTGCCCTGGAAAGTCGCTGTGACTCCGAGGGCGCTACCCGTTTTCCCGCCTCAATGACCGGCGGCGCCCCTAGCAGCCCGGGTGGCAGTGGGGCAGCAGGGTGAATCAGGTGCTGTGGCTTGGGGGTCCCCAATCCCTGGCGTTGTGGTGCCAGGCCTCTTGGGAGGGGCCCCTCAGGGGCTAACCCAGTGTTAGGGTTAGCCCCCAGGATGGTGGCAGGCCCGATCTGCTGGCTGTGCGGTGAGCAGTGAGGTGGGCCGAGGTGAGGGCGCTGGCGAGCAGGAACATGGGCCCCAGTGTTTTGGATCGGGGGACCTTCGAAGATCGCCGGAGTCTCTAGGGCCCTGCCTGTTCTCCCGCCCTGAATGACTGGCGGCGCCCCTAGCGGCCCGGAAGGCAGCGGGGCAGCAGCGTTAGTCCGGCACTGAGGCTCAGGCTCCCCAATTACTGGCGTTGTGGCGCTAAGTCCCTTGGTAGGGGCCCCTTGGGGGGGGCAGACCTAGTATTAGGGTTAGCCCCCAGGAGGCCATCAGGCACAACCCGCTGGCTGTGCGGGGAGTGAAGTCACGGTCCGAGGTGAGGGCGCTGGCGAGCGGAGCGAGGGACACAGCGTTTTGACGCAGGGGGCCTTCCAAAGTTGCTGTGGCTCCGAGGGCCCTGACAGTGAATGATTGGCGGCGCGCCTAGCGGCCCAGTGGGCATCGGGGCAGCAGGGTGAGTCCAGCGCTGGGGCTCGGTGTCCCCAATCCCCGGCATTGTGGCGCCAGGTCCCTTGGGAGGGGCCCCTCGGGGGCCAACGTAGGGTTAGGGTTAGCCCCCAGGAGGCCGGCAGAACTGAGCCATCACCTAGGCAGCAAGCGGGAGCGTGGGCCCAGAGTTTTGGCGCGGAGCGCCTTCCAAGGCCGTAGGGGGCTCGGAAGGCACTGACTCTTCTCCCACTCTGAATGACCGGTGTCGCCCTTAGTGGCTCGGGTGGCGACGGAGAGGCAGGGTGAGTCCAGCGCTGGGGCTTGGGGTCCCCAATCCCTGGCGTTGCGGCGCCAGGCCCCTTGGGAATGGCCCCTCTGGGGCCGACCTAGGGTTAGGTTTGCCCCCAGGAGGCCGGTAGGCCCAATTCGCCGGCTCTGCAGCGAGCAGAGGAGCGGGCCGAGATGAGGGCGCTGGCAAGCGGGAGCGTGGACACAGGCGTTTTGGCGGGGGGGCCTTTGAAGGTCGCCAGAGACTCAGAAGGCCCTGCCCATTCTCCCACCCTGACTGACCGGAGGCGCCCTTAGCGGCCCGGGTGGCGGCGGGGCACTAGGTTGAGTCTGGCGCTGGGGTTTGGGGGTCCCCAAACCCCGGCATTGCGGCACCAGGCCCCTTGGGAGGGGCCCCTCCGGGGCGGCCCTAGGGTTAGGGCTAGCTCCCAGGAGGCTGCGGGCCCGATCCGCCGTCTGTGAGTAGAGCGGAGGGGTCGGCCGAGGTGAGGCCACTGGCGAGTGGGAGCGTGGGCCCTAGCCTTTTGCCGCGGGGGGCCTTCAAAGGTCGCCAGAGTCTCAGAGAGCAGTGCCCATTCTCCCGCCCAGAATTACCAGCGGCGCCAGTAGCAGTCCGGGTGGCAGCAGGACGCCAGGTTGAGCCCGGTGCTGTAGCTCTGAGGTCCATTCCTGGCGATGTGGATCCAGGCCCCTCGGAAGGGACCCCTCGGGGGTCGATCTAGCGTTAGGGTAACCAAACTGAGGCCGGCAGGCCCAATCCGCAGGCTGTGCGTCAAGTCGTGGGCGGGACGAGGAGAGGGCACTGGCGAGCGGGAACGTGGGACCCAGCGTTTTGGAACGGGGGGCCTTCGAAGATCGCTGGGGTCTCGAGGGCCCTGCTTGTTCTCCCACCCTGAATGACCGGCGGCGCCCCTATCGGCCCAGGAGGCAGTGGGGCAGCAGTGTTAGTCTGGCGCTGAGGCTCAGGCCCCCCAATCCCGGGGTTTGTGGAGCTAATTCCTTTGGGAGAGGACCCTCGGTGGCCGACCTAGTATTAGGGTTAGCCCCCAGGATGGAGGCAGACCCTATCTGCTGGGTGTGCAGCGAGTGGAGAGGTGGGCCGAGCTGAAGGCGCTGGCGAGCTGGAGCGTGGGCCGCAGCATTTTGGCGTGAGGGACCATCAAAGGTGCCGGGGTCTTGGAGGGCAGTGCCTGTACTTCCGCCCTGAATTACCGTCGGCACCCTAGCAGCCCTTGTGGCAGCGGGCGCCAGGGTGAGTCTGGCACTGCCGCTCAGGTCTCCATTCCCCGGTGTTGCGGAACCAGGCCCCTTGGGAGGGGCCATTCCGGAGCCGATCCAAGGTTAGGGTAACCGCCAGGAGGCCGGTAGGCCAGATCCACCCGCTGTGCTGCAAGCTGAGAGGCAGGCCGAGGTGTGCGCGCTGACCAGCGGGAGCGTGGGCCCCAGCGTGTTTGGTCGGGAGGCCCTCGAATGTTGCTGGGGTCTCGAGGGCCGTGCCTGTTCTCCCGTCCTGAATGTCCGGTGCCCCTAGCAGCCCGGGAGGCAGCGGGGCGGCAGCATTACTCCAGCGCTGAGGCTTGGGGTCCCCAATTACAGGTGTTGCAGCGCCAGGCCCTTTGAGAGGGGCCCCTTAGGGGCTGACGTAGGGTTAGGGTTAGCCCCCAGGAAGCCAGCAGGCCCGATCCGTTGGCTGTGTGGCGCGCGGAGGGGCGGGCGGAGGTGAGGGCGCTGGGGAGCGGGAGCGTGGGCCCAAGCATTTAGGCGCGGGGGACCTTCAAAGGTTTCCGGGGGTTCAGAAGGCCCTGCACGTACTCCCGCCCTGAACGACCATTGGCGCCGTTTGCGGCCCGGGTCCTGGCGAGGCGGCAGGGTGAGTCCAGCACAGAGCCTCGGGGGACCCCAATCCCTGGTGTTGTGGTGCCAGACCCCTTGGGAGGGGCCCCTTGGGGACACACCTAGAATTAGGGTTAGCCCGCAGGAGGCCAAAGACCCGATCCGCTGGCTGTGCAGCAAGCGGAGAGGCGGGCCGAGGTGAGGGCACTGGCAAGCAGGAACCAGGGCCCCAGCTTTTAGGCACGGGGGACCTTCGAAGGTCGCCAGGGGCTTGGAGGGCCCTGCCTCTTCTCCCGCCCTGAATGACTGGTGGCACCCATAGCAGCCCAGGTGGCGTACGGGCAGCAGGTTTAGTCCAGAGCTGGGGCTCGGGGGTCCATAATCCCCAGCTTTGTGGGGCCAGGCCTCTTGGGAGGGTCCCGTAGGTGGCCGACCAGGGTTAGGGTACACTCCCAGGAGGCTAAAGGCCTGATCCGCCAGCTGTGCGGCGAGCGGTGGGGTGGGCCAATTTGATGGCACTGGCTAGCGGGAGCCAGGGCCCCCGAATTTTGGCGCAGGGGGCTTTCAAATGTCACCTGGGGTTCGGAGGGCTCTGGTCATTCTCCGCCCTGAATGACTGGCGGTGCCCATAGCAGCCCGGGTGATGGCGGTGTGGCAGGGTGAGTCCGGCGCTGGGGCTCGGGGGTCCCCAATCCCCGGGGTTGTGGCACCAGGGCCCTTGGGAGGGGGCCCTCGTGGGCCGACCTAGGGATAAAGTTAGTCCCCTGGAGGTTGGCAGGCCCGTTCCGCCGGCTGTGCGTCGAGCGGAGGGTTGGGCTGAGGTGAGGGCACTGGACAGCGGGAGCCTGGGCCCAAGCGTTTTGGTGCGGGAGGCCTTTGAAGATTGCCAGGGGTTCAGAGGGCCCTGTCCGTTCTCCCACCCTGAATGACCGGCGGCGCCCCTAGCCTCCCGGGTGGTGGCGGGGCGGTAGGGTGAGTCCAGTGCTGGGGCTCGGGGGTCCCCAATCCCCAGCATTGCAGCACCAGGCCCCTTCGGAAGGGCCCCTCAGGGGCCGACCTATGGTTAGGGTTACCCCCAGCAGGCCCGATTTGCCGGCTGCGCGGCTAGTGGAGGGGCAGGCCGAGGTGAGGGTGCTGGCCAGTGGGAACGTGGGCCCAAGCGTTTTGGCGCGGGGGGCCTTCGAAGGTCACCGGGGGCTCGGAGGGCCCTGCCTGTTCTCCCGCCCTGAATGACATCGGCGCCCCTAGCGGCCCGGGTGGTGGCAGGGCAGAAGGGTGAGTCCGGCGCTTAGGCTCGGGGGTCCCCAATCCCTGGCGTAGCGGTGCCAGGCCCCTTGGGAGGGTCCCCCGGGGGCCGACCTAGTATTAGGGGTATCCCTCAGGAGACAGGCAAGCCCGATTTCCAGTTGTGCCACGAGCTGAAGGACGGACAGAGGTCAGGGTGTTGGCAAGCGGGAGCGTGGGCCCAAGCATTTAGGCGCAGGGGGCCTTCAAAGGTTTCCGTGGGTTCAGAAGGCTCTGCCCGTACTCCCGCCCTGAATGTCCAGCAGCGCCATATGCGGCCCGGGTCCTGGTGAGGCGGCAGGGTGAGTCCGGCACGGAGCCTCGGGGGACCCCAATCCCCAGTGTTGCGGTGCCAGACACCTTGGGAGGGGACACTTGGGGACCCACCTAGGATTAGGGTTAGCCCCCAGGAGGCCAAAGGCCCGATCCGCTGGCTGTGCAGGAGCGGATGGGCGGGCCGTGGTGAGGGCGCTGGCAAGCGGGAACCAGGGCCCCAGCTTTTTGGCACGGGGGGCCTTCGAAGGTCGCCAGGGCCTCAGAGGGCCCTGCCTGTTCTCTCGCCCTGAATGACTGGCGGCACCCCTAGCGGCCCAGATGGCGATGGGGCGGCAGGTTTAGTCCAGCGCTGTGGCTCGGGGGTCCCCAATCCCTGCCATTGCGGCGCTAGGCCCCTTGGGAGGGGCCCTTTGGGGGCTGACCTAGTGTTAGGGTTAGCTCCCAGGAGACCGGTAGGCCTGATCCTCTAGCTGTGTGGTGAGCTGAGGGGCGGGCAGAGGTGATGGCACTGGTGACCAGGAGTGTGGGCCCCAGCGCTTTGGCGCGGGGTGCCCTGGAAAGCTGCTGTGACTCCGAGGGCCCTACCCATTCTCCCACCCTGAATGACCGGCGGCGCCCCTAGCCACCCGGGTGGCAGCGGGCGGCAGTGTTAGTCCAGCGCTTGGCATCGGGGTCCCCAATCCCTGGAGTTACCTCGACAGGCCCCTTGTGAGGGGCCCCTCGGGGCCAACCTAGGGTTAGGATTAGCCCCCAGGATGCTGGCAGGCCCGATCTGCTAGCTGTGCGGCGAGCAGAGAGGTGGGCTGAGGTGAGGGCACTGGCGAGCAGGAACGTGGGCCCAAGCATTTTGGATCGGGGTGCCCTGGAAGATCGCTGTGCCTCGGAGGGCCCTGACAGTTCTCCCGCCCTGAATGATTGGCGGCGTGCCTAGCAGCCTGGGTGGCAGTGGGGCAGCAGGGTGAGTCCAGTGCTGGGACTCGGAGTTCCAAAATCCCTGGCTTGAGGTGCCAGGCCCCTTGGGAGGGGTCCCTTGGGGGCCAACCTACGGTTAGGGATAGCCCCCAGGAGGCCGGCAGGCCCGATCTGCCATCTGCACTGCAAGTGGAGGGGTGGTCCGAGGTGAGGGCACTGGCGCTTGGGAACGTGGGCCCCAGCGTTTTGGAACGGGGGGCCTTCGAAGATCACTGGGGTCTCGAAGGCCCTGCCTGTTCTCCCGCCCTGAATGACCAGCAGTGCCCCTAGCGGCCCAGGAGGCAGCGGGGCAGTAGGGTTAGTCCGGCGCTGATTCTCAGGCTCCCCAATTACTGGCGTTGTGGCGCTAAGTCCCTTGGGAGGGGCCCCTCGGGGGCCGTCCTAGTATTAGGGTTAGCCCCCAGAAGGCCATCAGGCACGACCCACCAGCTGTGCGTGGAGCGAAGTCCCGGTCCGAGGTGAGGGCGCTGGCGAGCGGGAGCGTGGGCCCAAGTGTTTTGGCGCAGGGCACCTTCAAAAGTCGCCATGGGCTCGGAGGGCCCTGACCCTTCTCCCGCCCTGAATGACCGGAGGCGCCCATAGCGGCCCGGGTGGCAGTGGGGCGGCAGGGTGAGTCTGGCGCTGGTGCTCGGGGGTCCCCAATCCCCGGAGCTGCGGTGCCAGGCCCCTTGGGAGGGGCCCCTCGGGGCCTATCTAAGGATAGGGTTAGCCCCCAGGAGGCCAGCAGGCCCGATCCTCTAGCTGTGGGGCGAGTGGAGGGGCGGGCCGAGGTGAAGGCGCTGGCGAGAGGGAGTGTGGGCTCCAGGGTTTTGTCGCAGGGGTCCTTCAAAGTCACCGGGGGCTCAGAGGGCCCTGCGCATTCTCCCGCCCTGAATGACGGCAGCGCCTAGAGGCCCAGATAGATCGGGGCGGGAGGGTGAGTCCGGCGCTGAGTCTCGGGGGTCCCCAATTTCAGGTGTTTCGGCTCCAGGCCCTTTGGGAGGGGCCCCACGGGGGCCAACCTATGGTTAGGGTTAGTCCCCAGGAGGCCTGCAGGCCCGATCCACAGGCTGTGCAGCTAGTGGGGGAGCAGGCTGAGTTGAGGGTGCTGGCCAGCGGAAGCCAGGGCCCAAGCGTTTTGGCGCAGGGGGCTTTCGAAGGTCGCTGGGGTTTGGAGGGCCCTGACCGTTCCTCCTCCCTGAATGAACGGCGGTGCCCTTAGCAGCCCGGGTGGTGGCAGGACGGCAGGGTAAGTGCTGCGGTGGGGGTCGAGGTCCCCTATGTGTGGCGTTGCAGTGCCAGGCCCCTTGGGAGGCGCCCCGCGGTTGACGACCTAGGGTTAGAGTTAGCCCCAAGGAGGCAGACCTGCCCGATTCGCCGGCTCTGCGGCGACCATAGGTGCAGGCCGAAGTGAGGGCGCTGGCGAGTGGGAGCGTGGGTCCAAGCATTTTCGAGCGGGGGGCCTTCGAAAGTCCCCGGGGCCTCAGAGGGCCCTGCCCGTTCTCCCTCCCTGAATGACCCATGGTGTCCCTAGCGGCCCGGATGGCTGTGGGGCGGCAGGGTGAGTCCGGCGCTGGGGCTCGGGGTTCCCCAATCATCGGCGTTTCAGCGCCAGGCCCCTTGGGAGATGCCCCTCGGGGGCTGACCTAGGGTTAGGGTTAGCCCACGAGGCCGGCACGCCCGATCCTCCAGGTGTGCGGCGAGCGGAGATGAGGGCCGATGTGAGGGCGCTGGGGAGCGGGAGCGTGGGCCCAAGCGTTTTGGCGCAGGGGGCCTTAGAAGGTCAACAGCGGCTCAGAGGTGTCTGCCCTTTCACCCGCCCTGAAAGACCGGCATCACCCCTAGTGGCCCGGGTGGCAGCGGGGCGGCAGGGTGAGTCCGGTGCTGGGGCTCGGGGGTACCCAATCCCCTGTGTTGCGGTGCCGGGCCACTTGGGAGGGGTCCCTCGGGGACCGACCTATGGTTAGCGTTAGCCCCCAGGAGTCCGGCAGGCCCGATCCGCCCACTGTACGGTGAGAGGAGGTGAGGAACGAGATGAGGGCACTGGCGAGTGGAAGCGTGGGCCCAGCGTTTTGGCACGGATGGGCTTCGAAGATCGCCAGGGGCTCAGAAGGCCTTGCCCCTTCTCCCGCCCTGAATGACCGGTGGCTCCCCTAGCGGACCAAAAGGCAGGGGGGCGGCAGGGTGAGTCTGGCACTGGGGCTCGGTGGTCCCCAATCCACAGCTTGGCGGCACCAGGCCCCTTGGGAGGAGCCCATCGGGGCCTAGCTACGGTTAGGGTTAGTACCCAGGAGGGCAGCAGGCCCGATCTGCTAGCTGTGGGGCGAGTGGAGGGGCGGGCCGAGGTGAAGGCACTGGCAAGAGGGAGTGTGGGCTCCAGGGTTTTGTCACGGGGGGGCCTTCGAAGGTCACCGGGGGCTCAGAGGGCCCTGCACATTCTCCCGCCCTGAATGACGGCGGCGCCCGTAGAGGCCCAGATAGACCGGGGCGGCAGGTTGAGTCCGGTGCTGAGTCTTGGGGGTCCCCAATTTCAGGCGTTTCGGCTCCAGGCCCTTTGGGAGGGGCCCCACGGGGCCTAACCTATGGTTAGGGTTAGTCCCCAGGAGGCCTGCAGGCCCGATCCTCGGGCTGTGTAGAGAGCGGGGGGGCGGGCCGAGGTGAGGGTGCTGGCCAGCGGGAGCCAGGGCCCAAGCGTTTTGGAGTGGGGGGCTTTCAAAGGTCGCTGGGGTTCAGAGGGCCCTGACCATTCCTCCTCCCTGAATGAACAGCGGTGCCCCTAGCGGCCCGGGTGGTGGCAGGATGGCAGGGTGAGTCCGGCACTGGGGATCGGGGTTCCCCAATCCCCGGTGTTGTGGCGCCAGGCCCCTTGGGAGGGGTCCTCGGGGACAAACCTAGATTTAGGGTTAGCCCCGATAGGCCGGTAGGCCCGATCCGCCAGCTGTGTGGCGAGTGGAGGGGTGGCCTGAGGTGAGGGCGCTGGCGAGCAGGAGCGTGGGCCCAAGCATTTTGGTGCGGGGGGCCTTCAAAAGTCGCCGGGGCTCGGAGGGCCCTGCCCGTACTCCCGCACTGAATGCCCACCGGCGCCCATAGCAGCCCATGTGGTGGCAGGGCGGCAGGGTGAGTCCGGCGCTGGGGCTCATGGGTCCCCAATCCCCGATCATTACAGTGCCAGGCCCCTAGCAAAGGGCCCCTCGGGGGCCTTCCTATGGTTTGGTTTAGCCCCCAGGAGGCCGGCAGGCCAGATCCGCTGGTTGTGCGGAGAGCAGAGGGGCTGGCCAAGGTGAGGGCGCTGGCGAGCAGGAGCATGGGTCCAAGCGTTTTGGTGCCGGGGGCCTTCCAAGGTCGCCGATTGCTGGAGAGCCCAGCCCGTTTTCCTACTCTGAATGACCGGCAGCGCCCCTAGCGGCCCGGGTGGAGTTGGGGCAGGAGGGTGAGTCTGGCACTGGGACTCGGGGATCCCCAATACGCAGCATGGGGATGCAAGGCCCCTTGGGAGAGTCACTCTGGCACCAACCTAGGGTTAGGGTTAGTCCCCAGGAGGCCGGCAGGCCCGATCTGTTAGCTTTGGGTCGAGCGGAGGGGTGGGTCAAGGTGAGGGCGCTGGCAAGTGGGAGCGTGGGCCGAAGCGTTTTGGCGCGGGGGTTCTTCGAAGGTCGCCAGGGGCTCGGACTGCCGTGCCCGTTCTCCCACTGTGAATGACCAGCGGTGCCCCTAGTGGCCCGGGTGGTGGCGGGGCGGCAGGGTGAGTCTGGCCCTGTGGCTCGGTGTTCCCAATCTCCGGCGTGGCGGCGCCAGGCCCCTTGGAAGGGGCCCCTCGGGGGCGGACCTAGGGTTAGGGTTAACCCCCAGGAGGCCGGCGGGTGCGATCCGCCAGCTGTGTGGTGAGCGGAGGGGCAGGCCGATGTGAGGGGGCTGGAGAGCGGGAGCGTGGGCCCAAACGTTTTGGCGCGGGGGGCCTTCGAAGTTCCCCGGGGGTCGGAGGTCCCTGCCGTACTCCCGCACTGAATGACCGGCGGTTCCCCTAGCGGCCCGGGTGGCAGCGGGGCGGCAGGGTGAGTCCGGCACTGGGGCTTGGGGGTCCCCAACTCCCGGCGTTGTGGCACCAGGCACCTTGGGATGGGCCCCTCGGGGACCGACCTAGGGTTAGGGTTAGCCCCCAGGAGTTCGGCAGGCCGGATCCGCTGGCTGTGCAGCGAGCGGAGGGGCGGGCCGAAGTGAGGGTGCTCACGAGTGGGAGCGTGGGCCCAAGCGCTTTCGCGCGGGGGGCCTTCAAAAGTCGCCAGGAGTTCGGAGGGCCCCGCCCCTTCTCCCACCCTGAATGACCAGCCGCGCCCCTAGCAGCCCGGGTGGTGGCAGGGTGGCATGGTGAGTACAGCGCTGGGGCTTGGGGTCCCCAATCCCCGGCGTTGCGGTGCCAGGCCCCTTGGGAGGGGCCCCTCAGGGGCCGACCTAGGGTAAGGGTTAGCTCCCAGGATTCCGGCAGGCCCCATCCGCCGGCTGTGCGGCGAGCGGAGGGGTGGGCCGAGGTGAGGGCGCTGGCGAGTGGGAACGTGGGCCCAAGCGTTTGGGCATGGGGGGCCTTCAAATTTCGCTGGAGGCTCAGGGGAACCAGCCCGTTCTCCTGCCCTGAATGACCGGCGGTGCCCCTAGCGGCCGGGGTGGCGGCGGGGCGGCAGGGTGAGTCCGGCACTGGGGCTCGGGGGTCCCCAATTCCCGGCGTTGCGGCTCCAGGCCCCTTGGGAGGGGCCCCTTGGGGGCAGACCTACGGTTAAGGTTAGTCCCCAGGAGGCCCGCAGGCCCAATCCGCCAGCTGTGCAGTGAGCGGAGGGGCAGGCCGAGGTGAGGGTGCTGGCCAGCAGGAGCCAGGGCCCAAGCGTTTTGGCGTGGGGTCCTTTTGAAGGTCCTTGGGGTTCGGAGGGCCCTGACCGTTCCTCCTCCGTGAATGAACGGTGGCGCCCCTAGCGACCCGGGTGGTGGCAAGACGGCAGGGTGAGTCCTGCGGTGGGGCTCGGGGTCCCCTATGCGCAGTGTTGCAGCGCCAGGCCCCTTGGGAGGCGCCCCTCGGGGGCCGACCTTGGGTTAGAGTTAGCCCCAAGGAGGCAGACAGGCCCGATTTGCCGGCTCTGTGGCGACCATAGGTGCGGGCCGAATTGAGGGCGCTGGCGAGCGGGAGCTTTGGCCCAAGCTTTTTGGCATGGTTGGCCTCGAAAGTCCCCAGGGGCTTGGAGGGGCCTGCCCGTTATCCCTCCCTGAATGACCGGCGGTGCCGCTAGCAACCCGGGATGTGGCGGGGTGGCAGGGTGAGTCCGGCGCTGGGGCTCGGGGGTCCCCAATACCGGAGGTGCGGGGCCTGGCCCCTTGGGAGTGGTCCCTTGGGTGCCGAGTTAGGTTTAGGTTGAGCCCCAAGGAGGCCTGCAGGCCCTATCCTCCGGCTGTGTGGAGAGCAGAGGGGCGGGCCGAGGTGAGGGCGCCGGCGAGCGGGAGCGTGGACCCAAGCGTCTTGGCGCAGGGGGCCTTCGAACGTCGCCGGGGGCTCAGAGGGCCCTGCCCGTTCTCCTGCCCTGAATGATCGCGGTGCCCCTAGCGGCCAGTGTGGTGGTGGGGCGGCAGGGGGAGTCGGGCACTGGGGCTCAGGAGTCCCCAATCCCCGGCATTGCGACGTCAGGCCCCTTGGGAGGGGACCCTCGTAGGCCGACATAAGGTTAGGGTTAGCTCCCAGGAGGCCAGCGGACCCGATCCACCAGCTGTGCAGAGAGCGGAGAGGCGGGACGAGGTGAGGGCGCTGGCGATCGGGAGCATGGGCCCAAGCGTTTTTGCATGGGTTGCCTTCGAAAGTCGCAGGGGGCTAGGAGGGCCCTGCCCATTTTCGTGCCCTGAATGACCAGTGGCGCCCCTAGTGGCCCGGGTGGCGGCGGGGCGGCAGGGTGAGTCCGGCGCTGGGGCTCGGGGGTCCGCAATCCCTAGCGTTGCGGCACCAGGCCCCTTGGGAGGGGCCCCTCGGGGGCTGACCTACGGTTTGGTTTAACCCCCAGGGGGCCGGCAGGCCCGAACCCAGGGTTGTGTGGCGAGCGGAGGGGCCGGCCAAGGTGAGGGTGCTGGCAAGCGGGAGCGTGGGTCCAAGCGTTTTGGAGCAGGGGGCCTTTGAAATTTGCCGGCGGCTCGGAGGGCCCTGCCCGTTCTCCCTCCCTGAATGACCCGCGGCGCCTGTAGCGGTCTGGGAGGGAGTGGGGCGGCAGGGTGAGTCTGGCGTTGGCCTCGTGGGTCCCGGATCCCTGGCGTTGTGGTGCCAAGCACCATGGGATGGGCCCCTCGGGGCCCGACATAGGGTTAGGGTGAGACTGCAGGCGGCCGGCAGGCCAAATCCGCCGGCTGTGCGGCGAGCGGATGGGCGGGCCGAGGTGAGGGCGCTGGCGATCAGGAGCGTGGGCCCAAGCGTTTTGGCGCGGGGGGCCATCGAATGACGCCAGAGGCTCAGAGGGCCCAGCCCGTTCTCCGGCCCTGAATGACCGGCGGCGCACCTAGAGGCCCGAAAGGTGACCGTGCAGCAGGTGAGTCAGGCGCTGGGGCTCGGGGGTCCCCAATCACCGGTGTTGCAGCGCCAGGCACCTTGGAAGGGGCCCCTCAGGGTCTGACCTAGGGTTAGGGTTAGCCCCAGGAGACCGGCACGCCCGATCCTCCAGGTGTGCAGCGAGCGGAGGCGGGGGCTGAGGTGAGGGCGCTGGCGAGCGGGAGCGTGGCTCCAAGCGTTTTGGCGCGGGGGGCCTTCGAAGGTCACCAGGGGCTCAGAGGGCCCTGCGCATTCTCCCGCCCTGAATGATGGCGGCGCCCATAGAGGCCCAGATAGATCGGGGCGGCAGGATGAGTCCGGCGCTGAGTCTCAGGGGTCTCCAATTTCAGGCATTTCGGCACCAGACCCTTTGGGAGGGGCCCCTCGGGGGCTAACCTATGGTTAGTGTTTGTCCCCAGGAGGCCTGCAGGCCTGATCCGCGGGCTGTGCAGCGAGCGGGGGGGAGGACCGAGGTGAGGGTGCTGGCCTGCGGAAGCCAGGGCCCAAGTGTTTTGGTGCAGGGGGCTTTCGAAGGTCGCTGGGGTTTGGAGGGCCCTGACCGTTCCTCCTCCCTGAATGAGCGGCGGCGCCCCTAGCGGCCCGGGTGGTAGCAGGACGGCAGGGTGAGTCCTGCGGTGGGGCTCGGGGTCCCCTATGTGCGGTGTTGCAGCGCCAGGTCCCTTCGGAGGCGCCCCTCGGGGCCGACCTAGGGTTAGAGTTAGCCCCAAGGAGGCAGACCCGCCCGATTCGCCGGTTCTGCGGTGACCGTGGGTGCGGGCTGAAGTAAGGGCGCTGGCAAGCGGGAGCATGGGTCCAAGCGTTTTGGAGCGGGGGACCTTTGAAAGTCGCTGGGGGCTCAGAGGGCCCTGCCCATTCTCCCTCCCTGAATGACCCGTGGCGCCCCTAGCGGCCCGGGTGGTGGCGGGGAGGCAGGGTGAGTTCGGCGCTGGGGCTCGGGGGTCCCCAATTCCCGGCGTTTCGGTGCCAGGCCCCGTGGGATGGGCCCCTCAGGAGCCTACCTAGGGTTAGGGTTAGCCCCCAGGAGGCCGGTAGTCCTGATCCACCGGCTGTGCGGTGAGCAGAGGGCCAGGCCATGGTGAGGGCACTGGCGAGAGGGAGCGTGGGCCAAAGCTTTTCGACGTGCAGGGCCTTCCAAGGTCTCCGGGGGCTCTGAGGGCAATGCCCGTTCTCCCGCTCTGAATGACCGGTGGCGCCACTAGCGGCCTGGGGGGCGTCAGAGCTGCAGGGTGAGTCCGGCACTGGGGCTCGGGGGTCCCCAATCCCCAGCATTGTGGTGCCAGGCCCCTTGGGAGGGGCCCCTCGGGGGCCGACCTAGTGTAAGGGTTAGCCCCCAGGAGGCAGGCAGGCCCAATCTGCTGGCTGTGCGGCGAGCGGAGGAGTGGGTTGAGGTGAGGCGCTGGCGAGCGGGAACATGGGCCCAAGTGTTTTGGCACGGGGGGCCTTCGAATGACGCCGGAGGCTCAGAGGGCCCAGCCCGTTCTCCAGCCCTGAATGACCGGCGGCGCCCCTAGCGGCCCGGGTGACGGCAGGTCGGCAGCGTGAGTCCAGCGCTGGGGTTTGGGGGTCCCCAATCGCCGGCGTTGCGGCACCAGGCCCCTTGGGAGGGACCCTTCGGGGGCCGACCTAGGGTTAGGCTTAGCCCCCAGGAGGCAGGCAGGCCCAATCCGCTGGCTGTGGGGCGAGTGTAGGGGCAGGCTGAGGTGAGGGCGATGGCGAGAGGGAGCGAGGGCTCCAGGGTTTCAGCGCGGGGGGCCTCGAAGTTCACCGGGGTTCATAGGGCCCTGCGCATTCTCCCGCCCTGAATGATGGTGGCGCCCATAGAGGCCCAGATAGATCAGGGCAGCAGGGTGAGTCTGGAGCTGAGTCTCGGGGGTCCCCAATTTCAGGTGTTTCGGCACCAGGCCCTTTGGGAGGGGCCCTTCAGGGGCCAACCTATGGTGACGGTTGGTCCCCAGGAGACCCGCAGGCCCATTCCGTACGCTGTGCAGCGAGCAGAGGGGTGGGCCGAGGTGAGGGTGCTGGCCAGAGGGAGCCAGGGCCCAAGCGTTTTGGCACAGGGGGCTTTCGAAGGTCGCTGGGGGCTCGGAGGGGCCTGACCGTTAATCCTCCCTGAATGACCGGAGGCACCCCTAGCGGCCTGGGTGGTGGCAGGATGGTAGGGTGAGTCCTGTGGTGGGGCTCAGGGTCCCCTGTGCGTGGCGTTGCAGCGCCAGGCCCCTTGGGAGGCACCCATTGGAGGCCGACCTAGGGTTAGAGTTAGCCCCAAGGAGGCAGACCCGCCCAATTCGCCCACTCTGCGGCGACCGAAGGTGCAGGACGAAGTGAGGGCGCTGGCGAGCGGGAGCAAGGGCCCAAGCGTTTTGGCGCAGGGGGCCTTCGAAGGTCACCGGCTGCTCGAGGGCCCTGCCCGTTCTCCTGCCCTGAATGACCTGCGGAGCCCCTAGCGGCCCCGGTGTAGCTGGGGCAGCGGGGTGAGTCCGGCGCTGGAACTCAGGGATCCCCAATCCCTGGCGTGGCGGTGTGAGGCCCCTTGGGAGGGGCCCTCTGGTGCCCACCTAGGGTTAGGGTTAGTCCCCAGGAGGCCCTCAGGCCCAATTCGCCAGCTGTGGGGCGAGCGGAGCAGTGGGCCGAGGTGAGGGAGCTGGCGAGCGAGAGCGTGAGCCCAAGCGTTTTGGCGTGGGGGGCTTTCGAAGGTCACCAGGGGTTTGGAGGGCCCTGCCCGTTCTCCCGCCCTGAATGACCGGCGGCGCCCCTAGCGGCCCGAATGGCAGCGCGTCAGCAGCGTGAGTCCAGCGCTGGGGCTTGGGGGTCCCCAATCCCCGGCGTTGCAGCGCCAGGCCCCTTGGGAGGGACCCCTCGGGCGTCGACCTAGGTTTAGGGTTAGTCCCCAAGAGGCCGGCAGGCCCGATCCGCCAGCTGTGGGGCGAGCGGAGCAGTGGGCCGAGGTGAGGGCGCTGGCGAGCGGGAGTGTGGGCCCAAGCATTTTGGCGCGTGGGGCCTTCCAAGGTAGCCGATTGCTCGAGAGCCCTGCCCGTTGTCCTGCCCTGAATGACCAGCGGCGCCCCTAGCGGCCCGGGTGGATATGGGGCAGAGGGTGAATCCAGCGCTGAGACTCTAGGGTCCCCAATCCCCGGCGTGGCGACGCAAGGCCCCTTGGGAGGGGCCCTCTGGCGCCGAAATAGGGTTAGGGTTAGTCCCCAGGAGGCCGGCAGGCCCGTTCCGCTAGCTGTGCAGCGAGCGGAGGGGCGGGCCGAGGTGAGGGTGCTGGGCAGCGGGAGCCAGGGCCCAAGCGTTTTGGCGCGGGGGGGCTTTCGAAGGTCGCTGGGGGCTCGGAAGACCCTGCCCCTTCTCCGCCCTTAATGACTGGCAGCGCCTCTAGTGGCCCGGGGACAGCGGGGCGGCAGGGTGAGTCCGGCGCTGGGGCTCAGGGGTCCCCAATCCCCGGTGTTGCGGCCCCAGGCCCCTTGTGAGGGGCCCTCGGGGCCAACCTAGGGTTAGGGTTAGCCCCCAGGAGGCCAGTAGTCCCGATCCACTGGATGTGCGGCAAGCGGAGGGGCAGGCCGAGTGGAGGGCGCTGGCGAGCGGGCGCGTGGGCCCAAGCATTTTGGCGTGGGGGGCCTTCGAAGGTCGTTGGGGGCTCGGAGGTCAGTGCCCGTTCTCCCGCCCTGAATTACCAGTGGCGCCAGTAGCAGCCCGGGTGGCAGCAGGGCGCCAGGGTGAGTCTGGTGCTGCAGCTCAGAGGTCCATTACCGGCATTGCGGCTCCATGCCCCTTGGGAGGGGCCCCTTGGGGTCCGATCTAGGGTTAGGGTAACCAAAAGAGTCCGGCAGGCCCGATCTGCAGGCTGTGTGGCAAGTCGAGGGGCGGGCTGAGTTGAGGGCGCTGTCGAGCGGGAGCGTGGGCCCCATCGTTTTGGCGTGGGGGGCCTTCGAAGGCGCCGGGGTCTCGGAGGGCAATGCCTGTTCTCCCGCCCTGAATTACCGGCAGCGCCAGTAGCAGCCCGTGTGATAGCTGGGCGCCAGGGTGAGTCCGGGGCTACGGCTCAGAGGTCTCCATTCCCTGATGTTGTGGTGCCAGGCCCCTTGGGAGGGGCCATTCGGGGGGGATTTAGGGTTAGGGTAACCCCCTGGAGGCCGATAACCTGATCCGGCAGCTGTGGTGAGAGTGGAGTGGAGGGCGGAGGTGAGGGCGCTGGTGAGCAGAAGCGTGGGCCCCAGCGTTTTGGCGCGGGGTCCTTTGAAGTTCACCGGGGGTTCGGAGGGCCCTGTCCGTTCTCCCGCCCTGAGTGACCGGGGGCCCTAGGGGCCCGGGTGTCAACGGTGTGGCAGGGTGAGTCCGACGCTGGGGCTCGGGGTCCCAATCCCTGGCGCTGCTGCGCCAGGCCCCTTGGGAGGGGCCGCTTGGGGCCAACCTAGGGTTAGGGTTAGCCCCCAGGATGCTGGCAGGCCCGATCCGCTGGGTGTACAGCGAGCGGAGAGGCGGGCCGAAGTGAGTGCGCTGGCGAGAGGGAACGTGGGCCCCAGCTTTTTGGCGCGGGGGCCCTTGGAAGGTTGCTGTGGCTCAGAGGGCCCTGATCATTCTCCCGCCCTGAATTACCAGCAGTGCCCTTAGTGGCCCGGGTGTCGACGGTGCGACAGGGTGAATCCGGCGCTGGGGCTCGGGGTCCCTAATCCCCGGCTTTGCGGTGCCAAGCCTCTTGGGAGGGGGTCCCTCGGGGGCCGACCTGGGGTTAGGATTAGCCCCCAGGAGGTCAGCAGGCCCGATCCGCTGGCTATGTGGCGAGCGGAGGGGCGGGCCAAGGTGAGGGCGCTGTTGAGCGGGAGCATGGACCCAAGCGTTTTGGCGCGGGGGCCTCTAAGGTCTCCGGGGGCTCGGAGGGCCCTGCCCGTTCTCCTGCCCTGAATGACCGGCAGCGCCCCTAGCGGTCCGGTTGGCGGCGGGGTGGCAGGGTGCGTTGGGCGCTTGGGCTGGGTGGTCTCTGATCCCCGACCTTGTGGCACCAGGCCCTTTGGGAGGCGCCCCTCGTGGGCCGACCTGGGGTTAGGGTTAGCCCCCAGGAGGCCGGCAGGAACGATACGCCGTCTGTGCGGCAAGCAGACGGGCGGACCGAGGTGAGAGCGGTGGTGTGCGGGAGCGTGGACCCAAGCGTTTTGACGTGGGGGGCCTTCGAAGGACGCCGTGGGCTTGGAGGGCCCTGCCCGTTCTCCCGCCCTGAATGACCGGCGGCGCCCCTAGCGGACCGGGTGGCGGCGGGGCGGCAGTTTGAGTCTGGCACTGGGGCTTGGGTGTCCCCAATCCCCGGCGTTGCGCTGCCAGGCCCCTTGGGTAGGGCCCCTCGGGGGCCGACCTAGGGTTAGGGTTAGCCCCCAGGAGGCCGGCAGGAACGGTACGCCGTCTGTGCGGCGAACGGAGGGGCGGGCCGAGGTGAGGGCGCTGGCAAGTGGGAGCATGGGCCCAAGCATTTTGGGACTGGGGCCTTCGAAGTTTGCCAGGGGCTCGGTGGGCCCTGCCCGTTCTCCCACCCTGAATGACCAGATGCGCCCGTGTCAGCCCAGGTGGTGGTGGGACGGCAGGGTGAGTCTGGCTCTGGGGCACGGGGGTCTCCAATCCCCGGTGTTCGAAGCCAGGCCCCTTGGGAGTGGCCCCTCGGGGGCAGACCTAGGGTTAGGGTTAAGCCCCAGAAGGCTGGCAGGACCAATCTGACAGCTGTGCGGCGAGTGGAGGGGCGGGCCGAGGTGAGGGCGCTGGGGAGCGGGAGCGTGGGAGCAAGCATTTGGCATGGGGGGCCTTCGAAGGTCACCGGGAAGTAAGATGGCCTTGCTGTTCTCCCGCCTGAATATCCGGTGGCCCCCTAGCGGCCGGGATGGCGATGGGGTGGCAGGGTGAGTCCGATGCTTCAGCTCCAGGATCTCCATTCCCCAGCGTTGCGGTGTCAGGCCCCTTGGGAGGGGCCCCTCGGAGCCAACCTAGGGTTAGGGTTAGCCCCAGGATGCCGGCAGGCCTGATCTGCTGGCTGTGTGGCGACCAAAGAGGTGGGCCGAGGTGAGGGCGCTGGCGAGTGGGAACTAGGGTCCCAGCTTTTTGGCGCGGGGGACCCTGGAAGGTCGCTGTGGCTCAGAGGGCCCTGACCATTCTCCCTCCCTGAATGACCGGCGGCGCCCCTAGCGGCCCGTGTGTTGACGGTGCGGCAGGGTGAGTCCGGCACTGGGGCTAGAGGATCCCCAAACCCCCACGTTGCAGCACCAGGCCCCTAGGAGGGGCCCCTCCGGGCCGACCTAGGGTTAGGGTTAGCCCCCAGCAGGTCGGCAGGCCCAATCCACAGGCTGTGCAGAGAGCAGACGGGTGGACCGAGGTGAGGGCGGTGGCGTGCGGGAACGTGGACCCAAGCATTTTGACGTGGGGGGCCTTGGAAGGTCACCATGGGCTTGGAGGGCCCTGTCCGTTCTCCTGCCCTGAATGACCAGGGGCGCCCCAAGCAGACCGGGTGGTGGCGGGGCGGCAGTTTGAGTCTGGCGCTGGGGCTCAGAGGTCCTCAATCCCCAGGGTTGCGGCGCCAGGCCCCTTGGGAGGGGCCCCTTGCGGGCCGACCTAGGGTTAGGGTTAGCCCCCAGGAGGCCAGTAGGCCCGATCTGCTGGATGTGCGGTGAGCGGAGGGGCGGCCTGAAGTGAGCGCGCTGTCGAGCGGGAGCGTGGACCCATGCATTTCAGTGCGGGGGGCCTCTGAAGGCTGCAGGGGGCTCGGAGGGCCCTGCCCGTTCTCCCGCCCTGAATGACCAGCAGTGCCCTTCGCAGCCTGGTTGGCAGTGGGGCAGCAGGGTGAGTCCAGCGCTGGGGCTCGGGGGTCCCCAATCCCCGGCGTTGCGGTGTCAGGACCCTTGGGAGGGGCCCCTTGGGGATGACATAGGGTTAGGGTTAGGGTTAGCCCCCAGGAGGCCGGCAGGCCCAATCTGCCAGCTGTGCTGCGAGAGGAGGGGTGGGCCGAGGTGAGGGCGCTGATGAGCGGGAGTGTGGGCTCAAGCATTTTGACGCGGGGTGCCTTCCAATGTCGCTGGGGACTCGGAGGGCCTTGCCCATTCTCCTGCCCTGAATGAGCGGCGGGGCACCTAGCGGCCCGGGTGGTGGGGCGGCAGGGTGAGTATGGCGTTGGGGCTCGGTGGTCCCCAATCCCCGGCTTGGCGGCGCCAGGCCCCTTGGGAGGGGCCCATCGGGGCCTAGCTAGGGCTAGGGTTAGTACCCAGGAGGCCAGCAGGCCCGATCCGCTGGCTGTGGGGCGAGTAGAGGGGCGGGCCGAGGTGAGGGCGCTGGCGAGAGGGAGCGTGGGCTCCAGGGTTTTGGCGCGGGGGGCCTTTGAAGGTCACGGAGGGCTCAGAGGGCCCTGCGCATTCTCCCGCCCTGAA
Organism: Ursus arctos; assembly: GCF_023065955.2. Classification (NCBI taxonomy): domain Eukaryota; kingdom Metazoa; phylum Chordata; class Mammalia; order Carnivora; family Ursidae; genus Ursus; species Ursus arctos. The sequence goes on along the minus strand of NW_026622775.1, from coordinate 72,735,491 downwards.
TGACGGAGGCGCCCATAGAGGCCCAGATAGATAGGGGTGGCAGGGTGAGTCCAGCGCTGAGTCTCGGGGCTCCCCAATTTCAGGCGTTTCGGCGCCAGGCCCTTGGGAGGGGCCCCTCGGGGGCTGACCTATGGTTAGGGTTAGTCCCCAGGAGGCCTGCAGGCCCAATCCGCCGGCTGTGCAGCGAGCGGAGGGGCGGGCCGAGGTGAGGGTGCTGGGCAGCGGGAGCCAGGGCCCAAGCGTTTTGGCGCGGGGGGGCTTTCGAAGGTCGCTGGGGGCTCGGAAGACCCTGCCCCTTCTCCGCCCTTAATGACTGGCAGCGCCTCTAGTGGCCCGGGGACAGCGGGGCGGCAGGGTGAGTCCGGCGCTGGGGCTCAGGGGTCCCCAATCCCCGGTGTTGCGGCCCCAGGCCCCTTGTGAGGGGCCCTCGGGGCCAACCTAGGGTTAGGGTTAGCCCCCAGGAGGCCAGTAGTCCCGATCCACTGGATGTGCGGCAAGCGGAGGGGCAGGCCGAGTGGAGGGCGCTGGCGAGCGGGCGCGTGGGCCCAAGCATTTTGGCGTGGGGGGCCTTCGAAGGTCGTTGGGGGCTCGGAGGTCAGTGCCCGTTCTCCCGCCCTGAATTACCAGTGGCGCCAGTAGCAGCCCGGGTGGCAGCAGGGCGCCAGGGTGAGTCTGGTGCTGCAGCTCAGAGGTCCATTACCGGCATTGCGGCTCCATGCCCCTTGGGAGGGGCCCCTTGGGGTCCGATCTAGGGTTAGGGTAACCAAAAGAGTCCGGCAGGCCCGATCTGCAGGCTGTGTGGCAAGTCGAGGGGCGGGCTGAGTTGAGGGCGCTGTCGAGCGGGAGCGTGGGCCCCATCGTTTTGGCGTGGGGGGCCTTCGAAGGCGCCGGGGTCTCGGAGGGCAATGCCTGTTCTCCCGCCCTGAATTACCGGCAGCGCCAGTAGCAGCCCGTGTGATAGCTGGGCGCCAGGGTGAGTCCGGGGCTACGGCTCAGAGGTCTCCATTCCCTGATGTTGTGGTGCCAGGCCCCTTGGGAGGGGCCATTCGGGGGGGATTTAGGGTTAGGGTAACCCCCTGGAGGCCGATAACCTGATCCGGCAGCTGTGGTGAGAGTGGAGTGGAGGGCGGAGGTGAGGGCGCTGGTGAGCAGAAGCGTGGGCCCCAGCGTTTTGGCGCGGGGTCCTTTGAAGTTCACCGGGGGTTCGGAGGGCCCTGTCCGTTCTCCCGCCCTGAGTGACCGGGGGCCCTAGGGGCCCGGGTGTCAACGGTGTGGCAGGGTGAGTCCGACGCTGGGGCTCGGGGTCCCAATCCCTGGCGCTGCTGCGCCAGGCCCCTTGGGAGGGGCCGCTTGGGGCCAACCTAGGGTTAGGGTTAGCCCCCAGGATGCTGGCAGGCCCGATCCGCTGGGTGTACGGCGAGCGGAGAGGCGGGCCGAAGTGAGTGCGCTGGCGAGAGGGAACGTGGGCCCCAGCTTTTTGGCGCGGGGGCCCTTGGAAGGTTGCTGTGGCTCAGAGGGCCCTGATCATTCTCCCGCCCTGAATTACCAGCAGTGCCCTTAGCGGCCCGGGTGTCGACGGTGCAGCAGGGTGAATCCGGCGCTGGGGCTCGGGGTCCCTAATCCCCGGCTTTGCGGTGCCAAGCCTCTTGGGAGGGGGTCCCTCGGGGGCCGACCTGGGGTTAGGATTAGCCCCCAGGAGGTCAGCAGGCCCGATCCGCTGGCTATGTGGCGAGCGGAGGGGCGGGCCAAGGTGAGGGCGCTGTTGAGCGGGAGCATGGACCCAAGCGTTTTGGCGCGGGGGCCTCTAAGGTCTCCGGGGGCTCGGAGGGCCCTGCCCGTTCTCCTGCCCTGAATGACCGGCAGCGCCCCTAGCGGTCCGGTTGGCGGCGGGGTGGCAGGGTGCGTTGGGCGCTTGGGCTGGGTGGTCTCTGATCCCCGACCTTGTGGCACCAGGCCCTTTGGGAGGCGCCCCTCGTGGGCCGACCTGGGGTTAGGGTTAGCCCCCAGGAGGCCGGCAGGAACGATACGCTGTCTGTGCAGCAAGCAGACGGGCGGACCGAGGTGAGAGCGGTGGTGTGCGGGAGCGTGGACCCAAGCGTTTTGACGTGGGGGGCCTTCGAAGGACGCCGTGGGCTTGGAGGGCCCTGCCCGTTCTCCCGCCCTGAATGACCGGCGGCGCCCCTAGCGGACCGGGTGGCGGCGGGGCGGCAGTTTGAGTCTGGCACTGGGGCTTGGGTGTCCCCAATCCCCGGCGTTGCGCTGCCAGGCCCCTTGGGTAGGGCCCCTCGGGGGCCGACCTAGGGTTAGGGTTAGCCCCCAGGAGGCCGGCAGGAACGGTACGCCGTCTGTGCGGCGAACGGAGGGGCGGGCCGAGGTGAGGGCGCTGGCAAGTGGGAGCATGGGCCCAAGCATTTTGGGACTGGGGCCTTCGAAGTTTGCCAGGGGCTCGGTGGGCCCTGCCCGTTCTCCCACCCTGAATGACCAGATGCGCCCGTGTCAGCCCAGGTGGTGGTGGGACGGCAGGGTGAGTCTGGCTCTGGGGCACGGGGGTCTCCAATCCCCGGTGTTCGAAGCCAGGCCCCTTGGGAGTGGCCCCTCGGGGGCAGACCTAGGGTTAGGGTTAAGCCCCAGAAGGCTGGCAGGACCAATCTGACAGCTGTGCGGCGAGTGGAGGGGCGGGCCGAGGTGAGGGCGCTGGGGAGCGGGAGCGTGGGAGCAAGCATTTGGCATGGGGGGCCTTCGAAGGTCACCGGGAAGTAAGATGGCCTTGCTGTTCTCCCGCCTGAATATCCGGTGGCCCCCTAGCGGCCGGGATGGCGATGGGGTGGCAGGGTGAGTCCGATGCTTCAGCTCCAGGATCTCCATTCCCCAGCGTTGCGGTGTCAGGCCCCTTGGGAGGGGCCCCTCGGAGCCAACCTAGGGTTAGGGTTAGCCCCAGGATGCCGGCAGGCCTGATCTGCTGGCTGTGTGGCGACCAAAGAGGTGGGCCGAGGTGAGGGCGCTGGCGAGTGGGAACTAGGGTCCCAGCTTTTTGGCGCGGGGGACCCTGGAAGGTCGCTGTGGCTCAGAGGGCCCTGACCATTCTCCCTCCCTGAATGACCGGCGGCGCCCCTAGCGGCCCGTGTGTTGACGGTGCGGCAGGGTGAGTCCGGCACTGGGGCTAGAGGATCCCCAAACCCCCACGTTGCAGCACCAGGCCCCTAGGAGGGGCCCCTCCGGGCCGACCTAGGGTTAGGGTTAGCCCCCAGCAGGTCGGCAGGCCCAATCCACAGGCTGTGCAGAGAGCAGACGGGTGGACCGAGGTGAGGGCGGTGGCGTGCGGGAGCGTGGACCCAAGCATTTTGACGTGGGGGGCCTTGGAAGGTCACCATGGGCTTGGAGGGCCCTGTCCGTTCTCCTGCCCTGAATGACCAGGGGCGCCCCAAGCAGACCGGGTGGTGGCGGGGCGGCAGTTTGAGTCTGGCGCTGGGGCTCAGAGGTCCTCAATCCCCAGGGTTGCGGCGCCAGGCCCCTTGGGAGGGGCCCCTTGCGGGCCGACCTAGGGTTAGGGTTAGCCCCCAGGAGGCCAGTAGGCCCGATCTGCTGGATGTGCGGTGAGCGGAGGGGCGGCCTGAAGTGAGCGCGCTGTCGAGCGGGAGCGTGGACCCATGCATTTCAGTGCGGGGGGCCTCTGAAGGCTGCAGGGGGCTCGGAGGGCCCTGCCCGTTCTCCCGCCCTGAATGACCAGCAGTGCCCTTCGCAGCCTGGTTGGCAGTGGGGCAGCAGGGTGAGTCCGGCGCTGGGGCTCGGGGGTCCCCAATCCCCGGCGTTGCGGCGTCAGGACCCTTGGGAGGGGCCCCTTGGGGATGACATAGGGTTAGGGTTAGGGTTAGCCCCCAGGAGGCCGGCAGGCCCAATCTGCCAGCTGTGCTGCGAGAGGAGGGGTGGGCCGAGGTGAGGGCGCTGATGAGCGGGAGTGTGGGCTCAAGCATTTTGACGCGGGGTGCCTTCCAATGTCGCTGGGGACTCGGAGGGCCTTGCCCATTCTCCTGCCCTGAATGAGCGGCGGGGCACCTAGCGGCCGGGTGGTGGGGCGGCAGGGTGAGTATGGCGTTGGGGCTCGGTGGTCCCCAATCCCCGGCTTGGCGGCGCCAGGCCCCTTGGGAGGGGCCCATCGGGGCCTAGCTAGGGCTAGGGTTAGTACCCAGGAGGCCAGCAGGCCCGATCCGCTGGCTGTGGGGCGAGTAGAGGGGCGGGCCGAGGTGAGGGCGCTGGCGAGAGGGAGCGTGGGCTCCAGGGTTTTGGCGCGGGGGGCCTTTGAAGGTCACGGAGGGCTCAGAGGGCCCTGCGCATTCTCCCGCCCTGAATGACGGAGGCGCCCATAGAGGCCCAGATAGATAGGGGTGGCAGGGTGAGTCCAGCGCTGAGTCTCGGGGCTCCCCAATTTCAGGCGTTTCGGCGCCAGGCCCTTGGGAGGGGCCCCTCGGGGGCTGACCTATGGTTAGGGTTAGTCCCCAGGAGGCCTGCAGGCCCAATCCGCCGGCTGTGCAGCGAGCGGAGGGGCGGGCCGAGGTGAGGGTGCTGGGCAGCGGGAGCCAGGGCCCAAGCGTTTTGGCGCGGGGGGGCTTTCGAAGGTCGCTGGGGGCTCGGAAGACCCTGCCCCTTCTCCGCCCTTAATGACTGGCAGCACCTCTAGTGGCCCGGGGACAGCGGGGCGGCAGGGTGAGTCCGGCGCTGGGGCTCAGGGGTCCCCAATCCCCGGTGTTGCGGCCCCAGGCCCCTTGTGAGGGGCCCTCGGGGCCAACCTAGGGTTAGGGTTAGCCCCCAGGAGGCCAGTAGTCCCGATCCACTGGATGTGCGGCAAGCGGAGGGGCAGGCCGAGTGGAGGGCGCTGGCGAGCGGGCCGCGTGGGCCCAAGCATTTTGGCGTGGGGGGCCTTCGAAGGTCGTTGGGGGCTCGGAGGTCAGTGCCCGTTCTCCCGCCCTGAATTACCAGTGGCGCCAGTAGCAGCCCGGGTGGCAGCAGGGCGCCAGGGTGAGTCTGGTGCTGCAGCTCAGAGGTCCATTACCGGCATTGCGGCTCCATGCCCCTTGGGAGGGGCCCCTTGGGGTCCGATCTAGGGTTAGGGTAACCAAAAGAGTCCGGCAGGCCCGATCTGCAGGCTGTGTGGCAAGTCGAGGGGCGGGCTGAGTTGAGGGCGCTGTCGAGCGGGAGCGTGGGCCCCATCGTTTTGGCGTGGGGGGCCTTCGAAGGCGCCGGGGTCTCGGAGGGCAATGCCTGTTCTCCCGCCCTGAATTACCGGCAGCGCCAGTAGCAGCCCGTGTGATAGCTGGGCGCCAGGGTGAGTCCGGGGCTACGGCTCAGAGGTCTCCATTCCCTGATGTTGTGGTGCCAGGCCCCTTGGGAGGGGCCATTCGGGGGGGATTTAGGGTTAGGGTAACCCCCTGGAGGCCGATAACCTGATCCGGCAGCTGTGGTGAGAGTGGAGTGGAGGGCGGAGGTGAGGGCGCTGGTGAGCAGAAGCGTGGGCCCCAGCGTTTTGGCGCGGGGTCCTTTGAAGTTCACCGGGGGTTCGGAGGGCCCTGTCCGTTCTCCCGCCCTGAGTGACCGGGGGCCCTAGGGGCCCGGGTGTCAACGGTGTGGCAGGGTGAGTCCGACGCTGGGGCTCGGGGTCCCAATCCCTGGCGCTGCTGCGCCAGGCCCCTTGGGAGGGCCGCTTGGGGCCAACCTAGGGTTAGGGTTAGCCCCCAGGATGCTGGCAGGCCCGATCCGCTGGGTGTACGGCGAGCGGAGAGGCGGGCCGAAGTGAGTGCGCTGGCGAGAGGGAACGTGGGCCCCAGCTTTTTGGCGCGGGGGCCCTTGGAAGGTTGCTGTGGCTCAGAGGGCCCTGATCATTCTCCCGCCCTGAATTACCAGCAGTGCCCTTAGCGGCCCGGGTGTCGACGGTGCGGCAGGGTGAATCCGGCGCTGGGGCTCGGGGTCCCTAATCCCCGGCTTTGCGGTGCCAAGCCTCTTGGGAGGGGGTCCCTCGGGGGCCGACCTGGGGTTAGGATTAGCCCCCAGGAGGTCAGCAGGCCCGATCCGCTGGCTATGTGGCGAGCGGAGGGGCGGGCCAAGGTGAGGGCACTGTTGAGCGGGAGCATGGACCCAAGCGTTTTGGCGCGGGGGCCTCTAAGGTCTCCGGGGGCTCGGAGGGCCCTGCCCGTTCTCCTGCCCTGAATGACCGGCAGCGCCCCTAGCGGTCCGGTTGGCGGCGGGGTGGCAGGGTGCGTTGGGCGCTTGGGCTGGGTGGTCTCTGATCCCCGACCTTGTGGCACCAGGCCCTTTGGGAGGCGCCCCTCGTGGGCCGACCTGGGGTTAGGGTTAGCCCCCAGGAGGCCGGCAGGAACGATACGCTGTCTGTGCAGCAAGCAGACGGGCGGACCGAGGTGAGAGCGGTGGTGTGCGGGAGCGTGGACCCAAGCGTTTTGACGTGGGGGGCCTTCGAAGGACGCCGTGGGCTTGGAGGGCCCTGCCCGTTCTCCCGCCCTGAATGACCGGCGGCGCCCCTAGCGGACCGGGTGGCGGCGGGGCGGCAGTTTGAGTCTGGCACTGGGGCTTGGGTGTCCCCAATCCCCGGCGTTGCGCTGCCAGGCCCCTTGGGTAGGGCCCCTCGGGGGCCGACCTAGGGTTAGGGTTAGCCCCCAGGAGGCCGGCAGGAACGGTACGCCGTCTGTGCGGCGAACGGAGGGGCGGGCCGAGGTGAGGGCGCTGGCAAGTGGGAGCATGGGCCCAAGCATTTTGGGACTGGGGCCTTCGAAGTTTGCCAGGGGCTCGGTGGGCCCTGCCCGTTCTCCCACCCTGAATGACCAGATGCGCCCGTGTCAGCCCAGGTGGTGGTGGGACGGCAGGGTGAGTCTGGCTCTGGGGCACGGGGGTCTCCAATCCCCGGTGTTCGAAGCCAGGCCCCTTGGGAGTGGCCCCTCGGGGGCAGACCTAGGGTTAGGGTTAAGCCCCAGAAGGCTGGCAGGACCAATCTGACAGCTGTGCGGCGAGTGGAGGGGCGGGCCGAGGTGAGGGCGCTGGGGAGCGGGAGCGTGGGAGCAAGCATTTGGCATGGGGGGCCTTCGAAGGTCACCGGGAAGTAAGATGGCCTTGCTGTT